>NW_015641438.1:79009-121450 GCF_001515625.1 Sinocyclocheilus rhinocerous | reverse complement strand
TCCAGTGATTCACAAGAGTCGGCAACCGCATCCGGGCCGAGTTATTTCTTCCGGCTTGCCGGATTTGGGCCGTTATTGGGCCAGATCTTTTTGGCTACCTGGTTGGCATACGTCCCATTCCCGGGTGCACCATGTGCTTGTTTATTAGTTCTTAACAGAAACATAGGAGGTAGTTCAGCCTTGCATATACAACTACAATTATATGTTAGACGATATATGGTATGAGGTATGAGAAGAATAAAGACTTTTGTTATATCCAAGCAGTGATTAAATCTGTATCATGTTTGCTTTAGGGGTTTTCCATGTTTTAAATCTTTCAATGCCTAATTAATGATATTTTACCCCAAACATGACTGAGATTGAATGTCTGAGGTTGAATGTTGAAATGTCTGGGTTTGTAGTCTTTGGGGGAGCCCACTTGTTTTTTGTTTTTTTTTACGGGGGGGGGGCTTTGTTCGTGCGCTTGCGCGTGCCTCAAAAGAGGGCTTACAATGACTTACAAAGATACATAACAGCTACAAGTGTATGCACTACTTGCTTTATGCAAGCACTATATAGGATAAATCACTATACAGGATTTACCCTATTATACTTTATCGACACGAATTGATAGGTGAAACAACAAACAGCCACCCACAAATAGTCTATAAACAAAGCGCCAGGCTGTCTTTGAGGTCACATGAATAACGGTTAAAGTTACTCGTCGTCAGGCTACAGAATACCATAATTCCTCCGTTCAATTAGGCCTAAGACATCGAGAGTCACGCAGACCTATAACAACCCAGCCACAACACATAATTGCGAATAACATGCCTTACACAGAATCGACCACCGAGTCCAGCGTTTATATTTTTTCTACGAATCTTTGGGTTAACATGTACTAAACATGAGTGGAATTTGCACCGCAGCGCCCCCACACCTTGATGCTCATGACAAGAATAGCATGTATAGTTATCTTTATTGAAGTTAATTAGGTTTAAATCGCCGTCATGCATGGATGAATGATATTTTTGCAATTTTACACATAATAATCCACGATGATCACATTACACAAAACTGAAATTGCACGTCAAAATAACACATTGTCAATATTTTTTGAGACCCCCCCCAAATTTCACAAATCCCGTTTTCAGGGGAGCCCATGTCTTATTAAGGGGAGCCGAGCTCCCCCTAGCTCCCCCGTAGTTCGCACCCTGCACTTAATGTAGTTTCCTGCAATGACTGCTAGTCTTTGAAATGCAAGAGTGGAGCGATACAATTTTTTGACCATGTAACTTTTTTTTTTTCCAGTTAATTCTCTAATAAACATTCTTAAAAATTGTTACTGGAATATTGAACACTATTGGTTAAAAATATACACATGCATTATTATTTTCAATGGTGAAAATGTTTTTGCTGCTTAATATTTTGCACTGTGATAAACTACCATTCAAAAGTATATATATATATTTTTTATTAACTCAGGTTTAATATTCCTAAAACAGGTTTTAATTCCCTGACAAACTGCAGGGCCTGCATCACTGCTCTACACAGAGAAATCAGAAGAGTTCAGACTGGAATACACATCCTTCCTGACGTTCAAAGACAACATTTGAAGAGACAACGCACTATACCATCATTACTTAACAAGTGGCAGGTACAGAAAAAAAAGGAGAGGAGAGGAAAGGAAAAAAGCTAAGAAAAAGAAGAAAAAAAAACCCACGACAGATTTCAGTCAAGCCTGAAGGGAAGGGTGGATTACAATCGAGGTCAAACCCAAAGGGAGCATATGACTGCAAGCTCTACAGGGTTATTAGACTGATTTGAAGAGAAAGGGTAGCGGGTGAACTGTGACAGAAAAAAGCTAAGAAAAAGAAAAAAAAAAAAACCCACGACAGATTTCAGTCAAGCCTGAAGGGAAGGGTGGATTACAATCGAGGTCAAACCCAAAGGGAGCATATGACTGCAAGCTCTACAGGGTTATTAGACTGATTTGAAGAGAAAGGGTAGCGGGTGAACTGTGACAGATAAACAGAAATACAGTATCAGACAGAATATTGATCATGTGCATTGTGTACACTAACTCACATAAGCTCAAAACACACACACACACACACACTCATGAAGGAAAAGCTCTGGTTGTATAAAAATATTTGACTGTTTGAGAAATGGACATGCTCAGCAGGCTCCTGGAAACCAGATGAATGACAATGAGACTTCATTTCTTCGGCTCACTCATCCGGACACAACAGCTCGATGGTGAATCCCTCGGACTCATGCCATTTTCTCAAACACATACACCAGGTATATGCCTACAAGAAGAAAGAGAAGGCAGAGTTGTTGGTTGTTGAGGAAGAAGACATCATGGTAATCACATAAAAAACATGCACTAAATTAAACTATGCAAAAATATCATTCGTATTAAAAAAAAAAAAGAACCAGAAACACTCTATGGAAATACACAAATGCAAATGATCTGTCATTGTGTGCAAATCACACATTATAGACCCTGAGAAGACCTGTATTTAATGTCATCTAATGTTAACACCAGGTGCAAACCAGAATTAAATTCAATTCTGAATACATGAATCTCAAATTTAACAAACGTAATAATTACACTAAACACAACAAACACAAAATTAGAAAACAACCCCAAGTTGAAAACGGCAGCATTTAACTAAATATTTCACCATAAATACCTAATGCTTTGCACAAACATGAATTGAATACTTTTTAAATAGTTCATTTATATGAACCGTTCAAAAGATTTCATCAATTAAGATACACTACTGTTCAAAATATTGGGGTCGTTTGGATTTTTTTTGAAAAAAGTCTCTTATGCTCACTGAAGCCACATTTATTTAAATCAAAAACAAAATAAAAATAGTAATATTGTGAAATATTATTAGAATTTAAAATAACTGTTTTCTATTTGAATATATAGTAAAATGTAATTTATTCCTGTGATCAAAGCTGAATTTTCAGCATCATTACTCCAGTCTCCAGTGTCACATGATCCTTCAGAAATCAGTATAATATGCTGATTTGCCTTTAAAAAAACATGTATTGCTACAATCAATCTTGAAAACACTGTGCTGCTTTATACATTTGCGGAAACTAATTTTAAACTAAAGTTTAAAAGAAGAGCATTTATTTGAAATATAATTTTTTTGTAACATTATAAATGTCTTTACTGTCACTTTTAATATTTAATGCATCCCTGCTGAATAAAAGCATTAATTTATTTCACACTTTGGAATTGCCGTGTACATAGAAACAGAGATAGAGAGAGATAGGACAGTTTAGGAGTGTCTGTAATGAAATATTATAACATCATAATCCAATTTTGAAATATACCATGATACTGAATGCAAACCACATTCACATTAAAAGAATGCCTTGATACTACCATGGTACATGTCCTAAAAAAAAATGCAAGTAACTACTTGAACTTTTCAGTTTGTGTAGTTGCAAGTTAAGTGTTTCTAATTTAATAGTATTTTTTTTTTGCTCTGATGGCCTGCCAACATGCTGTATTTCAGTAGGAGGAAATATCAAGTAATTTATCTAAAGAAGAAAAGTGATTTCACAGCTAGGGTCTATAATTTCCTGGCTTGGGTGCGGGCAGCGTTTTCAATACAAATGAGCCCTTTTGCATGTTACACTCTATGAATATGTATATCGAACAGCTCAACTGTGACTTTTGATGAAAGTCACTGTATTATCTTACTTACATCTTAAGTTTATTTGTCAGGTGAATTCATAAAAACCTTTGAGACAACATCTAATGTGTTTCACGAAGTTAAAACATCTATTTCAAAACACGCCACTGAACACTGATTTCAACAGGAAGACCATCACGTACTTGTAGCCTCCCACTCAGACTTGCTCAAGGTCCCCTGTGGAGAAAGAGCAAACTATCAGACCACAGTTAACACAAAGAAAAAAAAATGCTTTCTGTTGAAGACAATGATATTGCGGCTCACCACTGGACGTCTGGCAGCGACTCTCTTGGCGTGGTCGTACTCCCCCAGACTGTCGGACGCCAGTTGGCCCCTCTCATCCGGAGGGTATTGCTATGACAACAAGATGACACAAAACTGTTTGATTCTGTCAAAGTAAAGATAAGGCGGTATGGTTCAACAGGCATCATTATCTACAGATAACAGATTTAAAGCTAGACAAAACTCGCCACTAGGCAGTTGCTAGGGTGTTCAGGGGGGGTTGCAAGAGCCAACTTTCAAGTCCGTATGATGTTCTGAGGCTAACATATTGCTTGTTCATGTTGCTATATGGTCGCTAGGGTGCTCTAAATAGTTGCTAGGGTGTCTGCACACAGTTTCCATAGTGATACTTTTTTAGGCTAGTTGCCTGCTCGTATCAAAAGAGACAACCACCATGTCTCTATGATGTTGTGAATTATTCACACTGCTGTATGGTTGCTAGGGTGCCCTAAATGGTTGCTAGGGTGTGGCTAGACAGTTTAAAGAGTGAAATGTAAAACTGCTTGCCTATCAATTCAAAAGAGCCCACCATCATATCCCTACAATGTTCTGGTGCTGAGATATGCCAGTCAATTGTACTATATAGTTGCTAGGGTGCTGTAAATGGTTGCTAGGGTGTGGCTAGGAAGTTGCTGGGTCACTACTTATTATCTATGGACTATGGTACACTAAGTTAAGAAGTGCTAACCTGCAAATGCTATCTTATCAAATGCAATATTTATCAATGTAACCCAATGTATAGGTTAAGTTCAAATTTTTTATTTAAATCAAATACATTTTGTTAACATGAGAAATTGTACATATTCAATTAAGAAAAACACTTAAAAGGACTTCAAGGCTTTACTCAAGTGAAAACACTTTCATCATCCTCATGAATAGGCTGGGTTTCTCTCATATCCAAAGGCTGCAACACACCAGTTTTTGTTCCGTGCTGAGTTATACAATCGAATCCTTTCATGATAACATACAGTATACACGCTAGGGCTGCATGATTATAACCATAGCAATAGATGGGACAAAATATGTGAAAATGTGCATTAAGACTAGAGCACCCTCACTCATTTCAGAAGCACCCTCAGTGATTATTTCTGGAACCTGGTTGATACGCTTTTATTGCATAACTATATACAAAAACAACAAAATACAAATGCACTAAATAAAATAAAATAATTTAATAAATGCATATTTACAATTTAAGCACTTAACTAAAATAAGTATTAAATAATAAAATAAATAACTAGAGAAGGCTGACTATAATCAAACAAAATCTTATGGCTCTGTCAACGGTGGTTTAGTTAAAATCGCCGGACATAACGAGTCTTTGATCGCTGTAATATCACTTTAGTTAAAAATAGCGGAACACATTTGGAGAATGAGTTCTGTTCTGTACACACACAAAATTGTAATTTAGGGGATTCACTCCCGTTGTCACTCCTGAAACTTTACAGTGTGTGTGTGGCCAACGACTGGCTGCTAGTCTGAGTCAAATTACAGAGACATTTCCAAGTCTCTGTGAGAGTCTGAAGTAAGTCCACAGGTGTTTTAGTCCAATTTATCGAGTTAGCTGGTGACATTTTTACAGAAGAAGAACAAAGAAATAAAGATGAAGAGGAGAGGAGGAGAAGATCTGGCTCCCATTGAAAAGCCTAGGATGAAATCAGACCAGTTTCATCCAGTCTGCTCAAAATCAGGGTTTTTTCTCTGCAGTTCTGGAGCAGTCATGTTCACGCTAGCACTGGGAGGCTAATGGGATTACAGCTGATTGTGAGAGGGATTTCTCACCGAGGAGCGTTAAATGTGCTCAGTTTGTGCTAATACGCAGTTATGATAGCTGTGTTCGATTGAGGATTTGCGCTCATGTGGATACAGTCGACCTGACTGAAAACATCAATCACAACAGGAACATGCTTTTACAACACACATACAGGACTAATCAATCAAAAGTATTTGATAAAATTAAATAGCTATCAACATAAATACTATAATTAATTACTTTGTCAGTGACACTGAGTGTCACTTTACAGTCGGGAAAAATTATTACTATTATAAGAAATAAAAGAACGGTGTATTTCCTACTCATAAAAACCATAGAAGCAGTTCATAAACTTATTCTAATAAATGTGAACTTGATCAAATTACAGTAAATACAACAACAAAAACAAAAGACATAGAAAACACACACAATAAAAAAAAATAGTTTAACTACATATTTACCATAACTAAACCTAATATGCTGTGCAGAGAGACAGAGGACAGTTTAGGACAGCAATAAATTTGACAGTCTTGTCACTTTTAAGGCATGAAAATAAATAAATAAATAAATAATTATTATTATTATCGCTGTTGTTATTATTATTATAAGGGGAAACAGAAAGTCATCAAAACCATGGGAGGAATTTATATTTAAAGTCAATATAAAATGGCATTCACAACCTGTGGTAATTTTATAACGCAATGTATTCCTGAATTAAAGCAGGACATTAAATAAGTACGAATTATAGGGTGGGATTGATCAGAAACTCATGAAAAGTCATCTCTACATAACAGGTGGTTTAAAAGAAAGGTCTGGAAAAATAAGAATGCAGCCAACAGCGACCAAAAAGGAAAGCTGTGTCAGAGGCAGAGCAAGTCAATCCATTCTGCTGAAAGATTTAGAAGATAAACCCTTTTCTTTTGAATAATGTGCACTGAATAATAACTGAAGAACAGATGTGTATTATGACATTAAACAAGGACCATTTTGATATAATGCTGAATATCAAGGGCTGTGTAATGTGGCATTTTTACTGTAATATCACCTGTATATGATGTAGATAGGGTATAAAGCATTTATTAAAAATGCCATTTCGCAGAACAAACGCTTAATTGTCGTTGTTTAAAAGCTCAAGACTACAAAGAGAAAGGGTGAAATTAACTCCTATATTGTAACTCCCTATAATCAGAATTAGGCTCAGCTTAGGGATGGGCGATATAGCAAAAATATCTTATCACGATTTTTATTTATTTTTTAAGGAAAATCACGATTCACGATTTTATCACGATTCTGTCATGTTGGTTTTACTACCGTATTGGCCCGAATATAAGACGACCCTGATTATAAGACTTTTTCCAGATGCACCTTTTGGAAAAAGGCTGGCGCCACCTAGTGTTGTGGGTGTATTATTGACATGTCAAAGTCTAGACCCTGAATATAAGACGACCGCGTTTTTTCAGATGTATTTCCAAGAAAAAAACATCGTCTTATATTCGGGACAATACGGTATTTTGCAGGTTTTCTGAGTAGTACAGCCAAAACTAATTTCACTATTTAAAAAAAAAAAACACAAAGCCTTACAAGGTAACAAAATATAAAATAAAAAAAGAACGGCAGATATTTTTTTTAGGCCAAATATATTTAGGTCAAAGAGGGCGAAGATATATATCTCTGTCATTATATTATCTTTGTTATCAAAAAAAATAAGAACAAAGATATACATTACAAATACACATAATATACAAATAAAACAAGCAGTGCTTTATTTTTCAGGTACAGTAGGTGTATTTAGCAGTAGCATTCAAGAAACTGAATCAACATATGTGACCCTGGAGCACAAAAGCAGTCTTAAGTCTCTGGGGTATATTTGTAGCAATAGCCAAAAATACATTGTATGGGTCACAATTATCGATTTTTCTTTTATGCCAAAAATCATTAGGATATTAAGTAAAGATCATGTTCCATGAAGATATTTTGTACATTTCCTACCGTAAATATATCAAAACTTAATTTTTGATTAGTAATATGCATTGCTAAGAACTTCATTTGGACAACTTTAAAGGTGATTTTCCTCAATATTTAAATTTTTTTGCACTCTCAGATTCCAGATTTTCAAATAGTTGTATCTCGACCAAATATTGTCCGATCCTAACAAACCATTCATCAATGGAAAGCTTATTTATTCAGATTCCAGATAATGTATAAATCTCAATTTCAAAAAATTGACACTTATCACTGGTTTTGTTGTCCAGGGTCACATATATAAAAAATAAACACTATATACACTTCAGTGCATAAATTATGCATTGATTCCTATTAAAGCAACTGTATTAAAGTTCTCCAGTCAAGAACAGTGAGTGATTTTTCTCTGCGTTTTGTTGTTTTATTAACAGTTCAGCCAAAAATGAAAATTCTGTCATCATTTACTCACTCTCATGTTGTTTTAAAACTCAGTGAGTTTCTTTCTTTTGTTGAACACAAAAAGTTATTTTGAAGAGTGTAGGTAACCAAACACTTTCTGGTCTCCAGTGACTTCCATAGTATTTTTTTCCCCCAACTATCAATTAATTAATGGGGACCAGCAACTGTTTGGTTACCCATATTCTTCAAAGTATCTTCTTTTGTGTTCAGCACAAGAAAGAAAATAATACAGGTTTGGGACAACACGAGAGTGAGTTAATAATGACAGAATTTTCATTTTTGTGTGAACTATCCCTTTAATGACAAGCGGCAGCATGTTTAGTGCTATTAGTCTGCTGTCACTTTAAGACACGCATCATCCGCTTTTCTCTCAACTGTTTACTTTCACTTTAGACATAACCAACTGTTTTTATATGTAAACCTTGTGTGTTTTTTGACAGTATTAGCGCAATCAGACACGAAAGATAACTTAGTCCAATACTCAGGCGCTGTTTGACAGGCTTTTTAGTGTGTGCGCTTCAGGTGTACGCGCTCAGAAAAAGCGCATGTCAGAACAAATAATGTTCTTTTGTGATTGTGAATAAATGCAGTGTCCCGTGAGTGTAACTCTACCACTGAGTTAACATTTGATGTGAATGTTTGTCGCATTGTACAGTACATTGAGACGGAGGCACCAGAACTTCAAATGATAGAATGTGCGCTGTAGCACGATACTACGATATTTCTTCAAAAGCAGATCGTGGAGACATTTTAATCATCCATGATCAAAAATTGTGTTATCGCACACTCCTAATTAAACCGTGAAGAATTCATAAACAGTTAATAGAGGACATAACCAAGAGATTCATTGATTATGAAAGGCGAGTGTCAGTCCTACCCACATTAAGAGCAGAGCTACAAACCTCCAGCGCCTGCATCCACTGCATCAGAACCTTATTCTTCTCATCTTTAACTTTCTCCTCAAAGAACTCTTTGAAGGTTTTCTTGTAAACCAGACGCATGTTGTACTTTTTCGCCATTCTGGACAAAAAAAATAAGTTATTAAAAATAATAAATGCATAATAATACAATTAGAAATCATTTAAAATACATTCTTATCATTCATGATATTTGATCCACAACACAGGAAGTATCAGTGCTTTCTTGCCAAAGCGAAGAGCTTGTTTGTTTGAATCTGTAACCTTATAATTCCATTTAAAACACTGCAAGTGTTAAGGATTTTCTTAAAGCAGAAATAAACATTATGAAATCAAGGATGTGTCCAACACTACAGCACATATTTATGCAGCTGTAGCGCCCTCTGCTGACACACCAGGAAAGTACCAATCGCGATGACTCCATGTGTTTGAGAGGAAGAAGAGAGACACTTACTCCTCAAACAGCGGGAAATACACCAGAAACTCTGGGACGTTGACGACACCCTCCAGACTGAAGTCATACTGACAGCCAAACAGAGGGTAGTCTGCTTTCTTCTGGAAGGTCACCCTGAACACTTCATTTCCAAAGCTGTTGGAGTCCGACACCTCCAAACGCTTCCTGTGGATCGAGAGATCATAATATTAAAGCACATACTGAATGCGTAACAGCTGTTAACAATTTTTGGTTAACATAAATAAAATCCCTGTTTTGAGGCTTTAGAACAAAATGAGAATTTATTTGGTCTGGTTGACACGATTACATTATTTCCTTGCCATTGTGAATGCTATTATAAATACTACCAACAATTTCTGTGCTTTTAATTTGAAAGAGATATTTTAAAAACATCTCAGATTTAAAATCCAGTGGCAAAAGTGCAGATTGTATTGGGATGTTCGATTCATTTCTATGAATAAGTTTAAACTATCCATTTCCATTAATCTGTTCAACACACAAACTGAATGATTTGTTTGCATCATAAACTAAAAATACGTTTCACTTTTATTAATATAAGTATTTTCAATATCTAATGTACAAGTACATGCAGGACTGTTCAAAAGTTTGAGGTTAGTATGCTTTTTTCGTAACACTTTAGATTAGGGAACATATTCACTAAGGGTTTTAGTTACGTTTAGGTGTGGGGTCTGGTTAAGGGATCTAAAATATGGTCATGCAGACCATAAGACATTAATATGTGCTTTATAAATACTAATAAACAGCCAATATGCTAGTAATATGCATGCTAATAAGCAACTAATTAATAGTGAATAATGTTCTTTAAACTTAAGTGTTTTTTAAGAAATTAATTCTTTTATTCGGCAAGGAAAAATTAAACTGATCAAAAAAGTCAGTAAGACATTTATAATGTTGCAAAAGATTTTTTTATTTCAAATAAATGCTGTTCTTTTGAACTTTCTATTCAACAAATAATCCTGAAAAATATGTATTATGATTTCAATTAACTTAATTATTATAAGAAATATTTCTTGAGCAGCAAATCAGCACATTATAATGATTTCTGAAGGATCATATGTCACTGAAGACTGGAGTAATGATGCTGAAAATTCAGCTTTCATCACAGGAATAAATTACATTTTAAAATAGAAAATAATAATACATAATAAATTAAATTTTTACATAGAAAACAGTTATATTAAATTGTAATAATATTTCACAATATTATTGTTTTTATTATATTTTTTTGTTCGAATAAATGCAGCCTTGGTGAATGTCTCATAAATATTAAAAAATTCTACTCACCCCAAACTTTTGAATGGTAGTGTGAATATTAAGATATTTAATATATCACATCAAAATTAGTCCAGCCTTACAGCACATTTAAACAGTAACAGATATTAATATCATAGAGTGTGAGTGTGTGTGTGTGTGTGTGTGTGTGTGTGTGAGAGAGAGAGAGAGAGAGAGAGAGAGAGAGAGAGAGAGATCTTACACCAGCTCATAAGCATCTGGAGTGGTTCCGATGAAGAATCCTCCGGGCTGGAGTCTCTCACAGGCGTTTCTCAGCATGGTGTCAGCCTGCTGCTCGCTCTCAAAGGAATAATGACACACAAACTGACAGCTGCACACGTCAAACCGCAGCTCAGGGTCTTGCAGCTTATCAGACAGCAGCTCCTGAGACAGACAGAGAGACAGACAGACAGAGAGAATGTGACCCTGTACTGTCACGCACTGACTTTTATCTTTCTTCCTTTTTGCAGTGAAATCAATGAGTCTCTCTAACAAATGAAGCAGCTGGTGAAGTGTGTAATCTGTGCAGTGCTGAGAAAACACCAGCTCATACCTTGCTGCAGTCTGCGGTGATGAACTCTGCTGAGAACGTGCGGTCGTTTGGGTGACCCCTACGTCTCATGTCATTATAGCGCTGCTGACACTGCTCGATGGACACAGCAGCGATATCTGTGACGTACAAACAAATGCAGATGTGACTCATTTACAATATGAAGACATTTAAAGAAGTGCAGAAATATAAGCACTGTCAACGCTAATTTGTCTTGATTAGTGGTCGGCCAATATTTTGATTTTTTTAATTACCGGCATGTATTTTGACAGTATACCAGTTTATTAAGAAACTGTAAAACAAGAAAACTGTTTTTTTTTTTTTTTTTTTTAAGTATTATAGCATTTGCCTTTGTATCTTGATTTCAAACTATTCTGCACTACATCCAGTTGGCCGCTATGTTGTATTCATTATGTACTTCATGAAAATTTAGAAAATATAATTCCCAGTGAGCCCAGACTTACAGATTATTGAGTGCACTGTTTGTTACACTGTTTACTTCCTTTTTATTTGTTTTTTAAGATACTATAATAGAATTACAGAATCAAAAGCCCTACGACAAATCACAACAATTTGCTTACAGATTTCAAGTTTGACATTTTTTAATTCATTTTCAAATTCAAGTTCAAGTTCCAGTTCAGTTTATTTATAGAGCACATTTAAAAACGGCCGCAGGCCGACCAAAGTGCTGTACAAGAAAAGATAAAATAAAAAAAAGTTGAGAACACTAATAGTAGCAAAACCGTAAAACTGAAACAATCTTATAAACTAAAAGCAACATAGAATAAATAAGTTTTGAGACATGACTTGAACTCAGACAAAGTGGAAGCCGATCTAATATAGAGTGGGAGCTTGTTCCACAATGTGGGGCTGGCCACTTCAAAGGCTTGGTTACCCCTCGAAATTAGCCGGGTTCTAGGTATCTGCAGGAGTTTACCTTTGGATCTAAGGCCTCTGGTGGGAGAGTACAGGTGAAGTAGATCGGACAAGTAAGGAGGAGCTAAGTCATGTAATGATTTATACACCAGTAATAAAATTTTAAACTCAATTCTAAAATTAATCGGAAGCCAGTGAAGAGATCTCAGAAGGGGGGCGAGCGTGATCAAATTTCCTCCTTCCCTTCAGGAATCTTGCCGCAGCATTTTGAATGACCTGTAAGCGTGCCGTTTGGGACTTAGATATACCAAAATAGAGTGAATTGCAATAATCCAGGCGAGAGGTAATGAAAGCATAGATCGCAATCTCCAAAGAACGCTTAGGAAGAAAGGATTTGATATTCGATAGAGAACGAAGATAGAAAAAGCTGGACCCAACAACCGCGCTAATCTGCTTGTCGAATTTGAGGCAACTATCTACCATCACACCTAGATTTCGTACTTGGGGAGAAATTAATTGATTTAAAGATTCAAGGTCAAGGTGATTTCTTGGCCTGGATTTTGAAGGGTCAAAAACAATGACTTCTGTTTTGTCTGAGTCAAGCCAAGCGTTCACATCCTCAAGACATGCTGTTAGATTACCTAGAGCACTCTTATTTTTCCTAGACACAGGCATATAGATTTGCATATAATCAGCATAACAGTGAAATGAGACATTATGTTTCCCTGAAGATGGAACCCAGAGGGAGAACATAGAGAGAAAAAAGGACAGGAGCTAAGACAGAGCCTTGAGGCACACCACAGGATAGGTTGCGAGGGGGAGAAGAAAAACTTCCTATTTTTTCAGAGAAACGTCTATTGGTTAAAAAGGATTTAAAACAGCAATTTATTTAGCAATAAATAAAAGAATATAATTTTTTATTGCTAAAATATTTTAGATATTCAGATATTTCTAAAAGCATCTCTGATTTAAACTTCAGTAGCAAAAATGCTGATAGTGTTTGGAATTGATTAATTTTTATGAATAAGTTCAAACTGTCCGTTTCAATGAATCAAAACACAAAATAAACGATTTGTTTGTATTATAAGCAGAAAATGACGCCCTAGAACAGCGGTACTCAAAATTTTTAACTTGAAGGCTCGCCACTGTCAAACACAGGCTCATCTGCATCATGCAGGAGTTCCATGAGCCACACTCGCGACGTGACATTTGCAACAATGTCGCCGGAAATTTGCTCTAGTAGTCACCAGATGGCCTCAGGGGGTTCACCCTCCTCTCAAAAAATCTATATTGAGTGAAGGCTAGTCTCACCCTGCAAAGAGTAAAGGACAGCCTACTCAACTGACACGCAATCATTGCGCTAATACAAGGGCTTTAAACTATGTTAGCTATGTGTATATGCTTTTTCAAATGGTAAAGAAAAAAAAAGACCTATGGTTTTCACGGAGAGAGATCTTAAAGTTTTCCAGAATATAGTAAAGAGAACCCTAAAATTTACAGATGAAGACAATAGCAAAGTATGAAGAGAACCGTGTAGTTACCTGCACACACCAGTTTATCAATATGTCCTTTCTTCCATTTGAGAAGGTCTCCTCCTTTTCCACAGCCGAGATCCAACACGGTCACCTCTCTTCGTCTTCGCCTCACCTTGTCCAAGATGTCCGCTGAGGAGACCAACACACAGACCTCAGAACAACAATTCTGTGAGATCCTGCTTGCCATTCCACTCAACTGAGTTTATTACCATCTAACCCAACCACAAACAAGCATGCCACTGTATGGCAGCCACACGGAGGTGAACGCAAGCCTGTGCTGCTTCTCACCTATAAGCACACTCTTTAACCAGTTGTTGAAGTTGCGCATGTGGACTATCCTGCTTTTATTGCGCTCTGCCAGGCCACGCTCCTGAAGCTTGTTGTAATGTGTGGCCACTTTCTGACTGTGTAACGATTCCTCGGTGGCCTGCAAAACAAAAAAAACATGTTTTTAAAAAACTAAACTCAAACTAAACGGAGGAGAGCAGGGCTAGACGACACACTGCAATGTTAAAAATTCTTGTTTTCTTTTGAATATAAGTTTTCCCAACTATGACGATTTCTGCTTCTGAGAACCCCAGAAACATGAAAAGAGTTACTGAGCATTTTATAGATTTCATGCATTTCAAATTCATACATGTTGTCAGAATGAGAGTCCAAACAGCTCATAGAAACAATACAATAATCCACAAGTAATCCACACTAGAGCCCTGCGCAGGACTGTTTCAGCTCCCGCTGAATTTCTAACTATCCGCTATCAACATGCGGGGTATTAAAATCTCTTTTGAATGAGCGCTCGCCGTTCACTTTTCCGATTTCGTGCTTAAACGTACTCCATGTAAAGGGAGCACGTTTTACAAGATCAGATATTTGTCAATGAGCTCAGGATCTGTCTCTCCTTACTCTCGACCCCTGACCAGTCAAATCTGACTCCTGCAGCTTGTGTTGGATGCAGGGGTTGTTAAGTCAGCGATTTTCCACGGAATTGAGCTACTTTTAAACTGTTGCCGTGGGTTGATTTTCTCCCGTGGGTTAAAGGTTTGAAATATTGCATAAATTACATTTGACTGAAATGTTTGCATTGAAACATTTTGCATCCTACCTATGAAAAAACTGTGCTGGATGTTAGGTTTTGTGAAGGAGGCAGGTATAGAAAGCCTTTCAGCTGTTTTTATGATCAATTTGCATAACAGTGACTGTTATGCCCTGGCTGTATGGAGCAGAGCAGACTCTTTCAGTTTAGTGTAAGTTTTCCAGCTGAACTAAATGATTTTATTTCTAAAAAACAAAAACAAAAAAAACAAAAAACCGGCACTTTCTTAAATATTTTATATTGTGCATCACACATTTATTTTGGATATGATGCAAAATAAGTAATTTTGACTATTTTGCATTTACATGTGTGACCTTGAAGGAATCCAAAAGTAATCGGATTACATTACTTTCAAAGTGTGGTGCTTGGATTAAGTTACTGAATACTTTTTTCATTAAGTAATTTGTGACTGTAATGGAATACATTTTTAAAGTAACCCACCCAAGCCTGGTGATTGGTTAAAAACGCGTAAAAAGAAATGTGGTGCAACATGAGCAGATCTTAACTTAATGCCGCAATCGACACTTTTCATTAATTTTCAATTTGTTTGCAACAGACGTAATAGATTTAATTTAATTGTGCAGGGGCTAAGACACACGCTCTGCCTATGATAGTATGGGTAACTAGTTATGATTAATTATTCATATTTCCCCATGAGCTGATTCGCTACAGATGGATTTGTTTATGCACAATTTTTCACTTCACAAGACATTAACTGATGGACTGGAGTGCTGTGGATTACTTGTGAATTATTGTGATGTTTTTATCAGCTGTTTGTACTCTCATTCTGACGGCACCCATTCACTGCAAAGCATCCATTAGTGAGACAGTGATTCAGTGCTACATTTCTCCAAATCTGATGAAGAAACAAACTCAACAACATCTAGGATGGCCTGAGGGTGAGTTCATTTTCAGCCAATTTTCATTTTGGGTGAACTATTCCTTTAAGAGCCATAACTCAGTTTTAATAAACAGTAAATATTCTGAGAATAAATCCCTGGAGTAAACAACTAGCCCCAGTCTCTGTGTTTATATAAAACTATAAACTTTCTTACAGCCAATGTGCATTAAATGTCAGCCATGAGTGCGAGCTCACCTGCTTCTTACTGGGAGAGTGATCTTCTTCATCACCGTCCCACTGTCTCTTCAGTGATGAGGATGATGAGGATGAAGCTGAAGTCTGGGAAGCTGCTCCTATGCTGTCCTGATCAGCACATTTCCTGTCCGCCTCAAACAAGCCTTTGAACAGACAAGTAGTACATTAACATTTACGTTATGAAATGTGCGTTCAGCTTTTAAATACACTAATGGACCACATAGAAAACACACATCAAGAAAAAATGATTTGAAATGGAAAGCAATGCATATAAATGAAGTGTATGCAGACAGATCAATGTGAAGGTAAACTAGCAGTGCGTCAGTGTTGCGCTCATAACAGCACGTGCTTCATCTGCTCAGAGACTGACAGACACTGCTTGAACTTAGAATGAGACAAACATTATACATCATATTATATATATGATTATGTAACACACAACACGCTGAAGACTGAATCAATGTTGCTGCACTCACTCGACTTTTGCGCCATCATGTATCCCCAAGCAGCGCTCTCGCTCTCTCTCCACGGATCTTTACTGCTCTGTTTCAGATGAGAGAGCGGCCGCAGCGCCGCCTACAGGACCGGCGTCTACAGCAGCAGCGTACTGTCGTCTCACTGCTCACTGCCAGTGCGTTTTAAAATTACTACATGATGGAACTAAATGCAATATGGAACGATAAGCATTAAACATTGAACATCACTTCACTATTTAGCACGTGCACTTCAGCGCCTCCAGTTGGATCTCCAACCTATTATACTTTTATTCGGACCGCTTTATGGATGTATGCTATTCCAAGCATATAGCCTAAGCGTAAAACTTCACAAATAGATATACTAATAAATAGAGAGAGAGAGAGAGAGAGCGAGAGAGAGAGAGAGAGAGAGCGAGAGCGAGAGCGAGAGAGAGAAATAGTGGCATTTTAAATTAAATAGTGGCATTGACTATCTACAGTACTATACTTTACTTTTGTTAAATTATTGGTATTACACTGATGTTGGAAGCATGTATATTTATATGCTTAACATATTGTGATATTAATATTTCCTTATTTTACTATTTCCTTATTTACAATCTTTAAAATCTTGCTATTTCACTCTTTATTTAGTTGAAAATAGGCAAATCCTGTTTTATATACATACATACACACACACACACACACACACACACACACATATATATATATATATATATATATAAACATAGCAAAAAAAAACATTTACATTTACATTATTTACATTTGTAAAAAATAAAACACAAATTTATCCATCCACAATTTCTATGCTAAATATTATTTTAATTAATATATTGTGCTGTTCTACTGGAATTGTTGTGAAGAGTGTGTGAGTAGTCAAGGCAAGGGTATAAATGAAGTCTGTCTCTAGTGGTTACTCTTCAATACTTTGCTTGTATTAAGGGCGTTGTTCTAAAAACGAGTAGATATTGTACTGGAATAAGGAGGGTAATCGTGCCTTTAGCACATCGGGACACAACAATGTTTGACGAAACCGTTAATATTTAGTAAACTTTGAGGAAGCAATAACTAGAATGAGATGTTATATATATATATATATACCACTTATTTAGAAAATACTAATCTTTTGTCGTCTGCGACGAGTATGCTTCGCTATACGGAAGTGAAGTCACTGGCTGAGCTTCTACCGGAAATACGTACATGTAGTCCGTTCTCATCATCAGCACGACTGTACTCCATTTCCCACAACGCATTGCGCGCGGTCACCATGTGTGGTGTCGCGTTGCTCAGGGTCTCTGAATGACAGAAAGGACATGAATAAATGCTTGTGTGTGGTAGGGAAGTCACATCATGCCGGATCTAATCACTCCTGTATGTAGCTGTGCACATTTCTCATGGCGCTTTGTGTGTTTAGACACAGGACGGGTACAACTTTGATTAGTTTAGCAGGTCAGTCAGTAGACATCCCTTAGCAAAGCTAACGCTAGCTGACTCACGTTTGGTGACTACCGTAACACTTCACAAGTTAATACGAAACATTTGAGTTTTAGGAGGTCGGTCTGTGATTTCTCCCCTATAAGGCTTCTTTGTAGATGTGACTGAGCACGTGCAGCTGATTTATTAATTTTTTCTTCAATGTTTTCAGCTGCTGAACCGATGGGATATTGAAGGTAGGAAAAATAATTCACGTCAACTGATCTGATACACGGGATTTATTATAAATCTACAGGGTTTGCCTGTTGTCAACCAAAGAATAAGTGGAATCACAAGCTTCGAATAAAATCAGGCTTTATAACACATTGTAATGGGCAGTAGAAAATATGGACAAATCTTTAGTACTCTTGAAAACTGTTTGGTAAATATATGTGCTTCTAATATCAGTGTAATACCAGTAATTTAATACAAGTAAATTACGGCAGATACTGATGTGGTTACCGCTATTTAGATTTTTCTTTTTTCTTAACAACAAATCGTCAGATACTGTTAACAGTTTGACTGAAATTTAAATTGAAAATCTTTTTTTTTTTCTTCAATGTCAGCAGCACTCGAGCTAACTTGTACTATTACTATTGAAATTATAAAATGTATATTAAAATTCTCTATCATAAATTAAACTGATTCAAAGAGCGTTTTGAGCGTCAATAGAATTATTTATTTTATTTTTTCTAGAAATAGTGCATTTTTTTCATGTAATGTTGTTTCTCCTTTTTTAAAAATACCTTTTTTTAATTCCTTAAAACATTTTTGGGTTTAAATATAATAAAAATTAGGGATGCACCGATATGAAAATTTTGCCCGATACCGATTATTCTTTATTTTTGAAAGCTGATAACCGATATGTTGGCCGATAAATCTATATCAAAATTTTTTTATACTTTTTGAGAGCCTGATTACAAATAAGGTCTCATCATTAAAAGCCACATCCCAAACACTTCAACATAAGCAGCCTAGTTTGAACCATAACAACGCGCTGAAACACGGCAACTAAACCCAAAGAATTCACAACGTTTTATTGTTCTCATTAGAATGTTATATACACGACATTCCCAATCATAGTTATTAATGTTGTGCACTGCTGTTTGAGCTGCGTGCGCTGAGCTAAAGATGATCACCGGTAAACTGAAGTGCTCTTTTAACTTAACCAAACGCATTCTATATGAGATAAATCAGATATACATCAAATAAACACAATATTACAACGTACAATTGCACAAAAGGCTGCAAACGAACAGCGCGCATCTGAAGTGTCTCTGAAGGAAATAATGCATTATTTATCGGCTTTAAGATATCGGCCAAATTTTCTTATCGGGCCGATACCGATAACAGAAAAAATTAGCATTTATCGGCCGATACCGATATGGTGGCCGATATATCGTGCATCCCTAATAAAAATGATAAATAGTCTCAATGTGGTCTCAGACTGTTGTTTGTGTATCTCATACTACTGACCATCCGCTTATATCTTGAGAGTTTTCTTCATTGTCATTTGTGATCTCGTCTTCTTTACTTCGGACGTTCTCTTGCTCTCACAGTCAGGTCCCTGTCAGACTGTGGTCTTGTCCCTCTGTTGGCAGACCGTTGGGAGCAGAAGCTTGTTTGGGATGCAGCGGTTAGTGTGCGCTAGAGTCTTCCGGCAGACTGCTGTCCTGCTGCAGATCAGTCCTCCGCCCCGCAGCCGTCCCGCGGCCCACAGCTGCTGGAAACACCTGAGCTCTCAGAGAAACACCAGCAGAGATCATCCGGGAAGCCCTGCTCCAGGGCAGGAGGATCCGGACCCTCTGCAGGACAAATCCAGCGGCCTCATTCAGAGATTCAAGAAAACCTTTAAGCAGTACGGCAAAGTCGTGATCCCTGTGCACCTGCTGACCTCTACAGTGTGGTTCGGCACTTTTTACTACGCTGCAATGAAGTAAGTCGATGATGGATCACAACTGTGTCAATTTAGATCGAAATAATACTTGCTAGTCGAAGACCACTGAGTGAATCACAAATCAAATTTAGTGATGAACGCTATGGGTTATTTAACAACTGATAATAATATCTAGCAGGGCTGTACAATCTGGAGACACATTTCTGATATAGTCCAGGGTCACATTTGTGATTGCAGTTTAAAAATGCTATTTAAAAGAAATTCTAGGTTTGCTGTGCTTGTTGGTAGGACTGAATAATTTGGCCATAATTTTGAGATTATCAATATGGCTATAAAATAATAATAATAATAATTATTATTATTATTTTAGTACTAAATGAAAAATATTACAAATACGTAATAAAAAGCAATATTATTATAATACTGTTGTAATAATTTTACTGTAAATTAAAAATATATATTTCAAGTGTTTAAGAAAAATAATACAATATTATTATTATTATTATATATTTTGATTAATTATGCAGCCCTAATGTCTAGAGAGAATGGTAGCTGGTGGGCAGTAAATCTTAATAACATTTTATAATAATTATGTTTTTTTAATAAACTGAAAAGTACAATAAAAATGATCTAATGCGACTGAAAATTTGCTGAATTTAAATCAACACTTTGCGCTCTCAGTATTTATCTGCTTCTTAATATCAGCCTGACTGATACAGTATATCGGTCTGTTATTGATGATATTTCAGACTGGTTAATTAAAGTAAAAGAAATAAAAACGAAATAACTAAAATGCCAATGTCCTATGAGAAGCGCTACATGAAGTTGTAGGTTCTGACAAAACAAACCAATGAATAAGGACTATCTGAGAGTTATGTAGGAGAGGTTAAGCTGGTGTGTGTTGCGGGGGGGTGTTAGGTAGGTACTGGGTCATTCTCTTTTTGCTCAGTCATTGTATGTGTATGGCGCGTGGTGGATTGAGGTAAATGGCACACTGGAATGTTTACTCTGCATTACATCTGGCTGAATGTGGGTCACCACTGTCTAGACGTTTGAGAAATGTGGGAGTAATGAATGCTTGAGAATTGGCTGTTTCATTCAGCATGACCTCACTCTGCAGAGAAGACAAGACGAGACCAGAGTCATCAGTTTGTCTCCTCAGATGTTCACCACCAGTCTTCACAGCCTTTAGCTCTTATTAAAGATGCCCATTTGGTCTAACTTGAACATTTGATTCTTAAAGAAGTATTACATTTCAGTAGATTTTTCAATATCTTCTGAAAACAAGAAGTGTATTTTTATCTTATTTTTTATTTTTAAATCTACTTTTTGTTCACTTTAAATATGTGATCGTGATAAACCACAGTGTCAGGGTTGTTATCATTAACTAAAACTATTAAAACATTTTGATCATTTAAATAAAATGGAAATATTGGCTGGAAAAGTTATTTCAGTTAGTTGCCAAGGCAACGTTTTTATTTTCGTTGAAAGTTCGAGCCTTACAATTAGTAAAAGGAAAAATAAATATAACCTAAAACTGAAATAAAAATAAATAGAACCGAAATATTAATATTTAGATAAAGTAATAATAAAAATGACAAAAAAAAAACAAACAACTAAAGTTAAAATGAAAACTGAGTATAAAAATAAAAGCTCAAAAAAATTCTAAAATAAATACAAATTAATAAAGACTATAATAGTATATAAATAATACTAAAAATGCACTGCTTAGTACCAAATTGCAAAAATTATGACCAAATTGCAGAAATTGTCTTAAAAGGATAGTTCACCCAAATAAGGTGAATAAAATTGTCATCATTTATTTACCCTCATGCCGTTTTTTTTTTATTGTTATTATATTTGTCTATACAATAGAAGTCGATGGCTACCAAAAGTGGTTGGGCTGCTAGGCCTGTCGCAATAATCAATATATCGACTTATCGCGCAATACATGTACATGACCTCAATTCTTTTTGGTGACGCAATATATCGCCCATTATATTTACTTAAAAATTAATGTCACCATGTTTTTTTACATTCCACTTCCATTATATTCTTAAAAATTAAAAGTTTGTTGTCATTTGGAAGTGTGTAGGCCTTCTTGCATTATTATGCTGTTACATTATGATTATATATTCAGTGGCATAAAATGGTCTTTAAAATGACAATATCGCTTATCGCAATTATTTCTGGGTCAATATATTGCACAACAAAAAGTTGTTATCGTGACAGGCCTATTACCAACATGTGAATAAATGACAACATAATGTTCATATTTGAAGAACTGTCCCTTAAGAAATGTAAGGCTTTTATGTGAAATGTCTTTCTATGCTTCCTGTCTTGTTTTGGTCTGTAGAGGAGTGAACTTGGTGCCATTTCTCGAGTACGTTGGGTTTCCTGATAAGGTGGTGAAACTCCTGGAGAATTCTCAGAGCGGCTACGCACTGACCGCTTATGCCATGTACAAGGTGGGCTAACTGTGTCGGTTTCCAGTGAATTAATTATATAAAATAATTTACTAATGTGTTGATTTTCTGATTTACAAATTAGAATGATACAAATAACCTTCTATAGAACTTAAAGGCTGGTTAATATCATGAAGATCAAAGCAAAATCAAGGGCGGTTCAGTTGTCCAAAAGAATTTGCACCTTGTAAAATTGAATAAATAGAGACTTTCAATAAAATGTATTTTCAGGCACAGTATCTTTTCCCCTCAAATGATTTCATTAGAATGTCATTGACATTTTTAAGCGTGAAGAACATTTTAATAATCAGAACAACCTTTTTCCATTATAATAAAGAGTCTTTTGTGCAATGGGAATGTCCCATGGATCTTAAAAGTTCTTCACGGAATCGTAGATTTCAATAAAGAGCCTTTATTTTCAAGAGTGTGACGCTCATGTTGTCTGCTCTCCTGAAGATCGCCACACCTGCGCGCTACACGGTGACTCTCGGAGGAACGTCGCTGTCTGTGAAGTACCTGAGGAAGCACGGGTACATGTCCACCCCTCCGCCCGTGAAGGAATACCTGCAGGAGAAGATGGAGGAGACCAAGGATCGTATATCCGAGAGGATGGAGGAAACGAAAGACAAGTTCACAGAAAAACTTCAAGAAACCAAAGACAAAGTGTCTTTCCGGAAGAAAAAGGAATAGGTTTATAGACTTACAAAAGGTCACGAAGTGACTTTATCCCCCCATGATTTCATTTAGATTCACTTTATTTAACAATATAATGCACTTAAGGCAACAACATGTCTCATGCATATATGAAGTAGTGTAATGTAGCCTGTAAGCTCTACACTTACTGTTCACAAAATCTGCTAAACTATCACAAGTGAGATTCATAAGTTGACCTTAGTTCCTAGATATAAAATGTCAGTCTGCTGAAAGCCGTTGGACTCTACTTGAAGTGTTTTTAACGGATGAGAGTGTGTTTTCTAAAGAGAACGGCAGGTGTAATGTGTCCAGTATCGTATATGTAATATTTTGTTGACTTTACCACATAGCACTGGCTCTTTCAATTCATGCATTTGTGAAATGTTATTTCAATTATGGATTCTAAACAGCAGACTTGTCACATACGTTGCTGAGAATGAAATGGTTGTGTCATTAAAATCTTGGCTGCGTCTGAAAGCCTAGGCAGCTGCCTTATGAGGCAATGACTTTGCAGGCAGCGTTTTTGCACGAAGGCACCTCACGAAACTGATTTCGGACAGGCTTCTGAGGCAGCGTAACGGATTAATGATCCACAACAAAATAGAACTAGTTTTGGTGATAACTACTACTACTATTTAGCAGTAATAATATTTCTATTGTATAGAAAGGTGATGAACACTGAAACAAGGTTACATAGTGGAAATAACAGACTTGTCACATACGTTGCTGAGAATGAAATGGTTGTGTCATTAAAATCTTGGCTGCGTCTGAAAGCCTAGGCAGCTGCCTTATGAGGCAATGACTTTGCAGGCAGCGTTTTTGCACGAAGGCACCTCACGAAACTGATTTCGGACAGGCTTCTGAGGCAGCGTAACGGATTAATGATCCACAACAAAATAGAACTAGTTTTGGTGATAACTAAAATATTTAATTACTATAGTACTGATTTCTCGTTAGAAATAACATCAAAAAGTGCAAAAAGTTAGTCAGAAATATACATTTACACACAAACTGGCCACCAACGCAACTTTCAGACGCCATCTTTAATTTTAGCTCAACCGTCACGGAATGGAACGCACAGGATTGTGGGATATCAAAGGCAACGAAGGATACATCTGCTGCCTTCAAAATTCAATCAGAAGAAGGTACTTCTGGAGACAGGAAGTGAAGCAGAATTTGGATTCGGACGTGGCCTTGATGCCTTATAGAGCTTTCGGACGCAGCCCTTGAATTTATTGTAACTTGGTATTACGCAAAAGAGTGTTGGTCAGAAAGCTGTAAGTGTACGTTAAGATGTAATACAGTTTGTCATTTAAAATACCGGAAAAATTCACAAATAGTGCTGACATTCATTCTGTGAATCATCAACAGCCTTTATGTCTTGTTTCCAGTTCAGTACACTCCTGCCATATTCATGTGTTTCATTTATGAGCTCGTGTTCAGCTGTCAGTGTCCGTGGGGTGTCACATTTCTCAAGTCCTGTTTTTCCTTGCTTTGGCATAGTAACTAATGAAGGTTAATAATTGAACTGATTGTCCGGCAGTAAATGTGTCTGCTGCTGAAGCACTCGGGCTGTTTGGGTCTGATGGGATTGTGAGGCCTTTTATTGTCTGCTGACGGATCTTCCACTTGGCTGTCAACAATAACAATAAAAAAGATAAACATCTCATCCTATTTCACCAAGCATGAAGTAAAATTGAAATGTTTTGAAAGTTTTTTTTAATATGCATATTGGATATTTTTCTTAAATGAGCATTTATTCTTTATGGTAGTTAATGACCAACAGCAAAATTAGAATCATTTGTGAATTATAATCAAAATGTAAAGGTGCAGCACATTTTTGTAGCATTTCGTTTTTGTCAGTGTGGATGCTTAAAGTTGCCATTTCATACCAGAGCTGTTTTTATAATACTCAAATCAAATGATTTTTAGATTCAGTTCGACTAAGTTTTGCAGATTCTGGGCGACCACTGCTGCAAGGCCTCTCCTATCATTGGAAAAGTGCTGGAAATGATCATCTCAGTCAAATGGCAGACCCTACGAGGAGGAAACCTCCCTTACCATGTTTTTCTCGGCCCCCCCAGAGTACTAATTATTTCCTTTATCTAAACTTGGTCCAAAATTAACATTTAGTGAATTCAGAACATTTACATGAAACTACTTTTCATTATTTTTCAAAATTATTTTCTCTTTGACAACGGTAAATTGTTTGGCTGTAACTTTCTCGTCATTTACTCCCGACATCTGAGCTGCTGAAGATGCAGAGGATTAACGTTACTTTCGCTTTGAAGTGAATTCGCCACTCCCGATCAGCCTAAATGCATCTACACATCTCATCTACAGAAGAAGTGAGTATAAGGTTTTTTTATGAATCTTTGCAAATCGCCTTTCCTAATAATGTGCTAATTAGCAAGTTTCACGATGAATGCGGCTAAAGTAACTCTCTGAGAGCAGCTCGGAAGAGAGGGGCGGGGCCAGCAGAGCTCATTAACATTTAAAGCAACATGGACTATAATGGCTTGATTAAAAACAGAGCTGATTTTGACAGGTTTAAAAAGGTGTTTTTTACACAAACATTGCGAAATTTTAACCGAAGTATGTTATAGACTTTTAATTAAGACCCTAAAGAATCATATCAACTTGTGCAAAATGAGCATCCGATGAGACCTTTAAAATCACGAGTAGCTAGTTTGCAGCTTGTGAAACTACAGTTTTATCTTTATTTTATAAGTATTATTTTTGTATTTAAATAGGGAAAAAAGAGGATGTATGGTCACCCGAAAAGGCAGTTGTAGTTCACTTCACCTTGAGGAGCACAACAAAATGACAAACACAAAGCACAAAAGAGACTCATTCTCCGGTTCTTTTCCTCAACTTTAATTGCTCTCTCTCCAGCCATTTGATGACAGCGAAAGAACAAGCGTGGAATCGTTTCATGAGGGACTACAACAGTATCTTTGAGCAATAGTTTTCTTGTATTTATTTTTTTATGATTTTTTTCGGTTGGTTTTTAAGTCACCTTTTTCCTGTAAAAGTATTGCAATTAACAGACCTCAAACTGAAAACCGCTGACATCACAATTAAATAGAACAATAGAAATAAAATAAAAAGGCGTAAGGACAGCAGCGTTCCTCGCTTTCACTGAACCGTTTCTCCTTGTAAAAAACAACAAAAAAAAGTTTGTAGTCCACAATAGGTCATACAGTCCCGTGATGTGATCTCGCTCGAGGCCGATGGAGAACGTTGCTGTGGATTGGCGGGAAATTCCAGATCCATGGAACGAGATGCTGAACTCACCCACACAAGTCTTCAGGCAGTCATTCACTCGCTCGCGGATTCGTTCATTCAAGCGCGTGTTTCTGGAAAGGAGCCTGTCAGCGCGGAGAGCTCGGAACCAGACTGCTATGCCGAGGAAATAATGACAACGTGAACATGCAGTAACGATCAGCTATGGGCTGCATTTTCCTCATTTGATGCTCTTTTATATACCACACAACTCGATTATGTGCATAAAAACAACAGAATGTTATCCGTTTCCATCGGATGTGTCTCATGTGTGTCTCACCCTGAGCTGCTATTTGATATGAACCACTAAACCTTCTTCCCGGTGTAGTGTCAGAGCCCAAAAAAATCGACAATCCGTTCCGTTCGTTGCAATGAGTTATTATTCTGCGTGGTTATTATAACACAACAGCTAGCAGTCACAAAATAAACTTCAATAAATAAAATGACAAGCGCTGGCATTTATAAGTCTTTCTCTGGAAGTTACAAAAGCAGCAGAGCTCTAGTTATCCTTTATATAACTGCCTTATAATCAGAATATTTGTTTCATCACATAACAGATTTGCATTTACTGTATAGGAACAAAAATATAAGTCTTTTTGTATTTCTGTGACCATACTTTAGCATTTCTCTTTACTCTGTTTTACAAAAAAGACAAAGCACAATTGAAGGCATTCCCAAAACTTGATGCCACCATGTTAAAGTTTTCTTTTTAATATTATCTATACATTATATTACAGTATTAACAATGCGTTCTTGTGGTTTTCTACCCATTGGGTAGGATATGTGCATAATATATTCAAGTTATATACAGCACCGTACAAATAAACAGAGTCCGACTACTGAAAGAAGCACCATAGGAAGTGAGGCACAACAAAGGTGGGGACTTTTGAGTGCAAGTGGGTTTCTATGTCTGCTTAAACATGACTGTTAGGCACCGAATTTGCTCGTGTAAATAGTAACATGCAAACCTCTCGGCTGCAAACGTAAAAAATACATTTGGGTTCGTTTTCCTAGCACGACTATGACAGCGGAAACGCGCTAATGTTAACGAAGAAAACCAAAACAGAGCACGAACATCTATGTCTCGGTTGGTACGCGAATATAAAGTAATGGGGAAGCGGACATAGGCCTACAAGCCGAACGGACAACAGCAGCAGCGGTAGCGGTAGCAGCAGCGGCAGCAGCAATATAGTACGAACTCAAACTGCGCAGTCAGAATGAGTGACGGGAAGCAGAGCCAATGACGGGAAGCCAAGCTTTCAGAGCCGAAGCGGATGGGCCATAGGAGAGTCCTGCTATTTAAGTGGAAAAAAGATCATATAAAAACCTCCCACTTCAATTAAATATCCTCTCAAACTGGTCACTTTCATAAATAGCTAGTTAATAAATAGGTTTTCTATGGGACTTTCTAGGGAAGGCCAAAGACTGATGGTTTTCAAAGCTCAGGGGTGATGAAAAACACAATCTGCATGTCTGAAAGCAGTCCAAACGTGTGCCTTGTGATTGAATATGGACTTCAAATGAAGAAAGAAAAATCTCGTTATGATTGGTACACGTTTCGTTTGAACTGATAAGAGAACAAATACTGATGACAAATAACAGGTAAAAGTGTGCTCCTGTGCTGCCTCGGAATAAAACGGCATTCCAGGAGAGGAGAATAAAAGATAAAATATGAGATCCATATACGATCGTGAACTTAAGTATAGTATGGATAACTGGAAAAAAAACAATAAGCATGCTTTTTTTAGTGGAAAACAAACACACTCGTTCAGAAGGGGACAGGATGTGCATAAGACTACAGTTCCCATGATTCCCTTGCACTTGGACCCCATGACAATGCTGAAGTGACGTAATAAGTTTAAAGTGCTACTCGACAGGATGAAAGTGGCGCGTGTGTCGTGACTTCCATCTGCAGATATCCATGCCAGTATCTCTCACTTGGTCGGTGGAAAAAAGTGATCTGGAATCTGAACGGCTTGTTAAACCCCCTCTTTTTTAAAAATAAGTGTCATGATGCAGTTCAGGTAGGCTGGATCAGAGTTCTACATCTCCATTTCAGGAAAACGCGAAACGTGAAAAGGAAGGAAAAAATACCAGGAACCATGTGGATTGACATATGAAAAGTAACTAAGGGTAGGCGTTTCTACTCTTTAAAGAATAAGTGCAACATAAAAGCTTTGTTGTTGTTGTGAGTCACATCCCCAAGATTTAAGATTTTTTTCATGGCACTCAATTTGGATTAGTTGTGAACAGTTTTTGTGCACGAGTCCTGGAAATGCACAAACAAATAGAAAATTTCTCAATCCTATGACCTATGTGGTCTCTCACGCAAACAATCTGTGCCAACACACGTGTTCTTTAAATACAGGAAAGCATACAAAACCAAACAAACAAACAGAGATTTAGCCGAGGAGCCCAAACATCCATACAAGGCCCCAAAGTTCTAGCAAAAACCAAAAAAAAATACAAAAAATAAACTTTGTATACTTGGTTCCTCAATTTTCGATTCAAATTGTGCAAAGGGAGTGTACTAACAGTGAAGCCACTCCCCTTTAGGTCCAGGAGGAAGTACTAGAGAGCACAGGTGACGGCACACGCTCTCTACTGCCCTCTGCAGGTGTGTCCGAGTCACACGGGTTTGTCGCGCCGGCTATCCTTGACCTTGACGAACAGGGTTGTGCTTGCGCCAGGCTGGGCGGGGCGGCTGGCTGTCCTCTGGTTGGAGGGTGGTGTGTTATTGCTGTGCTGGTGCAGGAAGGAGGCGGAGCCTGGGTACGTCTGACTCATCACCTCGCTATAGGTGGGCGGCGGCCCCTCCACGTGCGAGTTCGAGGCACTCTTGCCAGAGTTGCTGCTCGGGGGCCGCGGGCCGCCTCCGTGCACGTAAACGTCTATCAGGTCGCTGTCGAAAATGGTCCGGTTGGGGGGCGCGCGCACAGACGCACGGCTCAGCTCGAGCTGCTGCTCGGGGTCTCTGAGCTGCAGGGTACAGGGGCCTTTGTAGGGCGGCAGCTCCTCGCCGTCTGACAGGCAGATAGTGGGCGGCAAGTGGATGTCCTGCTGCAGGTATGGGTAGGTGGGCTGGAAGCGGCTGAATCGGTCCCTTTGCATAAATGAAGGTGGGTTGAAGCGTTCTCCGCTCCGTGGCCCATACATCACCTGAACACAGAGAAGAAAACATTCATTATACCAGGGATCCTCAAATCTGGCCCGCAAGATCCACTTTCCTACAGAGTTTAGCTCAAACCCTAATCAAACACACCTGAGCATGCTATTCAATGTCTTCAGGTTCATTAGAAAATCACATGTAGGTGAGTTTGATCAGGGTTGGAGCTAAACTCTGCAGCGCATTGGCCCTCCAGGGCAAGATTTGAGGAACCCTGCATTATACCTTTAGAAATTAACTTAAGAATAAAAATAAGAAAAAATGCAAACATGCAGCCAGACTAATTATACAATTAGTTTTTACGATTTTTTTAATGTATTGAAAGAAGTGTCTTACGTGCCTCAAGGCTGCATTTATTTGACCAAAAATACAGTAAAAACAGCAATATTTTGAAATATTTTTACAATTTAAAATAACTGTTTTTAATTTGAATAGAATTTAAAATGTAATTTCTTCCTGTGATGTAAAGCTGAATTTTCAGCATCATTACGCCAGTCTTAAGTGTCACATGATCCTTCAGAAATTATTTTAATATGCTGATTTTCTGCTCAAGAAACATGATTATTATTATCAATGTCGAAAACAGCTGTGCTGCTTCATATTTTTGTGGAAACCATAATACTTTTTTTTATTCTGGATTCTTTGATCAATAGAAAGTTTATGCATCCTTGCTGAATAAAAGTATCAACTTCTGAACCCAAACCTTTGAACAGTAGTGTATATTTAGTAAACATTACATATAAGTAAATATGGCTCTTTATGACTTTGCACTGTTATATTGTTGTATATAATAAAAAGGATATATTTGTATTTATTTAGTGTAAATAGAGTCATTTCAGAGCATTAATGTTGAAATATATTGATTGTCCACGAAAGGGTGAAAGAAATATTATGATTTTCGTGCTATTAGCTCTTAGCTATGTTGCCCAGCCATAGACACGACAGTAAAACATAAGAGAAAGGAATAATATTTTGCAGAAAAGTTGAATAATAGGTCATGTCAGTTAACTAACCTCAGTGGCTCCTTGTTGCGTCACCAAACTATCTGTTGGCCATGCACAGCCGTCCTATGATAGAGAAAAGAAAGGCCGATGTGAGTCATGCATTAAGAACAAGACAAATCAACTTCATCTCATGCATTAGAGTTTTAAGTTTGGGTAGAAATTCTCAAATTCGCTCCAGGCATCAGAAAAGTTTGCGGGTGAGGAGGGCCCAGGCCGATAGCCGATAGTGGTTCAGCAAACAGATGATTACAACTACCATTACAGTCATCACCACAATTATGATTATTATCTGAACAAACTCCAGTTCAGCTGCAAGACAAGAAAACAGAGAGAAAATCATTAGCATATTTCACACATGCACAGAGCTGCAGAAGTTACAACATTTTTATATTTTCAATCTATTTTCCCTGTGCAAAACTTGCTTGTTTTATTATCCGCCAGTTGAAAATCATAGCTTGATTGCTTAAAAAGATAAACACCACATCTAACCTCAAAAATGCACATAGTTTGACCAGATATCATTCATGTTTGCAGCATAAACAGTACAAGACAAGCATTCACTTTTAGGGGTTATGTTTCATTAAAAATAGTGATTCATACTAGAAACTTCCCAGCAGGTGTGTTGAGGCAAGTTGGAGCTAAACTCTGCAGGACACCAGCCCTCCAGGACCGAGTTTGGGCACCCCTGCTCCACATGTTAAAATGCACAACTTTACAGCAGAAAAAAATGTTTACAGCATGGTTCAAAAAATTGTTTTGGTCTATATAGCTAATTTTGCCCTTCATGACAACCGTGAGGGGGGTGAATTTTTTAATAACTCATCCGTTTAAATTATATTAAGCCTTAAAGTCCAGCTCCCGCCTCTTTGCCCATTTTCGATTATCCGGGAGTGACGCACGGTGACGCGCTGCCAAGATGGCGACGGCCGACTCCGCCCACTTTGAGCTTCAAAAACGCTCTTCAGGAACCTATGGGTGACGTCACCAAAAGGGTCTGGCTGCAGCCTTGCACTTGCACTCTCAGACTTGCACTCTCAGACACTTGCGCTTCCGCTAGCGACGTCACTTGCAGTCTTTATTTTTTATTTTGTTCTATTTTTTATTACTTTTTGTTTGAATCTCTCAACATTTTACAACAGTAGCCAGGTGGTGAAGACAAGAAAAAAGAAACTAAATTACAATCGCCACTTGCACTCTCCGCTACCTGCGACGTCACTTGGTCTGAGAGTGCAAGTCTGAGAGTGCAAGTCTGAGAGTGCAAGTGCAAGTCTTCAGCCAGACCCTTCTCGACGTCACGGACACTACGTCCATGTTTTTATACAGTCTATGGTAATGACATGGCAAGCCCATCATGTTCTTCATTCTTACCACCAGGGGGCAGTAACGTGACCACAACTGAGAGTATCGACATTGACAGACCAAATTCAGACTTCAAAAGTGACGCGACAGACTAATCCACAAAAATGTGACAACATGACGTTTCAAATGGCTTTTCTGACCTACATCAAGTCAAAGAATGGAGACAAAAGAGAAACGAGAGAGTTTTGGGGTTATTTTTATTATTAATGTGAGTTGGATTTTAACAAGAGCAGCACAGCTCAATACGTCTGCTAGGCCACAGCTCTGATTTCATAAACTGATTATGTCATGGGTAGACCTCACTCAATCAAAGGAAGGAATTCATTTTTTGTTAATCTCATCATTCTTCCTCATCTCAGAGGAGCATGTATTGAGAATCCTTTGAAAGGAAGTGCCTGAATGAACATGACAGTCTACTCATCATCGCTTTAGTGATTCTTCTCCAGCAATTGTGAAAAACGATCAGACATGTTGTTCCAAACAGGGTAGACCTCTCTTTCAACCTCCTGCCGACCGTTGAACACACAGATGGGCCCAGTCAAAACGGACTTGTTCTCCAGTCACATGAAAACCATGTAGAAATATGCCACACGTACATTCAGAGAAATCTTGTTATCCCTGCTGTCCACTGACTGAGTAACCCAGACAATTGCATCTGACACGTGAAGGTTTATTATGAGACAATGGAAAAACTGCTGCAAAGCGGCGGCACTGAAGTAAACCCTCACACAAACACCATCAGCTGTCTAACACAATCTACACTAATGTTAATGGTAATCATTTTCAAACATACAGCTATGACATCAGCAACACACAGGGGGGCTTTTTTTTACGCAGGAAAAAAGATCTGAGCGAAATGGGTGCTTTGACGGTCTTTTCCCAGAAGCTACAAACTCAAATTCATCCTCTTTAAAGTCGGCATCTATTTTCCAAATGCATGTTATATATCTTATTGTGAACATTTCATTTTATTTATACATTTTTTTTAATTGACCTCATAAAGTTTCACTAAAATTTCACGACGGGATCTTCTGGTGAAAACGTCAGACTTCTCTCTGGTAATGTATGCTGGACTTCTCCCATCATTCAGTCCACTTGATCCGGCCCCTGCAAGCTTATCTGCCTCCACTTTTGAGTGCAACATCCACCTCTCTCAATCCAATCACCATCCGATGCATTAAACCAAGTCCTCGCTCTTTTTTGATAATCCCTCGGATAAACATCACAATAAAGAAGAAAAGATCTGTCACTACTTCCGGTAGTTCCTCATTGCGACTTTAAGTAAAATTAATCAATCAACCTCAATAACCGACTTGTCAGTGGACTAGTCAACCATCCTGACTCCTCTCTACTGAAAACCAGTTTTGTGTACTGTAGCTAGTAGTTTCTTTAGGTGAGCAGTCTCAAAACTTTAGTTTCTGACCTTTCCATCATGGCCACTTTCTCTCTACAAGAACAAGGCCGTACCCAAGATGCAGTTGGGCCATGTAGTGACAATGTTAAATAAGCTGCGGCTCCTCTGCAGAGAGTGCTTGCAAGACAAGGCCCCATCTGTTGAGGGCTTGGAGGAGAGGACCAGAGACCAGACGCAGCCCAGGAGTTAACCCAGCACAGGAGATAAACCAGCCCAAATCTGCCGCCCCTAACCGGATTATGGCCTGGACCAACTCCAAGAGACAGACAACTGGTGGTAGTGTGAAGGGGATGGGGAGGGGTGAACATGTAACTGACACATCTCATCCTCCGAGACACTAGGGTTGTAATCTCAGCCAACCTAGAGTAGCAGGCACTGCTCTAGCACCATTCCTCCATCCAGGACAGTCCACTGCTGCTTTAACACACTGTAACAGTTTTCTCTAAGCTGCCAGGCTAATCTTATCAGAGCATCCTCACTCGGTCCTCCTTAAAAATGACCTGTTCTGACCCAAACAACCCAAACAAGAGATGATGGCATCTAATGCGGTAAAAATGGACTGTAGTCAGTGGGGTTGTGCCGATAGACGATAGTATTGTGTATCGACGATAGTCAGAGATATCGCCTGTGGCTCATGCCTTTTACGATATCAAGACGATTTTTATTATTATTATTATTATTATCAGGCTAGTAATACTATCTAATTAATATTAGGGCTTATTTGTTCCATCATATTTCTTTTTCTGTGTTTTTAGAGTGTTGCGTGTTATAACCAGTCACACTTGACTCCATACCTTTCAACCCTCCTGTTTTTCCCGGGATTCTCCCGCATTTTACCATTCTATCCCGCTATCATCCCGTTTAAATATTTTCCCATATTTTTAATCTTTCTATTAAAAAAAAAACAATTTCACTGGGCGTATTTTATATGTTTGCTACATTCGCTTACGGTAAAACTCCCGTAATTTGTATGGGCCAAACCTCATTATATGAATAATCACGTCAACAAATTTCAAGGTTGTCCAGTTGCCAGATCTTGTATGAAACGCATCTTTCTCACATGATCGACGCATACAAATTTCAACCCATTTCTGCTCTCAACTTGGCAAACTACAGCCCAGTGATGCTATTGATATGTGCGCAGGTACCGCGGGAAGGAAACAATGATCACTGGTAGAAATGGGAGGAGAAGACTCAGGTGGTGCTCCAGTGAAAAAAACTAAATATACATGTAAACTGAGATATAGCTTACACTTCAAAAGGCTATGATTTATTACAATTGTTTAATTGATTAAATATGAGCGCTGCAAATTTCAAAGTCAGGTGCTGCGCTGCTTTGTTTACTGCAGATACGGGGGAACGGGCTATATCCTGGCAAAAAGCGCCTTAGCTTTTCCTAGCCTTAAAATCCTAGCCTTACCCTGGAGTTGGTTCACTCTCCGGCTATGAAACTAAGTAAGTAAATAATTAAATAAATTAGCATGATAATATTGTGTATCGGCGATCTCACAGGCTGACGATAGGACGATATGACTATGGAGCATATTGCCCAACACTAGTAGTCAGGGTGGGCTCGAATGAAAAGGCTGAGGTACAGGTGTACAGTCCATTCAACAGGTTGTACGGTCTTGTCTATTTTCCACAACTGATGCTGCCCAGGGTTTTTTTGCTCACTAAACTTTTTTTTGGAAAGACACCTTTTTAATGTTTTGCCAGCTAAACAATCAACACCTATACCTATACCAACTCTACATCTTTCTCTCACAGTTTTAATTTGTCAAATTAAATATGCCTCCTAACCTTACTAGGGTCCATTAAAAGTAAAAGTGTATCGGGTGTGACTGGTCTTGATTTGTTTTAGCCAAATTAGCTACTACTCAGATACCAATGAAACTGAACTAACAGCGCAAGTTACATAAACTCGTAATCCCTATATAAAATCATATTCCTTGAGCCTCGTTTAACCTTCCCTGTGCTAATCAGAGGGTTCAAGCATTTAAGTCAGACGTGACGGCATTCCGGAAGATCTGTTAATGTATTATGATTACAGACACAAACCCCAGAGAGAGCAGACACAACAAACCGTCGTCAGCCTGTTTGCAATAGGGCGGAAATTTAAACAGGCTGCGATAATGTGGCAACAACTACACAACAGTGAGGGAGAGAGGCAGCTGGGATAATTCGGGTTAGCCTTATGCGGACTCTCTGAGATCAGACAGCTCAATCCTCTTACTGCTACGTATGCTGCTCCATTGTGTTGTTAGCTAAGAGGAGATATGTGCTAACACCTGTCACAGAGCCTCTAACAGGTGAACTGGGTGCGGCGTTGTTCAAGCAGTCGTCACCTCGTCTCTAAGGTCGTCTCTAGCACAGAAGTGTGCTAGAAACTGCGGGACTGCTCTCTTCTGCAGAGGCCATTCTGTTACTGAGCTGAAGGAAATGGAGGAGGCATTACATAAGCCTATCCAAAACTTTTTCCCCCTCTCTCTCTCACTCTCTTTTTTATACTGTGCTCAAAAGCTGCAATGACAACCAAGTCTGGCCTCCAGATCTATATTTCATGAAGCCATTTCCTGTTTCCTCCTCTCCACAGTTTCATAACAGAAGGAAAACAGCTGTGCTCTCACGATCTGGGAGGAAAGAAACGGAGCGGGTGGAGGAGGAGGAGGGGGGGAGAGGCTGGAGAGGCTGGAGAATGGGGACTGCTGCTCACTGCCAACCATCTGTGCTCCGTCTCCAAATGTCACCCTGGTACAGTACTATTCTCATGGAGTCGGGCACAATACGTGGAGATCATGTCGTGAGAGATCCAACAGTTGAACTCACAGCAGTGAGGGAAACTTCTTAGAATGGGCTTTGAATTCATACCAAAGCACACATTACACAACAGATTTCCAAGGGAAAGAGTGTGTGTGTGCAGTGAACGACTAATTTCCAAGTGACTTCATCGGCATGGCAAGACAGCAGGGACGAGAGAAAAACATTGAAAATTTCCTTGCGTCTTCTTTAGTTTGGGCCAGCTTGTGTTGCAGGGATTACAAAATTCCCAGTAGATTCCATGCACAAACCTGCAGCTGAACATGCAGCCACCCATGTTGGCATTCATGACTGCAGGTTGTACTGGTAACTGGAGAAAAAACAGAGATGGACATATCCAGTCATAATACCACTGCTTCATCAAGCACAAGCCTTAATCTAGTTAACCATCCATTCACCCACGTCACTGCGTGCACTAGACAACAAAGGTGTTATGGGAACTTGAGAAGGGACGCGCTGCCCCCTCCTTCTGTGTTATCTGAGTTGTCCCACCAGAATGTCAGACAAAAGGAAAGGGCACAAGCCAGACGCCCATGTGGGATGGAGACTTGTGAGACGGCAGGTTTCACCCAGAAACGCAATCATATGGGAAGACTGAAGCACTGCAGTAAATGCCCCTTTCTGGAACATTCCCTAGCAACATGCTATGAGTCACTTTATGAGAGGCTATGGAAGGGGCAAAATAACGAAAGAAAGAAAGAAAGAAAGAAAGACCAAAAAGAAATGTCTGCAGAAGGTCGCTAAACCGAAGTATTGCTATTTTAGTAAATATTTGCAGGCTACAACTGTATGGGACTTATTGTACCCAGAAAGGACAGAAAAGAAAGAAAGAGGCATCTAAGCATTGTGGAATTTTCTTGTTCTTCTGTTTTGGGGAAACTGAGAGAAAGGGGAGGGTAAGCTTGTGAAGTCTTTCACCAGAGCAGCCCTTTTCTGGTGTGACAGACATTTTCCATTCACACACAAGGTGTATGAAAAAACGCAAGAGACAGAGTGCGAGAGAGACAGAGAGTATGTGGGAGACAGAGGAAAGAAAGAGAGAAAGTGAGGACAATTCAATAAAGTCTCATGGAACAAATGAGATCAGAGAACAACTCAAAGAGCCACCCAAAAAAAACAAATACGGGCCAAATCTAAGAACTTGTGGCACATCATATTCAATCACTATAAAAAGCGCCGTAAAAATGAACGGCGCTATCTAACACATGGCCTTTCACAGTGGGAGAGATAGCAGGAAGTGCAATGGAGAACTAGGGTGCATTTAATCGTGCCAGTGGCAGGAGCTATTCGTCTGTGCCTGGCTGGCAAAGCGGCACTGTCACCTAAGCAGGGCGCAAGCCACTGACCTCGCTCTCTAATCTGAGATAAAGCGCTCGTATTAAAGAGACGCCCCATACGGGCACCAGACACGTCTAGACTCCCCATGCCATAACACCCACTTTTCTTTAATTATTTAACCTCCCGGTAAGACTGTACAAGATAAGCTCTGCCTGGGTCCAGACGCCACCTGCTGCAGAGTCTCCCTACTCCCACCCCCAACCTACAGCTCATCTCATCCCACCGGTGACACCTACTTACCACAAATATTGTTTTACAGCCCTCTCCTACTCTTTTTCCATTCGACACCCCCTTCTCTTCCTCCTCCACCTCTCACTACCGTTTGCCCAGGCAGATTGAGTCATATCCCCTTGAAACAGGACCCAGCCCTGGGTTTAGTTCTTCATCAAATAGTTTTTGGTACATGATGTTCTTTCTGTAGTTCTGACTGCATGACAGAGCTCTTCAAAAGCACTCTACAGTGGAACAGCATGTGTGCTGACAATGTACAATAAACATCGTCCTCTGGAAACTTTTGGTTCCTTGTAAACATGTGTAAACTAACGTGTGAAGATATGCTTTCATCCTCACAATCACATTTTCACCCTCATAATCAATGTTATTCCATGGTGAGAGGCTGTTCCTCACTGGTGGTGTCTGTCCACAGGGAAGTCTTGAGAGCAGGCATGTGGGGACCTCACACTGAGGCATGCTGGGATACTACACATTCTGCTCAGACCAACTCCTCTCAACCCACATCCTGAAGGATTTTTACCACCTATTGTAAAAAGACAGACGATCGAGGGTCATACACAGCTGTTCCAAATCTCTGTGAATGCAGGGTTTTCGGATCTATGCATTGAAGCTTGTGCAAAACCAACTGAACTTCCATAGTTTGTGTATTTCTGAGTATTTAATTATGAAAAACAACTCGAAAGAGAACTGATTGGATTGTGAAAATTTAGAATTCAATACCAGAATGGACAGACCATGTTGTAAACTTTATTACATTAACATTATCTGGCATTAAATTACGATTTTAACTTTTGAAAGGTTGCACTGCCTACAACAGTAGCCTAAAATATAAATGCCCAAAATGTGACCCCGGACCACAAAACCAGTCATAAGGGTCAAGTTTTCAAAATTTAGATTTATACATCATCTGAAAGCTGAATAAATAAGCTTTAATAAATAAGCTGAATAAATAAGGTTTGTTAAGATAGGACAATATTTGCTTGAGATACAACTATTTGAAAATCTGGAATCTGAATCAAAAAAATCTAAATATTGAGAAAATCGCCTTTAAAGTTGTCCAAATGAAGTTCTTAGCAATGCATATTACTAATCAAAAATTAAGTTTTGATATATTTACAGTAGGAAATTTACAAAATATCTTCATGGAACATGATCTCTACTTAATATCATAATGATTTTTGGCATAAAAGAAAAATCAATAATTTTGACCCATACAATGTATTTTTGGCTATTGCTACAAATATACCCCAGCGACGTAAGACTGCTTTTGTGCTCCAGGGTCACAAATGGTTAATATTAACGAATAGCCCACAAAACCTAGGTGACGTCAAACAAAATTAAAGTAATTTCAGAGGTGAAAGATTAACATTTGTTTTCCATTAACATGCACTGACATGCACAACAACACCAGGAACATGTATAAAGGTAAGATATAGGGTCAATTTTAATTTCATTTAGACTTTAAATTGGTTAACATGCAGCAGAGGAGGGAACACAAGCAGAAACAACACAAATATGTTTAACTGTCTGTGTATTTTGAACTGCACTGGCATCAGTGAGCCAAACCCTCATTTTTGGATCAAAAGATTAAATTGCCTAGTTACCCTCATTTTAAAACTTCAATTTTCCTCCATTTTGTTTATCTGCACTGCATGAACTGAGCAACATAAATGATTAGAGAGCAAATGGCTCGATGGCTCTTACAACAGAAAGAAGTGTCACAGTGCAAATAGCTCTCAAACATGCATGTGTCACGCTGCCAAACCCCAGACAAAGTCTATGGTTTCCCTCTGTGATAATTTCCATTATCTCTTTGGAAAAGTAAAGAAAGAACGCTAAGCCTTGATAGCTTTAGTCCTGGCAGGAGAACGTCTTCTAAACATAGCGCTGGGAGAATAACTGCGAACATCAAGTCAACAACATGATGATTATTATGACTGGGTTCAGCATGTGACTTCACCGACTGCTGTAATATGAGATGTGAAGGTAAGAGCCCATCCTATCTGAACACTGACTCACTAGATTAACACACAAACAACCCCTCGGCCTCCATGCGCTCCCTGAGGAACACACTACCTCCAGTGCATCATATCTCCTACGCAGCTGACACTGCCGTGCACGCAGAGAGAATGAGTGGTTGACGAACGGGACCAAAAAAAGAACTGGAAACAAAAAAAGTACGACAGAATAAAACATGCTAGAAATGTCCTTCTTGATCACAGAATGGACAGTTCTTGTCCTGGAGGCTGATTGGTCAATACAGCGTTCCAGCTGTGATAAAATACCCCATAAAGTAACAACTATGATCTATATACACTGCGCACCTCCCCCAAAGATGCCAACTATTAACCTTAGTTTGCATGTCAATGAAAAACACTTGAACGTGAATTTGCTTATATTTTGTAAAACAATAAGACACGTATAGCTTGTGCTATATGGCGAATCGTCATCACTTAAGGGTTTGCAGTTACTACTAGTGCTGGGCGGTATGACCACAAATTTAAAAGTCAGACCTCGCGTTCGTGGGACAGCACTGGCGAAATCTTCCAACTGAACCATAGCTAAGGTTTATCCAAAAAGGTCGCTAGGTTTGTCAGTATGAATATTCTATGGAAAAAAGCCGCTAAAAGGGTGTGAAAGTTGCTAAATCTAGTGCTAAAGTCGCGCTCGTGTGTGTGAGACGCGGGAGCTGATGGCAGGGGGCGGTGGATATTTGTGGTGGTCAATGTGGATATTGTGGATGAGTTCTTCTGTGTCATCACGTTCTTTTAGTTCTACAGCTTCAGTTTCGGAACTTTCACGCTTAGTAACACATACAGCTGTTCCCTCACCACAGTGCAACATTGACAAGGGACCCCTTTCAAACAGTGTCGCTTTCCGAACGTTGTTTAAGCGACATACACCGGTATTGCGGTATTTTAAAAATTCATATCATAACAAAAATAAACACCGGTATTCGGTATTAACCGGTATATACCGCCCAGCACTAGTTACTACACTGCACTCTTTAGCCATAACTATATTGACAATACAGAATGTCCTCTCGTATCCTTTTGGTTAAGTATCCATAAGGACAAATGATATTGACAGGTAAAAACAACACAATAATTGTCTAGTCTTATGGGCCAGTGTAGAAATCGATATTCGATTGCATAGCAGCGCATAGTGTTTTTAACAAACTGCACAGGCCACTTGCAGCATAAACCAGCCTCACTTTCTCAGTAAAACTGCACCGGTCACAATAATGTGAAGACATTCGGTGAATTTGTTACTCATGTTTTCATTTTGTTGGTTGCATGTGAGGTATGTTCTGAATACATGTTGCCAAAAACAACATACAATTTTAACCTGCATTTGGCAGTTATTGAGTGTCAAGTTTTGGACCCTGTTTATATGTAACACAACATCTAATATAACACAAGGCAGCATTATATATGTCTAACAGTCTTGTGTGATTGAGGTGCTTGTAATGTGATAAGCACAAATCTGATTCCTACCCCTCAAAATAACTGTTTAAATAAAATGTATAGTTAGATAATACAAACGACAGGGGCAATTTAAGAGGTAATTTTTCTAGACAGGCCAACTGCTGACAATCTTAATAAAATAATGCTCCCCCATTCTCTCAGTTTGGTGCAGAAAGGGGTGACCGACATAATCAGATCCCCGACAGACTTTCAAATGAGGGTCAGGACACATCCCTCCCCCAATTTCAGCCACCAGAAACACAACAACAAAGCTATAATGTGATGAGGGTTTAATGCTGCTATGTTTGTATATAAGAAACTCTAAAAAATAATATACAGTAATACTACAATGCATTATTCAATGGTTTTGTGTAAGTACAATTGGGAATATTACAGTGATTGAAATGCATGTTTTATTTGGCCATTACATGTTCAAAAACTTGGCTTCACAATCCCTCTCTGCATTAAACTGAAGTAGTAAAAAAAAAAGTTCAAATTAAGTTCAACATTTTTGAGTCAATGATTTGTGCATCACTCAAAAATTGCTGTGTATCATTATATTGGGGCATATTAATAATAATTCTTTAAGATTATTTTGTAAAAAAAAATTTGGAAAAGATGCCTTTATTTTTATTAAGATTTTACGTCTTATGTTAAACATTTGCTGTGAAATAAATCACAACACAGAAAATTTCACAAATCCAAACATCAATGTTTGCTGTGAAATATAAAACTAAAATATTCAAATTATTGCTAAAATAATTATTTACGTTTCGACAGGGTTCTTTTTCTAGAAATTTCCAATGCAGAACAGATTGTTTTTGTATTTAAATCAGGCAGCCTGCACTCCACGTGGACGAGCACGATGAATGAGAAGCTAAGGGTTACGGCAGAGACCTTTTGACCTTTGAACGCTGAGAGCAGGGGGTAGGAGAGCTGCTGTCTGAGAGCAGGACCCAGTGCATGCATGCCTGATGAGAGGGGATGGGTGTGAGACACACAGTCTGATAGCATCACGTCTGATCTGATTCTGTTGCGTCTGCTGTCCGCTCGGCTGTCTCTTTTGCCCCGAGCACCAATGCACCATTTTACAACAACAAAAAAAGGCAGCGGAAGGGAGGCCAGACGCTGTGCGTGTTATGCGGACAAATCCTTTACATTCCTGGGGAAAAGCTAAACAGCGACGCTGCTTTAGATAGGTCTGCGTTCTGCCACGAAGATTTTGAAAACCGCATGCAGGATTTTTAAATCCAACGTCTATGTCTGCATTAAAAATACACTTTTCTTCTATAAACTACTTTTTCTTATGTTCTGTTTTTGCATTCAGACAATTAAAGGATATTGGCTTTACAGCTAACCACAAAAAAAAAAAAATATATATA
>NW_015641438.1:68730-78908 GCF_001515625.1 Sinocyclocheilus rhinocerous | reverse complement strand
GTGCGTCTAAAACGCTTTGCATTTTTGTTCTTTATGCTCTAATTTTTTTTTTTTTTTTTTTTTGAAAAAAAAACAAACCTGCATTTAAACTTCAAACTTGCATTTAAACCTGAATTAAAACCTATTTTAGAAACGTTTTGTTAGATCAATATTTATTTTGACCAATAAAAGCCAATAAATGTACTACTATTTGGCCATTTTGACCAATAACCAAAACAAATGTTAGTTTTTTAAATCTAATTAAATCAAAATGAAATAAACTTAAAATATACACTAGCTTTCAAAAGTTATGCACACCAAGGCTGCACTTATTTAATCACAAATACAGCAAAAACAGAGCGATATTATTACAATTTAAAGCAACTGTTTTATATTGTAATATATGTTAAAATGTAATTTATTTCTGTGATCAAAGCTGAATTTTCAGCATCATTACTCCAGTCTTCAGTGTCACATGATCCTTCAGAAATCAGTATAATATGCTGATTTGCTGCTCTAGACACATTTAATGTTATTATCAATGTTGTGCTGCTTCATTTTTTTTCAAAATGTTTTTATTAACTTAAACTTCTAAACAGTAGTGTATTTGTGGTGAATTTTGAGAAAATAGTATAATATATATATATAATATATATTATTTCTTTATTACTTATTTATTTATTTTAATTTCACGCTCTTGACATTATATTAGCTATTGAAAAACCTGTATCAGCACCTTAAGGGAGATCAGAAACTGCCTTTATAAACACAATACATTCACTAAATACAATCACAATACAATCCCTAAAATAATATATAAATTAAAAAAACACACCGAACAAAACACACGACTCCCACTGTGTTGTGTGACTGCCTAAAGGAAACAACCTCCAAATAAAAAGGGCTGACATCAGACACAAGTCTGGTCCTCTGGTTACACAAAAGCCAAACACAGGCGAGAGACTCTTAAACCCTATCCATTATCAGCACACCCCCATCAGACAGCATGAATACATACATGGGTCTGTCCACATACGACTCTGCCAGACACGTACAAAACACACTATGCCGAACCCCCAGCATGACTACCAATCTCCTCTGAGCCCAGTCCCCGGGGCCCGTGGAGAGTCCCAGAGGGTGGGTCATAAAAGAAAAATCGATCATTTTGACCCATACAATGTATTGTTGGCTATTGCTACAAATATACCCCAGCGACTTTTTTTTTTAAAAACAACAACAACAACAACACTAAACAACACACAACGGGGGGGCCACACAAAGGAGGGGACCATGGCCAATGTCAAGGCTGGCTGACTGCTGCGGGTGAGGCTCAGCTGCTGCTGTCAGAGGGCAAAGGAGTGGAGGGTGACACCCGGAGCTGCCCCCTCTTTGCCTTCCAAAGACACCCGGAATACCGTGGCGAAACGACCCAACAACACTCACATAAACAAACAAACAGAGGCTGGGTTTGAGGCTATCCAGTCACCAGAGAGTAACTAAAATAGTGATGCTAACTCAACTACACTGAAAAAAATGGAGGTAAAACAGTTTTAGTACATTTCTAATAAATTTCACAAATAATTACAAAAAAAAACGGCAAGTAATGCACTGAATTAAACATGACATTTTGAAGTAATAAGAGTGAAATTGTAAAATATAGATGGATTAACTTTTAATTTTCAAATTTTTAACCAGTACAACAGTAGCTCAGATGTTTTCAAAAGCTTTTCTATTAACATTTCCTTTAATGTTTTCATGACGTTTCCCAACAAGTTATATTGTACTGCAATTAACGCAACATCACAGGTTTTAATGGATAATCAGTAAACAAGTGTGCTCTTAAAATGTCTTATAGAAATCTGAGCTATTTTACACAGGGATGATTTCGTAGGAATTCATTTGATTGTTTTTAGAAAAACAAGCATGAAGGTCCACCTCTAAACCTAACCTTCGGTGGGGCACAAGCAGATCATAGGAAAACATATGAACGAGACCGTACAAATTCATATGAATTAGCTACAAATTTGCGAAAAATGTAAAATAGTTACGAGAGATTGTATTGAAATGGATAAGTCTTGGGGAAAAAAGCATTGGAGATTCTGATTCATTCTAGTGAATCGGTTTGTTCAAGTGGTTTACGTGAATGCATCGATATAAAAACAATCCACAGATTTAGGTCTTCTTTTTCAGCTAAGTATTTAATAAAATACTAACATTTCGGTTATACAAAGTAAGGTGTAATTTAGTTTTTTAGTTTTTTTTAGTGTAATGAAGTTTAATATTGTTAGTGCCCTAAATTGAGATGTTCTGTGCCAGAAAAGTAAGGTTCTGATTAAATTATACATTATTGCATTGTTTACTTATACTGTACACTGAAAATAAATGGAGTAGGATTTATTTTGAAACAATTTTCACTCAGAAATAATACATTTCACAAATAATTACAAAGAAACAGCAAGTAACACTGAATTAACCATGAGATTTTAAAGTAGAAAGACAAAAACAGTACTTTCTTGTAAACTGTACTCCGATAAAATAATTTTTACAGCGTTTTTTGTTGTCAAAAGCAGCTTGTCTGTAGTCCTTTGAACTACATGTAATTATAAGCAGAGAGACGTTTTTCAGTTGCAGTCCAAGAGACACATTTCATTAGCACAGCGTTGTTATCTTGGTGGAGTGGATCTTCGGTAGGTTTAATGATCTGACGGAAATGGAATGGTGCGATTTAGTGCGTTTCGTTTTAGTACTGTTGTAAAAGATGAATCTAGTTACCCCTCAGCAGGCCGACCCACCCCCTGTGTGCCTTAAAACCCTTTTGACATGACACCGAGCACACACACACACACACACACCCTCCTCGGAGCGAGAGCAGGCCATACAAAGATTAGCAGGAGGGGTTGACAGCTGACCTCCGGTGTGACCTCATCACACTCGCTCACAGACGCGCACACACCGCTCGTGCATTAGGTGCATTAGATTATTGGATGGAGCGCTGTTATGGCCGGGGTGGGCCTGTAAAGTCCAGTTTTGATTGCCCTGCCCGTGGTTACTGGGGCAGGGGTGTGACCTTGAGTCTACCCCAGAGCGACGCTGGAGAGGAAGAGCTGAACAGAGTGTGCATATTGTACAGGATAGAGCGCTAGGGCCCACGGGGTCGTTTGACTGACACCTCTCTAACAAGGCAATTACTGATCTCTCCTATGTGTTCATACACTTCACACAACTGCTCTGCTCACAAATACTTACACACACAATGTGAATCACTACCACACACTCTCTGCAACTTCACTTAGTCAAGAGCTAGTAGTAATAATGAATGAAACTAAAATGCTGCACAGTAGGGCTGTCAAAAAAAATTAGAATTTCGAATATTCGAAATCTAACAGCGAAAATCGCTACATGGAATGAGTTCATTAAACTTAAAATTTGAAAAAAAGTAATTCAATGAATGTGAGAAACTGCAACGCGCAACATGGCAGAATATGTCCCGTCTTCTATATGACTTTATGGCGGGGTTTTCCCCATCCCACTGCATCTCATGTTTTTAAATGAAAAATGTACTCTGTGTGATCGGCTTTCGGCCCTTTGAATTAAACTATGCATACATACATGATGCTGTTTTGTTTATAGTTGTTTAAGCAACTTAATTAATTATAATTGGTTTATAAACATTATTTTAAACATTATGCACTTTTTTCACAGAATAATTTTATCTTATGCTTTGAAGAAACGTGCATTAGTAATATTTTGTTCGATGCGCCCTCTTGTGGCCTCAGGAGAGAAGCCAAAAGCTTTTCTTCACCCTAACTGAAATTATGCATTTTAAATTCGAATATAATTCGAATTTTGATAATATTTAAGTACAAAATTCGAATTTAGTTTTCCAGCCATTTTGACAGCCCTAGTACACAGTTTAATTTTATTTTTGTTACTGGTCTCTGATTAGGCCAATATTTGGTGAATATACAGATAATATAATATTATTTTGAATAATAATTTAGCTTGTAGTATATAAAATAATAAAGTGGAGCTTGCATGATAAGATGATTAAAAACGTAAAATGTTCAAATGAAATGTTTTACAGTTTATTGGTGATCATAAACCAGTACTGGACAAAATTAGCATTTTCTTTCTTTTTTTAGGCCAATATTTGGTGAATATATAAATAATTTAATATTGTTTTGAAAAATAATTTTGCATGCAGTGTGTAAAATTATAAATTGGAGTTTAAGTATATACTTAAATATCAACCAATGTACTGTTATCAGTTATAAGACAAAAATATATTAATAAAGTTTAACAGTACTGAACAAATCTGGATATTGGTATATACTTTACAAAGTGTTAAGCAATTATTACATTTTTCTACACTATATTATAATGCTTCAATTCACTAGCATTCTAGATTGTAGTAAATGTAATTATTTTGAGCATTTTTGTAATAAATGGTATTTAAATCTACACTGTTACACTATAAAAATATTTTTCTAAATTGTGGTAAATAAAAAAAAACATTATTGGAGTACATTTTAAAATACTGTCAATTTTTTTACTTCAAAATTTCAAGTTTAGTTCAATGTATTACTTGCCATTTCTTTGTGATTATTTGCAAATAATTTACTAGCAATTTCTAAGTGTAAATTGTTTGTACACAAAAAAAATTAAATGTAAAAAAAAAGTATAGATGCAACAGCCAACAATGGTTAAAATTTAAAATGAAAATGTCAGTTGGTATTGGCCAAATTTTGATGGCTATTCATGCAAAAATTAGGCTATTACCATAATTCTTGCACTAAAATCAATGCCAAGATATAACCTTATGAACCTAAGCGGACTGTATTAACTTTAATGTCATTTTAAAACATGTTAAGTTAAGCTTAAAAACACAACAGCCTTCCATGCTAAACTTTTACTACCACATTTCTAAAGGCAGCATCTGTAATAAATAGTTAACAACACAGACAGAACCTCTGTCCTCTGACAATAAACACTCGACTCTAGTGTCCCGTCTCAAGCCTCACCCTCAAGTCCAAGCTTCGGCCAGCCAGTGGAAAATAAAAAAGGTGCCAAATTGATGGAGAGATCAGATATTGACGAGGATGGTGATTTTGTCCCCTACGTGAGCTGTAGCGCACTAGTGAGCCGAATGCCAGTCCAATATCCTGTTTCTCCATTCTGGTGCTCGACTTTGGCCGCTGCCCCACTGGAAATAGACTACACTAACCCTGCGTGTGCAGCCATTTGCGAGCTAGAAAGAAAGACGCAATGATCGTGCATTTCTTTCGCCGTGCAGCATGACTAGCAACACAACAGTGCTGTTCCACACGGCGCTCTATTAATAGCCGGGTTCTGTTTTCACTTGAAATAGCCGTATGGTGTAAGGCCTTTGTCAGATAAGATAAGCAGAGCCTTTCACTCAGACGCAGACTGTGCCTAAAACAGCAGACAGAACAATGGCTAATATGAGGCCAGACATGGAAAAGACGAGAGGGAAGGAAACTCCTGCACACACACACACGCATGAAAATGTGTTCTAAGTCACCCGTTTGAAGAGAGCTGAATGCTAAAGCGAATACAGCACTGATTATACAGGCAAGTTTTGAACGCTGAGCCCTGAGAGCTGTGTCCTTTTTGAGATTTCGAGCATGTCTCCTGTGTCACTGGCTCCCCCGGTTTTCCAGCCCTGAATGCAGCCAGCACTGCAGTAGAATCTGAGCGCCAAGTCACCAGGCATTCCACTGTCTGCACGGCGCGTCCCGAACACCACAGCAGACACGGAAACCCACAAATGCACTCTCACCCTCACGTCCCGACACATGCACACACACATACACATACGTATATATATATATATATATATATATATATACAGTGTACGGTTGGTATGTTTTATCATTTAGGAACAAGAACAAGTAAGATACACACAGTTTGTGCCAAGACCACACAGCAGGCAAATTAATCCAAATAAATTAATTAATAATAATAATAATAATAACAGTAAAAGTGAATCTGTTGAAACTGTCAAGAATGAATATGGGTCATATTTAATCTCACAATCAAAAGCATGAAATAAGAATTAATATTTTGTTTAAGAAAAATAAAGTATATTTTAGGGTCATTAAATTTGTTTGCATTGTGTCATTTTCATGAAAAAAAACAGCCTTTAATTTAGGTTGGTTTTAATTGAACAGTTAAAAAATATATTTTTAAATTATTGTATTGCAGTGTTGAGAATCACCACGAACCCTTTACACATTTCCGGGGTTCTCAAAAGCGGAAGTCATCATAGTTGGGTACATTTCTATTAGGGATGCACCGATACAGATACTGGTATCGGTATCGGGCCCGATACTAAGCTCCTGTACTCCTACTCGTACTCGTTAAAATGCCCCGATACCAAACGCCGATACCACACAGCATGTGATAAGTGCCATATTCAGACAAAGAAACACCGACAACAGAACAACAGACAGCAGAATGGAGTCGGCGGCGCAGATGCGCGAGCTTGTCGAGTGAATATACCTTTCTCACAGACATCACTGGAAAGTTTGTAGTTCGGTCGGATATGTCAAAAACAAGTAAGTAAAACAATGCACAAGTTACTTAACGGTAAGGAGAGAGAGAGAGCACGCACTTCTGTTGTTTGATGTTCACTCACTTAGCACACACATCATTTGGATTAAAAATCGTAAAAATAAGAACATTTATAGGTACAGGCATTCACTGACTTCTATTTCTGAAAATATCACAGTTAGGAGATTTATAACGAGTGGTTCCCTGCATTATTACAGCAAAGCGCGTGATTACAGTACTAAGCCGCTGCTCTAATGCTATTAAATTAAAGATGATGTACCATAGAGCAAAAAATGAACAGTGAAATTAACAAAAACTTGTAAAATACATTTTAATGGGCATAATTAAGTGTGAAAATAACCGAAGGATATACAGTGAAACCAAAAATGATTCAGAGACCAGATATAATTTTTGATATTTTTTTACTAGTGGGTGTAGGACACTATAGTTCATTTATGTAAGTGAGGATAGCAAAATAAAGTAAACTGTGACAAATCATACCCAAAAATTCTTCATATAGTGGACTACCAGTAAAACTGATACAAATTTGGGACCAAAAATTATTCAGACCGAGTTTGGGAAAAAAATTTGAAGTTGAGGTTTGCATGAAGCTGGGTGACAGCATGCCCAGGAGACTACAGGCTGTCATTAAGGCTAAGGGTTGCCCGACTAAGTTTGATAGTTGTGTAAATACTGTCATATTAACAGCGGTCTGATTAATTTTTGGTTGATTGTAATCCATTATATTCCTTTCTATCAAAGTTATCTAGCATTATCAAGCTGAATTTGTTCTGACACAGTTTAACTCTGAGTTCTTGTCATATTTTATTACCATTTTCTAAACTATAGCAAATAAACTGTGATAATGTGAGAAATGTTGAAGGTGTCTGAATAAATTTTGGTTTGACTGTATCTATTTGATAAATGAAGTTAACCAGCTAACATTATACATACTCTTTAGGCTTCTGTAGCCAATATTTTAAAAATATACAAATGCAATAAAAATATCGGTATCGGTACTCGGTATCGGCAAGTACCAAAAATAAAAGTATCGTATCGGGCGAGTACTGGAAAAAGTTGTATTGGTGCATCCCTAATTTCTATAATAACAAACAATAGCATTTCTCTGACTTTACAAAAAAGCAAAACATGTAGAGACTGATTACGTTAGAAAAGAAAAAGGTGTCAAATTTGCCATCACTCCCTCAGATATTGTACTGTTGTATATTAGAAACACTAGTTTTCTGTAATTGAATGGCAAAGTAATATAACAAACAAACAGTATAGTGTTATAAATGTACATTAATTAAAAATATATAAATAAAGTATAATCATTGTGATTTTTTGAAAATTACAAAAATAAACAAACAAAAAAAACTCAAAAGTAAAACATTCTTTTGGATTTGCGGTTATGGAAATTTGATGGGGGATTGTCATAATAATGCAAAATTCCACCTGGCTAATAAACAATGCAAAATTCTTAACAGTTCTTTATATTCTTTACACAAAATACAAGTTCTTCTTAATGTATTTTTTTTCAGGGTGAAAAAGTCTATCGTTTTCATGAGATCTACAAAATCTAATTTCTCGAATCTCTTTTTTTTTTCAAAGCCTTTTCCCTTTTTTCCCCGATTCTCTCATTAGCCGAGGGACACTGCATATGCATCATACATATCACAGACCAGAAATCAATTCAAGTTCATGAGCAAATGAAAAGTTTCTGGGACAAGACATCAGTGCCGTCTACCAGGGAGCTTTGAGAAGAGGGATGATTCTTTTATATGAAGGTTTACTTTTAATAATTCATCCCATTTGCGGCAGAAATAGCCAGTGCGAGTACTGATTATGACAGGCCCTTTTGTCCTCTGTGGATTCAGAAAGTCCGGAGTCTCAGCCGGACTTGAGTAAGACAGTCTGGCCTGAAGTGGGGGAAGGGTTGACTGACTGGCTGCCCGCTCCAGACCACAGTGAACCAATTACCAGCAATAACGCCAGTGGACATACACATATCTTTGAGATCTACAACAACACTTCACCCTGTTACGACAACACGACACAGCTACAAGCAGCTACACAAAATAATATCACATTAACCATGTAATTCACATGTTTAGCATAAATGCTAATGAAAAATGTGATTAAATGGTACATTAATGGTGAGAATAAGCACATCTGGACAACTCGAGTTGTGTTTGTCTGGGAACCCAGCAGAAGTAATAGAGTTAAAGAATGTGTGCACTATGGCAAACTGGTTTAACATTTGTACTTATTTTTAAATCATTACCAAATGACTACTTTTACTAGCAATTATTCATTATATACCAATACTTATTCCAACCATGCTTAGAATCTATTAAAATAGTTACTAGTATCTATTCCAGTTATCCTGGTGTGAACTAAATATACATAGTGCCTATTTATTACACGCTAATGTGTAATTGTTACAATGAACTAAACTTTTAATTTAATAAGAAATAATAAAATTTCAACTGAACAGTAAAGTAGCCATTCTGACCAATTAGAATACAAATGACAAGTAAAAAACCTATAGTCAGAGATATCGCCTGTGGCTGATGCCTTTGACAATATCAAGACGATTATTATTATTAGGTTAGTATTATTATCTAATTAATATTAGTGCTTATTTGTTCCATCATATTTCCTTTTACATGTTTTACAGTGTTAAAACCAATCACATACGATTCTGTTGAGCTTATGAATACAATGGCCAATCAGAGGAATTCAGATGAGTCAGCGCTGAAACGCCGGAGTTTTGTTGTTGAGTGCACGCTCGCTGACTGAATTCTGCTCTCTCGTGAATTCTCTCACCATAAACAACAAAGTGCCGATGTAAGTATAAGAGATTTATTCATCATACAATGTAGATATCTTCACTGATTATAACGGAAGTGTGTGTTTTTTTAGGTGTACAAACTCGCGCTAGACTGAAGTCAGTGATGATGTTCTTTGATAATGTAAATATTCTTTGCTCGTTTTCTCTAGCTGCTGTTTGAATAACTGAGGAAATGTAAGCATTATAATTAGTAACTTACAACGTTTTTATTAAATTGTGATGGTGTTAAATACATATTCAGCCATATTAAAAATATTTTAAAGGGGTGGTTCACTGTTTTTTTTCTAGGCTTGATTGTGTTTATGGGGTGCAGTCTAACATGTGTTAATGCTTAGTTTTTTTAAAAACGCATTATTTTCCACATAATTTACCTTTATTCCACACTGCTCTGTCCCTGAAACGGGCTGATCATTTCCTTCTTTTATGAAGCCCCTCCCTCAGAAATAGGCGATGGGCTCTGATTGGTTAGCTAGCCCAGTGTGTTGTGACTGGCTCAACCATCTCTAGTGCGCGTCTAACCGTCCCGCCCCTCACCTTGGCGGCATGTGCTCCGGTTGTATTGTAAACAACGGCATCATTAGTATCACTTATCAGTTTGAGCCCGATTGAGAAGCAGAGGATGTTAGTGAAGAGGATCGTGCAGAACCTGTGCAAGCATGGCTTTTAATGGTAGGCCTATGTTTTTTGTCTGTTGTCGTCTCATACTTTTAGATACGCTGTTATTAGGGGCCAAGCACCGAAGGTGCAGTGGCACCTATTGTATCCGTTAGCA
>NW_015641438.1:66416-68085 GCF_001515625.1 Sinocyclocheilus rhinocerous | reverse complement strand
TTGTTGTAGTCCCTACCAGCCATTTTTGTAGGCATTAAACTGCCAGAATTTTAAAAGACGATATCTCCGTTTGCATTGAACTTTCAGCTTCATAACTTTGCAGATATTGTTTATGCTCAAACAGCAACATTACACACTAACTAACGTTAAAAAAGTGAAATCGCAATGAACCACCCCTTTAATGACATGACATCTATATGCTACTTTACTAAAAAGATAAAATGTGTATCTGCTGTTAGCCTTAACCTGGTTCACTGGTGGAGTTGGTTCACTCTTTGGCTATGAAACTACGTAGGCCCTAAGTAAATAATTAAATAAATTAGCATGATGATATCGTGTATCGCAATATCACAGGCTAACAATAGGACGATATGACTATGGAGCATATCGCCCAACACTAATAAGAAATGCAACTAGTAACAGTTTCGTAAAATACTAGTGTCTTATAAATCGGTGCTAGTACGTAATAAATACTGGTCCCTAACTGAAAAGATACTAATCACTATTTCATTACCTACTAGTAATTAAGAAAGAAAGAATAAAGAAAAAAGCATACGTAACATAAAACAGACACTAGTTAGTATTAAGGAGTAAATGTTAAATTGGCTTGCCATATTGTGCGCAGCCCCCACAGCAACACCAGCAATATTCAACTGATGCATTGAGTTGTGTTCCAGTGCCAAACACTCCCAGACACCCGAGTCATCAGCAACACTCATTTGTATTAATATATTTAATCGGTCAAACGTTTTAAAATACATCAGAGGCTTATTAAAAAGTAATTTCTGATAAACACGTCGCATTTTGGGGGCGCTGAATTTATAGTTTAATACGCCACAACCAAATTCGATGGGTGTGCAAGTGAGTTAGTGACAAATAACGGTCAAAGACTGCAATAATTCGACCTGAGAACGACATTTACATTCAGATGAATCTTGACATATTCGCACAGCATGGTGCCATAATAACGGATTCGGAAGTGCTACGGTTACATTTGATCCATTTTCGAATGCGGACCGAATTAAATGATTGAATCTGAAACTGTTATGCTGTCACCAGAGTGAGTCGAGTACGGTAAACATCACAGGTTAAAAACATTCTATTTTCATTCACTGCGCGTTCGAAATTGGACCAAATGTAACAGTTCTGGGATTCGCGTTACATTCCCTCCGCGTTCGAAAACGGCTGAGAAACCCGCCCTACTTACATATATCCATTCCCTGTGGCTGGGATAGGGTGCAGTTGCAGGAGCATGTGTCATTGGAGTTAGCGTTGTTGTTGTTATTGTTGTTGCTGGAGCTGCTGTCCGGGACCGTGATGTTTCGCATGGGGGCTCGGGGAAGTGACGGGACGGGGGGGAAGAGAGGCGCCGGCCGCGGCCCTCACAGGAACTGAGGAACACTTCCACAGCAGCGGCAGCAGCCTGCGGTCTCGGTGCACGCGGGTCTCATGCCATTCTCGCGACTCTCCGACGCATTTTCTGCTGCTAGACTACGGTAAATACGTCCCCAGCATCTTGACGGTCTTTCCCTCTCGCTTTCATTCAGAAGAATGGCTTTCTGTGACGGTCTCGGGCTCACAGCCCACCTCCTCCTGCGCCTCCCTCCTCCTCCGAGAGGGGAGCAGCTCCAGACAAACAGACAGGAGCGGTGGGAGGGGAGACTGGCGC
>NW_015641438.1:36537-59201 GCF_001515625.1 Sinocyclocheilus rhinocerous | reverse complement strand
CCAAAGGCAGTCACAGAAACGCGGTTTGAAACAGCCTTTTTTTTTGCTACGTCACAAAAATCAATAACCAATCGCGTCAAGGGATCCTATCCTTAGCATATCATTAATTGTGCTGCAATGCAGAGGGTCTAGTGAGAAGGCAGCCAGGTTAATCCAGTAACAGTTATATTTTTTCTGTAGATGTTTCGCTAATATTTTTTATTTTTTGTTTCGTTAATATTTCCCCCTATTTTCACGATGTCATGTGCTGTCAGCGCTTATTTGTTTGTATTTAGAACCGCTAACTTGAACAATAACCTGCGGCAGCAGTGTAAAAGTAGCCCGGAGTCAGACGCACCTCTCCCGCATTGACATCCGCACGTCACACGCGTATGATCGCGGGCGCGATTTGGAATCACAAACTTGGCTGCATTTGAGTCTTCAAGGCATTTTGAGGACACAACATCGTCAAGTAAGTAAATTTAACGAATGTTACAGTATCCACTGTAGTTGTCCGCTAGTAAAACAGTTTTATCAGTCATTAGCCGTGTACGAACCAGCGCAAACAGATAATGTTTACCTCACGAAGTTAGCCATCAGTCTCCTTGCTTACGTTGAGCTTACCAGCTTATTTCTGGTTCAAACACATATGGCTTAATTAAACCAATATTTCCTCTTGCCATTGCCATTGTATCGCGTTTACTACAGTTCAGTACAGTTCAGGAGGCGCTGGCTCATGGCTGGCTGGTGTGTGACTGAGTGGAGGCGGGGCTAATTTGCGTATTCATAGATCTGCGTATAGTAAATGAGGCAAGGGTGTAGAGTTGCATTCAAGCTATTTTAAGGCATGAGAAAATTATTTTCACAAGAAAAAACATTTAAATATGTAATTTTGATGATCAAAGATGAGTTTTAAAGGATACAATTTTTGACTACAGGGGGACTTTAATAATATGAGAAAAAATTTAATTTCAACTGAACTGTAAAGTAGCCATTCTGATCAATCAAAATACAAATGACAAGTAAAAAAAGCAACTGTACATAATGAATTACGAAATGCAACTAGCTTCTTTAAATACTAGTGTCTCCTAAATCGGTGCTAGTAGCTAATAAATAAGTACTGGTCTCCGATTGAAAGGATATTAATCACTCTTGCATCACCTACTAGTAATTAAGAAAAAAAGCATGTAACATAAAACAGACACTAGTTCGTTTTAAGGAATAAATGTTAAATCGGCTTGCCATATTGTGCGCAGTCCCCACAGCAACACCAGCAATATTCAACCGATGCATCGAGTTGTGTTCCAGTGCCAAACACTCCCAGACGCCCAAGTCATCAGCCACACTCATTTGAATTATCATATTTAATTGGTCAAACGGTTTAAAATACATCAGAGACTTATCAAAAAGTCGTTTCTCACAAACACGTATTATTTTGGGGGCGCTGAACGAATAGTTTAATACGCCACAACCAAATTCGATGGGTGTGCAAGTGAGATAATGACAAATAACGGTCAAATACTGCAATAATTCGACCTGAGAATGGCATTCATATTCAGTTGAATCTTTAATACGTTCGCGTTTGACATATTCGCACCGCTTGGTGCCATAATAACGGATTCGGAAGTGCTACAGTTACATTTGAAACATTTTCGAATGCGGACCGAATTAAATGATTGAATCTCAAACTGTTGTGTTGTCACCAGGGTGAGTCGAGTACGGTGAACATAACAGGTTAAAAACATTCTATTTTTACTTGCTCCGCGTTCGAAAATGGACCAAATGTAACAGTTTTGGGGGAAGCGCTCAATTCCCTCCGCATTCAAAAACGGCTGAGAAAAACACGCCCTACTTACATATATCCATTCCCTGTGGCTGGGATAGGGTGCAGTTGCAGGAGCATGTGTCATTGGAGTTAGCGTTGTTGTTGTTATTGTTGTTGCTGGAGCTGCTGTCCGGGACCGTGGTGTTTCGCATGGGGGCTCGGGGAAGTGACGGGACGGGGGGGAAGAGAGGCGCCGGCCGCGGCCCTCACAGGAACTGAGGAACACTTCCACAGCAGCGGCAGCAGCCTGCGGTCTCGGTGCACGCGGGTCTCATGCCATTCTCGCGACTCTCCGACGCATTTTCTGCTGCTAGACTACGGTAAATACGTCCCCAGCATCTTGACGGTCTTTCCCTCTCGCTTTCATTCAGAAGAATGGCTTTCTGTGACGGTCTCGGGCTCACAGCCCACCTCCTCCTGCGCCTCCCTCCTCCTCCGAGAGGGGAGCAGCTCCAGACAAACAGACAGGAGCGGTGGGAGGGGAGACTGGCGCTGACAATGGCGGTGGTGAGAGAGGGAGAGGTTGCTCTACCCTCAATGGGACTGTGTGTGTGTGTGTAGAGGCGGTTAGAATCACACACACACACACACACACACACACACTCGAGGCAGGCATTGAAGAGGCTTTAACCTTGGGTTGACCCCACAGTCTAACAGATATTCAGCAGATGTGTCAGACACCCCCTTTCTTTCCCAAACTGTCTGCGGTCTATAAATATATCCGGGGCGGTTTGGTGTGGGGAATGTCCGGCTGAGTGGGCAAAGTGAAGTAAACTGAGTTTGTGAAACGCAGTGCACCCCCAAAAGTATTTGGACACTTAAGCCAAACTTAATTTGTGAATTTAATGGCATTGCATCACAAAATATCAAACCAAGTGTCATCTGAAAATATGATTCTAGAACTTTTATCACAACTTAGCAATTCACTGATGTCACGGTGCTTTTTAGATGCATCAGTTCTCCTCCAGTAATGTTTGACAACCAGAATCTGACTGAAAACTTAATTCTGAACATTATAATATTGTTTTATAATTTCAGACTTCTTTTTCTTTTTTTGTGTACAATATTTTGCTCAAAAATCTTAAGTTTCAAATGAATGCCACATACTTTGATATTTTAGATTCATTATATATTTGCACATATTTCATTCCAAAATCAAAAGAATTTTCCTTATAAAAATAAAGCTAATTTAAATAAATAAAATTGTAAATACATTTTTGTGACATTATATTCATGATAGTTTAAGCCCTTGACTCCCTTGGGTACTTGACTGAAATTATTATTACTGTAATGTTACAATTATTACTATTAACATTATTTTATTTAAATTTTTTAAATTAAACTTTATCAGTGTTATTTTAGTATTATTTATATACTGTTATCATATTTATTCATATTTTTAATTAGCTTGTATTTCAATATTTTTAGCTTTCATTTTAATTTTAGTGTTTTAATTTAAATGTTAGTAATTTTAGTACTTCAACTTCAACTTATTTTATTTCAGTTGACATGGCAACATTTCTAAATTTGGTTAAAGCTTTAAATTTTTCTAATATTTTATTTTATTTTATTCAGCTTTATTTCAAATAATGAAAATGATTTCTAATAGTTTTAGTTAACAATAACAATGCAGTTTTTTATACATCATCATAGTATTTCTGTCACTACCTCTAAACTGATTTGATTTTAAATATATTACAGTTAAGAATGACTATTACAGTAAATAATAATCACTACTGAGAATAATAATGGGGAATACAAAAATTCTAAAGATATGTATTTTAGGTATGTGAGATTTGAAGTGTAAACTTGCTTTTCTTTCTTTCTTTTTAATTTTTAATTTTATTCATTTATTTTATTTATTTATTTTACTTTGATGTGAAATGTGACCCAGATGTGTTTTTGTGACGCCCAAACACAACTGCCCAACGTTCTAACTCTAACTAATGTAAAGGAACACACACTATCTGTGTGAACAGACAAAACAAAGAAATGTTTATGTCTCAAAAACAAAGGACATGAGGCCTAATTCAGTCGTGTTTACAAAGATGAAACGTTTACGCCATTTAACTGTTGTCGTTTTTAAGGTCTGTTTGTCAGACTGCAGAGCTAAAATTGGCCTTGTTATGTCTGAAGCTGAAAGAGATGCATGTTTTGCTTTAGCGCCCTCTGGCGGCCTCTGAGCTCATGGCACCACTGCATTGCTTTAAACATGGGAAGAGTGACCTGTGTTTGTGGCCTACTTTCCCTTGTGACCTCTCACTGATGGTTTGAAGTGTTCCAAGCCGAGTCGCTGTAACAGATATGCGTGAGTGCGTGGCTGTGAGGATAATTACAACGATAAGACAATCTGTGGTGAGACAAGCTTTCCCTGTACGAGCCGGTCACGGTAATGTCAGACAGATAAGAAGAGTTTATGACAACCTCTGAATTTTTAAAAAAGAAATGTTACTGGGTGATATAACTATGAAACCTATAAAACTTACACTTCATACCATTTTGCATGACTTGTCAGCCAGAGAAAAATAGTCTGATAAGTAAGACACATGATTTATGGTGTCATTAATGTCCGAAGCACAAACGATTGCATGTCAAAAATTAACAATTGTGCAAACGCCTAAGTATGAGCAATAGTGATGCCTTAGCAAACACAACACATGGCAGTAACTTCAAGGAAAATGAAAGGAAAACTGGAATCATTTACACTAAATCACATGGCACAGACTTCATAGTTACCTCATACTAATTAAGCTTTCTTACAATATCAGCTCACGCCACAGACGACTCCTTTCAATGCCTGTCAGTGTCTTTAGGGATGACTCATAGAGTCTGTTGCTGGAGGCCAAGCTTCTTACAGCTGAGACGCAGACACATCCGTCTGGCTCCGTCACAGCACCTGTGATTGCTCAGGTGGAAGTCTAAATCACACTGCCGTCAGCCATCACATCAGCAGAGATCAACATCACAGTGAGACCAAGCGCTGCACCATGTCTGATGTCTAGCCAAATAGGTAAACGTGCCTTATATTCATGGAAGCAGCCAGGAACTTAAGACTGATGTATTACACTATGTATCTGGACAATATAAGATGGGAATCAAACAAATTGAACTAACTGAAGCAGGACCACTTCTACAAACACACAAACTTATACAGATACACTAGAGAGAACATTTAATTGACATTTTGTATTAAACTGATTCTAATAACAATGTAACTCAAACAATAAAATCATATTAAATTTACGGTAAAAACGACAGTTTATAAAAAAAAAAAATTTGAAAAAAGGGAAAAAAAGAACATTGTAAAAATGCTACAGTAAAATTTATTACTTGGTTAACTGTAAGTTACCTTAAACTGTATATGGTTTAAAATCACATTATGTAATTTTACTGTAAAAATACTGTCAAATTTATGTTTTTTTTTTTTTTTTCAAATAGCTTGGTCTTTACATTATATCATTATTTTATAATGATACATATATTAGAAAATATATATTATATCATTATTATATATTTTCTAATATATTATATCATTATTGTACAGAAGAGGATTAGGGCCAAGCAATAATAAAAAAATAAATCCATCTCAAGATTAAAATTCATTCTAATGCGAGATTAAACGCGTTAAATTTCAAGAAAAACGTCGAAATAAAATTTTGAGAATTTAATTTCGAGAATAAAGTCTGTTTATAAAAAAAAACAGTAAGTTTCGAGAAAAAAAGTCGAAATGGAATGTTGAGAATGAACTCATTAAATTAAGAGAAAAAGCTCGTGTTTCGCGAAAAAAACGTGTTAAATTTCGATAAAAAGTCGAAATTATGTTGAGAATAAGCTCATTAAATTACGAGAAAAAAGTCGTGTTTTGAGAAAAAAAACGTGTTAAATCACGAGAATAAAGTCTAAATAATGCTGAGAATAAACTCACTGATGAACATGAATAGGCAACAGTATTGATTAGGAGTGATTAGAGTAGCTGCAGTCAGCATTGACTAATGTAATCCTCATTAGTCCTCTCTCTCTAACTAGACTATCAACTATGGTAATACCCCAAAATTAGCTACTAAAGAGTAGAAATTAAGAAAGGCCAGACACACAGGAATAAATCAGACGGGAACAAACCAATACAAATGCAGGTTTGCATCAAGCCGACCAAGTTTGTTTGTGTGTGTGTTTTACCTGAGGATGGGAGATATTGATAGGCTGTAAAGTCATGGGCGGCGAGCGGCCGTGCCCCTGGGAGATATGCAGTCTCTGGCTGCTGCTGTGATGAAGTGTTTACATGAAGGGATCACCCTGAGGGGGCGGTATTCATTAACCAGACTTACAGACTCAGACTATTGACTTCTCGCTCTAGACTGAACCTCTCTCTCTCACACACACACTTTTACCGTTAACACACTTTCCACAACTTCTGTTTGAGTAGCTGATCTTGAACTTGGACTTTTGTTATTGAGCTCTGTTTCCACTTAGAGCTCCACAAAACCTCATTTTATTCATTTACAGACTTTATAGACCAAACCTAAACTATAGCTCTGGGGAGTCTTCAATGCAAGAGCGGTAAGAATAAAAAAAAAGAGAAACAAGATTTTTACATGTTATGAGGAAAATATGAGTTGCACTTGCTGGTGAAAAACACACTGTCAACTTGAAATGGCATTCACAACCCAGTTTACTTACATAATCTTGTGTACTTCAGAGGATATTCAGCAACACAAATTTAGGGCGGGAAATTGTTATCATTTGCAGTGTTCAATACTCATGATGTAATTAATGTCAGTAACAGTTGGGTTACAATTACCTGTAACTATTTTACTAACTTCAAAAATATCACCAGTGTATTGGTTACATTTTGCACAAATGTATTCAAGTTACAGGTTACTAAGTCAGTAGCATTATTTGTCCATCCATCCATTCATCTTACCCTCCATCCATCTGCACATCCATCCATCCATTTAACCATCTATCTACCCTGTCCATCCATCTATGCATCTGCCCGTCCATCTATCTGCCCATCTATATCCATCCATCTATCTACCAAACTATCTATCCATCTCTCCATCCATTAATCTACCCATCCACCCATCTACCTATTTATCCATTTATCTACCCACCAAACCATCCATCCAGCCATTTACCCATGTATTCATCCATCGATTCATCTCTTTATCCATCTGGCCATCCATCCATTTTTCCATCTATCCATCTACCCATGTATCTTTTCATCCATCCATCCATTTATCCATCCACCCATCCATACATACAACCATCTACCTATGTATCCATCCATCCATCAATCTACCCAAGTATCCATCCACCCATCTATCCATCAATCTACCCAAGTATCCATCCATCCATCAATCTACTCAAGTATCCATCCATCCACCCATGTATCTTTTCATCCATCCATCTACCCATGTATCTTTTTATCCATCCTTCCATCTATCCATCTACCCATGTATCTTTTCATCCATCCATCCATCCATTTATCCATCCACCCATCCATACATACGACCATCTACCTATGTATCCATCCATCCTTTCATCCATCCATCCATCCATCAATCTACCCAAGTATCCATCCACTCATCTATCCATCAATCTACCCAAGTATCCATCCACCCATCTATCCATCAATCTACCCAAGTATCCATCCACCCATGTATCTTTTCATCCATCCATCCATCTATCCATCAATCTACCCAAGTATCCATCCACCCATATATCTTTTCATCCATCTACCCATGTATCTTTTCATCCATCCTTCCATCCATCCATCTACCATCTATCTTTTCATCCATCCATTTATCCATCCACCCATACATACAACCCCATCTTCCTATGTATCCATCCATCCATCCATCCATTTATCTACCCATGTATCCATTCATCTCTCCATCCATCCATCTATCCGCCCATTCTTACATACATACATCTACCCATGTATCTCTCTGTCCATTAATCCATTCGTTCATCCATTCATCCATCCATCCTTTTAAACTTTCAGAGAAGCCTTCAAGTCAACATTCAAGTTTATCTTAACAAATTTTCCTTTTCTGTTTAATTAAAATTGAGTTTGAATTGCATTTCATTTTAATTCTACTTCAAATTTAAAAGGTATTCTCAGTTCAACTCTGAATGGTGAAGAACACTGTAAACTTTGTACACGACATATGCATTTTTGTTTTCCTTTGCCCATCCCAGAGAAAAACCCAAACACTCAGAACGAGACAAATATTACACAACTTCCAACAAGAGCAGAGGCACAAAAAAAGATTTAAAAAACCACAGTCCTGAACTCTTGAGTCACACACAGACATGTAGGCTATACATAAAACATTTCACAAACTACTGCCATACTTTTTCATGTATTTTAAAATACGAAGAAATAAGTAGAAAAACGGAAAAGGTACTGGTAATTATTTGCCAGGTCATTATCCATTAAGTTTACAGACCTCTCTTTCAACCCTAAAACACATTACAATGCAATTTATAATGCAAAATACAGTAAAATACCTGTGAAGAATCAATACAGCAAATTCCTTCATATTAACACTGTACATAAGGCCCTGTTTTTACAGATTTTCTTAGAGAGTGCAGTCTAAACGTCTGCAGCTTTCTCCTGCTTTTTTCTCACTCCTCACAGGACACTCGTTGTAAGTAAAACCACTCATAAAAAAGCCACACGCAATCCACCGGGGGAAACATACGCCCAGGTTTGTCCTTACTGACTGTCTCGCCTGGCTTTTAGCAACCTTTAGAGCTTCTGCTACACGATTGTGACCTCAGATCAGGACACATCTCCTTGACTGTCAAAACTAAAAGAGTGAGACAGAAGAAGAAAGAAGAGAATGAACCTTATGGAGACTTTCTATGTAGCTCATTGTGAGCCGTTTCTTTCTTTTTCTGTGGATGGATAGATGTTAATACATTTTTGATTCAAACTGGTTGGAATATTTCAAAGAAAACACTAATAAAACCATCTTTGTGCACCCTGGGGGTGTGAATCTTTGGGTAGAAAGCAAGTCAATTTGATTTGATTCATAATTCAGAGGTTTTTATTATCAGACTAAAGAATTTGCAAGTTCAGAACAATTCAATTCAAAATTAAATTCCGTTTGATTTTGAGTGATGATTTGATTCGGTATCATTATAAAAGCATTTACAAGATTATTTGAATACTAAATTCGTATTTGGCACGAAAAATCTGCAGATAGTGCTGGAGTTTCTGATGGATTTGTGCTTAAATCACAATTTTACACATTACTGTACTTAAATTAGATTTCAAATGCTATTTAGCTAGACTATAGCTGGATTAACAAAAGTGTATTAAACTGGACACTACTCTTCAAGGTAAAAAGTTTGGGATCAGTAAGATTTTTTTTAAATGTTTTTCTCTCTTTCGTTCACCAAGGCTGCATTTATTTGTTAAAAAATAAATGCAATATTTGGTAATATTGTGAAATATTATTACAGTTTAATATAGCTGTTTTCTATTGAAATATATTTTAAAATGTAATTTATTTCTGTGATGCAAATCTGAATTTTCAGCATCATTACTGACACATGATCCCATCAGAAATCATTCTGATATGCTGATTTGATGCTATTTTCAGTATACGATAAATATAAAGTTAAAAATAACAGCATTTATTTGAAGTAGAAATCATTTGTAACATTAGAAATGTCTTAACTATCGCCTTTATTCAGTAAGGACTCATTGGGGAAGTCGTGGCCTAATGGTTAGAGAGTCGGACTCGTAACCCAAAGGTTGCGGGTTCGAGTCTCGTACCGGCAGGGATTGTAGGTGGAGGGAGTGAATGTACAGCGCTCTCTTCCACCTTCAATACCACGACTGAGGTGCCCTTGAGCAAGGCACCGAACCCCCAACTGCTCCCCAGGCGCCGCAGCAAAAAAAATGGCTGCCCACTGCTCCGGGTGTGTGTGTGTTCACTGCTGTGTGTGTGCGCACTTTGGATGGGTTAAATGCAGAGCACTAATTCCGAGTATGGGTCACCATACTTGGCCACATGTCACGTCACTTTCACTTTTTAAATTGTAAATCTGATTGTTGCATCTGATTCAAGAAACTTCTCAGAATGTCTAGAATTACAGTTCATCACATATAAATGCATGCATCCAGACCACATGATCTTCCATACCAGCTACAAACATACACTTCCACCTTAGCAACAGCAACAGAGATCTTAATCCGAATCACTACAAAAAAAGAAAGAAAGAAAAAATCAGTATAAGCGTAACTCAAACATCATTTAGAATGCTGATCCAATCCGAATAGTGCTGATGGGAGATGTCTGATTTGTGGACGACAGACCACACCCAAAGATCAGCTGACAGCTGCAGGAAAATACGGTCTCTCTCTTCCATCATCTCAGAAACAACAGCGTACCGATGACTTGTTTTGTCTCGTCACTCTTCCCTGCACATAAACTGTGACATTCCACTCGCTCTGTATAAACTATATTCAATCTATGACAGCATTTGGTTTCATTCGTCCCACGTGAGATTAGATAACTTCCAAACAGTCACATGCTAAACCTAAAAGCGGCAGTTTCGAGGCAGACTCTAGCTTTAAAACCAAGTATCTGCAGTCTTCCGTCCCTCCTGTTGCTGATGCGGTGTCTCTGACTGTTTTGGGGTTTGCTGCAGAGAGAGAGCGAGAGAGAGAGAGAGAGAGAGGTAGTGTGCACTTCACCATTGACCCACACTCACTTCCTTCCCCAAACACATGAACACACTCTGTGCACAACTGCCAGAGGGAGGGAGCAGAACAATATTTAAGGGCTGACTCCACCAGACTGACAAATAACCGGCAGACATCTTGAACGCCAGCGATCATCTCGCAACAGTTTTTCTGAACCTCTCCCTACATTTAAGAGACTGCAAATGCAAAAGAGACGATGATTTGATTTGATAATGCGGTTTTAGCTTCCCTTGTGTTCTGTGTGCCTCATATTGTCTTATATTTTTGGATTATTGTTTCTAGAGCACACAAATCCTCTTGCTCTCTGCAGGCTACACGGGTTAGGATATGAGTGTTTGTTTGTGCGCAGCAGACAGACAGAACACAGTGACAGTGCTTTTCAATTCACTCCAATTACATCCCACAGACAAGACTCGTTGCTTTGATTCCTTTTGTGTGTCCATGCGCCACACCGTCAGTCAGGAAATTTCCACCTCCCAAAGTTCCCTATAGGATAATAATACAGTAAAGACTGATCATATATAATGGAAAATTGGCCACAGATGCTCTCCTCAGCTCACACAGGGCACATTCTTGTGTTCCATCTGCACTATTTTTCCAATTGTTTGTCCGCTTACACATGCGGTAGACGGATGTCTTTGGTCACTGCAATGTTTTTTTTAGCATCTTACGACATGAGTGCTGCATGAAGACATTGTGTCATGTTAAAAATAGTTCAACTAATGACACAGCAGATTGCTAATGGGAGCTAATAGGAGTTTAAACAGTTCTAACTCTATATTACTCTTGTGAAATAGAACTGTATAATATTTTTGAAAAGAGTACTTATTACAGAAATAATATTATTTTAAAAGAATATACTTTAGTGAAAACTTAATGCAATGGTTTCAGACATTTTAATGCAATTAAATGAAAATGCATTACAGTTTAAATTTAAATGAAATGCAATTAGCTGAAATTTAGAGTGTCTGCAAGTACAGTTTTTTTAAAATATACTTTTAAGATCTGAAGTTCACTACAAGTGCACATTCAGCACAATTAACACACTTCTTTTTCACAAGGATATGATTGGATGAGCTGCATTATAACCCATTGTAAAATGCTGATAAATGCACATATGTGAGCCTGGAGCACAAAAGCAGTCTTAAGTCGCTGGGGTATATTTGTAGCAATAGCCAAAAATACATTGTATGGGTCAAAATGATAGATTTTGCTTTTATGCCAAACAAAGGCGTGTTTGTTTTGGTGATTTCAAATATCAACATTGGCTACCAGAAATCGCTTACTCTGCCTTTAAGACTGGTTTTGTGGTCCAGGGTCACATATATGATTGGCGACCATTCAGTAAAAGGTCTAAAGTTAACCTTATGAACTATGAAATATTCGAGAAACTCTACAAATCTTTACAGATCCTTCATTAATTGCTATTAAACAGAAATCAGGTATGATAATAAATGTGTGAAGAAGTGAAGCCAGAGACGAGATCTCAGCTGCATCCTATTCACCTGCTTTGACTACATGTTGATTTTCAGGTATTTCATTGCTTCTCATGGGAATGTACATACATTTTGAGTGTGCTAACTATGCCAGTACATATTAGAAGTTATCAAATGGTGACATTAGTTAACACTAACTTTGGCAGCCTCAAAGTTGCAATGTAATGGAAGAAGCAGCAGATCTTTTCTTCCATATTGTGATATACATTTGATATTTCCAGTGCACAATGAATTGGAACGTAGCCACTCTCTAAAGCCCTGTTCCAGTGACCTCTGACCCCAAACACACATCCCCGCTGGAATCCAACCACTGGTGGAGTGTAACGAGTACATCAATATCACACACAGAGTTCTGTGGGAAGGTCACGTTGAGCAGGAAAAGCACCCGGACAAATTGAGTCACTGTAGATTTTCCACCTCAGCAGCCGTCAGCACCTTTCACCCTCTTTCACAGAGACACACACACATTTATCTCTGTCCCAAGTCCTCCATCAGTCAATAATTAGCATTTACACACATTTTTGTGGCGTATATGGACTCACTGACCGTCTGTGTGTTTTTATTTGATGGTGGAAACTTGTCACATGACACCTACACCTCTGTTCAAAAGTTTGGAATAATTAAGATTTTTCATGTTTTTGAAAGAAGCCTGTTTTTCTCACCAAGGCTGCATTTATTTGATCAAAAAGAAAGAAGAAGTTCGGAACGGCATGAGGGTGAGAAATTAAAATGAAGACAGAATGTTCATTTCTGAGTGAACGATCCCTTTAAGACAAAATGTCTGAGATGTTTAACAATGACGTTGTTTAACAATCATTATACATCGTCTTCAGTGAACCAAACCCCCCTGTGATATTGAGCGTCACCTCCTTCTCCTGTCTGTCTGATGAGCGTATGATAACAAACATTTATTTTCTGCCTGAAAACGCTTTCATTTTCTCCACTCACAGTCTGTGTGTGTGTGTGTTGTGGAGGTGGGGTAGTGTGAAGACCCCTCATGTACAGGGCCCCCTGACTCACCCAGACACCAAGCGTCTAGACCATATTCATGATCCATCTGTCTGAGAGAGCGCTACGCTACCGCTCTCGTTTTGCCTCCTCTGCGTCTCTCTCGCTCGCTGTCTCTTTCTCGACATGAAAATCAGCACTCCTCAGCCTCTGAAAATTAAATCACGGCGCACACAGGTGTCTCTAAAATAGCAGCCAGCCGCAGACACTTTCATTAACATGCGGCCCAGACTGCTAAATATTTTAAGTGCAGCAGTTGGACTTGTTCCATCGGTAAAGAGTGGCCCTTGTTCAGCAGACAGCAGGGAAAAAATAGAAAAAAGTATGTTAAATAAAGCACACAAAACCGAGCAATCACAACGTGGGGAGTGTTCATGAAGAGATGGCTGCGGGGGAAGGAGAAAGAGAAAAAAGAGGGAGGAAATGGACACGGCCAATAAAAGCTGAGCTGCAAAAAAAGGTATGTTGGTAGAAAACTTTGTAAAGCAAATGAAAGAAACACTTTAGTTTTTTCCTTGTTCGTCTGAACTGATTTTAATTAACAAATATTATAGTGTGAATTCACTTTTATTTGTTAAATATTATTAAAGGCAGCTTATGGCAGGGTTGTAATCATTAACAAAAACCACAATGAGAACTAAAATGAAAACTAAAACACGTTGGGCCCCATCATACACCCGGCGCAATGCAGCGCAAGTGTTTTTGCTAGTTTCAGCCCGAAGAAGTTCTCATTTTCCCGTCCTGCGCCGAATAGCAAATGCATTTGCGCCCATGGGCGTGCTGGTCTAAAAAAGAAGTGTGTTCAGGCGCATTGTTGGTGAGTAACTGAAATAAGACTGCGCCATTGACCAACTCAAACCTGGTCTAAAGTCTGGCACAATAATTTTTCTTTGTTATTTAAAGAGCGCGTCAGTAATATGCGCCTATAGACGGGTGCAGAACACGCGTACACTTTGCTTATTACACACAGGGACGCGCAGCAGCACACAAACAGTTTTAAATATGAAAAATTACATTCCGCCATGTAAATAGCGAATCCGCCATGGCGCTAGCGCAACTGGCTTTTAAAGGGGATGGGAGATGAGACTCTGATTGGTTTATTGCACGTTACAACCAAAAAACACCCATTACTCATTAAGAGAATAGGGACACTAGCGAAAAGTAGAAAAATATATTTTCTTCCACGTTCTAATTTGTTGATAGTGAATTGGTGGGTTTTTGTTAAATGTGAGCCAAAATCATCACAATTAAAAGAACCAAAGACTTAAACTACTTCAGTCTGTGTGCATTGAATTTATTTAATGCACGAGTTTCACAATTTGAGTTGAATTACTGAAATAAATGAAGTTTTCCACGACATTCTAATTTATTGAGATGCACCTGTAGATCACGTACATCATCAGTCCGACATGCGTCAACAGAGAGAAGTCAGTCCTTTCTCCAGGAGATCGAGTTATGGCATTTTGATGAAAAATTATGAAATCAAACTAATTTTATTTGCATTTTTTAAGAAAATAAACATTTGTGGATAAATTGTTCACAACAAGTTCATTAAAGGAATAGTCCAACCAAAAATGCAAATTCGCTGAAAATGTACTCACACTCAGTCCATCCAAGGCTGTTTTAGTCATTCATAGCATGTTATCTTAATATACTGATGTGGCGAGGGGGGTGTGGGAAGGCGAAAGGCTGCAGCGGGAGAGAGGACCAGGCCTGGACTTTATTTTGTGTTTTGGTTCTGTTTGTGCGCAACAGTCGTCCGCGAGGGGCTGTCGCGCTATTTTGTGTTTATTTTTTTATTAAAGTTTTGTTCAAATGTTCGCCGGTTGCCGCCTCCTTCTTCCCGAACTACGAACTGTGTTACTTCTTTAGCCATATAAATACAGTTGCCATGTGCGTGGGTAAAATTTACCCGCTGGCGCTTTTAGCTATACAGCGACCTCTGGCGGTTCTAGTGTTAAATTTAAGTTAAAACACCTTAATGGTTTTCGATTTTCACTTTTCACTTCACAGGACTTTAATTGATGGACTGGGGTGTTGTGGATTACTTGTGGATCATTGTGATGTTTTTATCAGCTGTTTGGACTCTCATTCTGACGGCACCCATTCACTGCAGAGGATCCACTGGTGAGCAAGTGATGAAAAGTTAAATTTCTCCAAATCTGATGAAGAAACAAACTCCTCTACATCTTCATGTCTACTCTAAAACTAAAATAAAGAAAAATAAAATAAAAAAACTGAAGACTAAAACCAGAAAACACAAAAAATATGTATGCATTGTATGCATAACATAAAAATGAAGGTAGCATCTTACTGTAAACATATCACCAACCCTATGTTTGTCCCCCGGCGAATCTTGATATATTTGGGAGTGAATAGTGTTCACAGTGGGGGTTCACACTGACATCAATTCATAGCATCAAAGCAAAAAACAACTGACCATAAGTTTTCTTTCTATTAGAGTCAGCGACTTCCAAAGAGAGCAGAGCTCAACAGAATATGGAGTGGACAGCACTGGTGAATAAAGACCAACTAATTCCACTCAGTCCTAAGATGAACCTTGAGCACATTTGTTGAAGTTTAAAGATGTTTGGAAGATGTTTTTATGATAACTGGCCTTGTAAGATGACTGATATCAAACAAGAAAGAGAGAGAGAGAGTGTGTGTGTGTGTATGTGTGTGTACGTAGAGAAGAGGTAAAGCTCACACATTCGTCTACAAACAGTGTCCACATACAAACACAGATTCACACACTTGTGGGCACGCATTCATGCACAGGATGGAAGGGGAAGGTCATACAAATAACTACCCAAACCGATTCGGTAAAAGCTCCTATTAAGCAAACACACAAATGCAGTGAGCTAGCAAAAGACAAAGCGACGAAAAAATTCAACCTTCAACAACAACTAGTCTAACACTGATGCCGACAGAGTCAAATATAATGATACATTCAACTTTCAAACGGAAAGAAGAAAATGCTAAACACAAAGATTGCTCAGCACAAAATATTATTCTAAAATGCACAGTATGGCTGCAACAATTACTGAATTTGGTGAAATTGCTAAAAACTGCTAAAAAAAACAAACGTTTTTTAAAGACATTTATATCTTTATTTAGCAAGGACACTAAAATGATCAAGGTAACAAAGAATTTTATATTTTTATATTTGATATTACTCATCAATACTTAAAATTCAGTTTTTACAAAAATATTAAGCAGCAAATACATGTTTTCAACATTGAAAATAATAAGATTTTTTCCCCATATTATACTGATTTCTGAAGATCATGTGACATTGAAGACTGGAGGAATGATCTCATTCTGACGGCACCCATTCACTGCAGAGGATCCACTGGTGAGCAAGTGATGAAAAGTTACATTTCTCCAAATCTGATGAAGAAATTGAAGACTGGAGGAATGATGCTGAAAATTCAGCTTTGAATCACAGGAATAAATTGCATTTTGTTTTAAATTGTAATATTATTTCACAATATTTTTTTATAAAAAAAATAAACACAGGCTTAAGCACAGCAGTGAGTGTTAGAGATGTCTTTCAAAAACAATTAAAAAAAAACCTTTAAAAAAAAAATAATAAAAAAAAAACCTTACCAACCTCAAACTTTTAAATAGCAGTGAACATTTTACTGTTATATTCTTAAAATGCAAGGATTTCCAGTTTTTAAAACAATGCATCACACAATTGCTGTCTTTGTTACCAGAGTGCAATAATATTAATCAAACGATATTTGTGGTTAAACATCATATTTAAGTTTAAAGATCCTTTATGCAACCCAAATAACGCTATTTTATATGAATATTAACTTAATTTAATCACAGAAAAAAAATATATTGGGTAGTCTCTTAAATGTTGATAGAGGAGGGAATGTGTCAGTTCTAGCACATTTTAACCTCTGATTTGCTAAAACTTCGGTTGTGGTTTGGTAACTTTGGTTATTTAAAATGCTCTGCTGCTAGTATTGCAACCTTTAGCTTATATTTTAAAACAATTCGCACACAATGTGTAGTATACATTACATACTTCAATTTGTACATTGCTTGATAGAGAGCACTAAGCAAACTGTGGAGTAATATTTGATTAAACCAGAATAAAACTTGACAGATTAATCAATTATCAAAAAGAGTTGTTAGTTGCAGCCCTAATGGATACTTCCATCTCTCAAATCTGACTGGATAAGCCACTTTCATCATCGACTGAAATTCTGTTTTAATGCGCCAAGTCAACATATCTGCAGTATCATCTACAGTTATGCTAATGAACTGTATTCCTCAGCAGAAGAGTCGTTCTCACACTTGTGCTCGGTATGTTTCTAGTATAATTGTGGTAAGATAACTGCACCACATGGCATCTTGTGGCATAATGCTTGTACGAAATATCAATAAAACAGGATGGATCAGCAAAGACAACGGCAGAGAACACAGAGCAAAGAGATCTGTAGCGTAACAGCAGTTCAGCTGTTTTCAAAGTAGTGCAGCTTTTCCAGTAACAAGCCATTTTTTCCAACAGGTAAGTGTTATATTGCTGTTTTTATGTCACAATGATAATGCACAGCCAGCCTTGCAACTGATTCTGACACTAATCAAACACACTGTCGCTCTCCAGCACTGAGTCGGATTCATTTTAGCGAGTTGGTTCGTTTGGACCTGGGTCAGAAATAAACTTTTCCATTAAGGTGCAATATTTGCCCTCTGGAATTGATTTCCAGGGGCATTTTTTTACATTCATCCGAAGGCGATTTTTGTAATTGCCTTATTAATTGTGTGTTTGTTGTCTTTAATGACAAATACTTACATTTAACCAATTACTTCAATCAATCAGAATACTTTAAAATGTTACCAATAACAACAAACTGTTTAAAATACCATATAAATTATACATTTAAAAAATAGGAACTAATAGGGCTGCAATACAATGACAAAAAAAATCATTTTTGTCAAAGTTACTCTTGATATTGTAATAATGACTATTGACGTCGATTGACAAAATACATCGAAAATGTTTTTGTGTTTGAAGAAACAGCACGTCATATTCTGGCAACACAGACAAACATGTTGGTCCATGACGTTAGTGTAGTCTAGCGCAAGTTATGCAAAACCTCCAATAATAATCACTGAAGTTATTACTGATTAAGTGATTAGCGAAATATGGAAGCCCAATTCCACCACTAACTGTTTTCTCAGAATTGTGAGATATAAACTGGCAACTGCGAGTTATAAAGTCCAATTCTGAGGGAACAAAAAGAGACTATTCTCTTACAATTGTATGTTTAGAGCTCAGAATTCGGACTTTATAACACACAATTGCGAGTTTAAATCTTGCACATCTGACTTTTTCTCAAAACTGCGAGTTTTCAGCGCTGACTAATCTAAACGCCTCTGATTGGCAACTGCATTCATAAGCTCAACTGAAATGTTTATGATTGGTTATAAGGCTTAATTATGCTAAAAACAACAGGAAAAAAAGCAATCTGATGCAACGTGCACAGATCTAAACGTAATTCCATGAATTGACACTTTTCACATTTCATTTTAATCGCGACAGCCATAATACATTTTGTTTAATTATGCAGGATCAGTTTTTGCCTCTTTATCTTGAATTTGTGGGCCATTTTTGTTCCTTTTGGTGGCATTTTTGACACAAGCCCCTGTTAACTTCCTATCATCTTAATATACTGGTTCAAAGAAAGAAATGTTTTCATTCAGCTGTATACATTTGGGTAGATTTTATTTGCTCCTTCACATAAACAGTGCTCTTTTTAACCACATAATCTAATAAATATTTAATTTAAAGACACTAAATCACCTAATTCGCTTCAATGCATGCAGCTACTTTTGGTTATGCTTTTTCTGAGGGGTAGTTTGACAGTAGCCGAGTGGTTTTCTACAGTAGCACTGATGCAATATCACCTGTCAGAGATGCAGATGTGGCGTTGAGACAGAGGTGGGCGGATGGACTTACACTGGATGGTGTCTGGAGGTGGAGGTACAGCAGCAGGACAGTGCTCCTCATCACTGTTGTCTCCACATTCATTCAGATGATTGCAAATCAGCGAGAGAAGTTTCAGACATCTGCCATTGGTGCAGTGGAACTTGCACTCTGCAGTAAGACAAAGAGAGAAATGCGTCTTTAAGGGTGGATGGTTAGAATTGTTATGACACAATGCGGCACTATTATACAACTGAAGGCATCACATACCAGACAGGCTGAATAATTAAGCATGTGCAGGTTGATGCAATGCACCACATGCACAATTACAACTTGGCTTTGGGTGGAGGTTTTTTTTTTTTTTTTTCAAAACTTTATAGAGCATGAGAAACATTTCTACCTAGTTACTCTAAGACTAGTCTAAACCTCAGACGGTACGCCCATGGACCGTTCACGGGCTGTCTAATGGATATTGCACACAGCAGGCTAAAACCGCAAGCTCCAATCTGATTGGCTGGCTTCCAAACAATTTATGTTATTCAGAGCGCACAGGTTTTTAATCAGTTCATCAGCTTGCTGATGTGGTATCATCTATTATAGATTAGTGTTTCCAAAACATCTTGTAAACAAACTGCGGTTGGTTGCTTCACATGTCAGTCAGACAGTGTCTTCATGTCTAAATGGGCGGTTCTTTGGTTAAATAAACCGCAACGTGGACCAGACTTTATGCCGGAAGTAAGAAGTCTGGCTCTGTAAGATGCGATGCAGAATCAAACACACATTATTAATGTAAGCATAACATGTTGGAGAATGTGTGCACTATATTACACGCTTTATGTGATGAACCTGCATTATTTTAGTAATTATAGTATTATACTATTATAGTATTTAACAATATGAATTAGCCTTTTTTATATATATATTTTCAGTTTTAATTTTAGTTTAAGTTTTAGTCATTTTTGTAAATGCCATTGCCATTTTTATAAATTTTATTGTGTATATATATATATACATATACCTCTTTAAAATAATTACATTTTGGTGCTTTGCAGCCTGAAATGAAGATGGACACAGTTTTTGTTTTATCCAGCTGTATTTACTCAGTGCAACTTATAACATCCAAGTGAAAGATAAAACACCAACATGTCAGGAAAAAATAAAAAAACAGAAACACAGAGTTGGAAAAAGGATCACCTCATCGTCTGTGGCGTTAATCGCAGATTTGATCACCAGCAGGGGAAATGAGACACCATGTTTGAGACGCCAGTCTCTACACAACGCCCAAACAAACTCAAACACACTCGTGAGGACAGACAACTATCTATCTGTCTCGAGCAGACAGCCAGGCATGTCACTCAATTTCAGGATGATCTAGAAATGCAGAGCAAAATCTGAGCCATGCAGGCATTGCTGATTTTTACAATTTCTGAACAAACTGTGTCTGAACTGCCATAATGCTAGGGTGCTTGGGTTCATGGCTTTCAAATCTTTGAAAGAGATTGTTTTCGAGGCACTTGAAGCAAACTAAACATACATGAACAGAACTGCATTCTCACAGAAGTTCTGTATATTCTCTAAATATCTGGATTGTGTACAAACATTAACGAAGACAGCCTTGCCATTTTTTTTTCTTGCCAGTCCAATATTGTACCATTTCAGATTTATCCGCACCAAAAATTTAAATAAAAAGAACTTGTGGCTGGTTGCTTTACATTTTGGTCAGACAGTATCTTCCTGTCGAAGTGGGTGGACTTTATGTCGTCACTCAGACATAAGTAGCCTATATCTGATTTCCTCTCCATTTCTTCATCTACCAGGCTAAAAACACAAAGTCAATTTATTTGTATAGTGATTTTCACAATACACATTGTTTCAAAGCTGTTTTACAGAAAATCATGACGTTAATGTTCACAATATCTTAATATTTCCATGCTTTATTGTTGCATTTAGCAGATTAATGTTGGGAAATGATATAGTTTACATTTTGTGATGATACAAGCAATCAAGCAGCTGAGGTACAGATAACACTTCGCAAATTTACTGCATGTACACAGTAAAAAAAATAAAATAAAACAAAGATTAGTGGAGTACATTTCATAAGAAAATACTATTGCAGTCTTCAAAATTTCACATTTATTTAAAGTGTTACTTGCTGTTCCCTTGTAATTATTTGTTAAATGTACAATTTTTGAGTGAAAATTGTTTCTTAGTTTCATTTCCTTCAATTACATTTTCTGTAAGTTACATTGATGCGCCAGGAGATGGTGAAAAGTGGCTTTATGAGTGAGTCACTGAATCATTCAGTCAAACGATTCATTCAACAACGCAGATTGATTCAGGAATTTAAGTGAATTATTGAATGGTTCACTCAACCGATTCATTCAAAAGCACTGATTCGTTCAAGAAACAAGACAAATAGGTCTTTGTGAGCGAATAATTACTCAAGGGATTCGGGAAAAAAACACTCATTCATTTAAGGAACAAACAAGGATGGTCTATGAGAGAACCATTGAATCGTTCAAATGATTCATTCAAAAACACGAATTCATTCAACAAAAAAAGAGGATCCTTATGAGTGAATAACTGAAACATTTACTCAAATGATTCGGTTGATCAGTTTTGTCGTGTGCTGCTTTAAACGCTCAAAAAACTTTCATCAGCTGGAAAAAATCGTTCTGAAAGTGATTCCAATGTTAAAGGGGTCCTATTATGCTCTTTTACAAAGTCTTGATTTTGTTTTGGGGGTGTTTTAATTTTACATTATTACAACATCTCTCTCCCCAGTCTGGGCATGTATGGCTCGAATAGTTCCTGTATCAAATGAAGGCCCGTCTTCTGAAATACGAAATGTGCTGTGATTGGTTAGCCGGGCCAGTGTATGTTGTGATTGGCAACACTCGGTGCCTGGTCGGGAAATGTCATGCCCCTTACCATAGCCTCCTGCGAGCTTCAGTGTAAATATTGCGTCAAAATCAAATCAATTTGAGCGCGATTTAAACCCGGATGATTGTAACCACTCTAAGTTCGTCTGCCTTGGGAAAGCTAGCGTGTCTCCGACATAGTGATAACACTCGTTGCCTTCTCTAGTGCAGCTCAACCAGGTCTCGTCCCATTCGTCGATATTTGTGATATCACAAATCCCGGAAAATATGCGTTGTAGTCCAAACGAGTCGTTCGTTGTAGTTTTTGAAAAGTGATTTCTGTTAAATAAAATATCTCCTTTTGAAGTGGACTTTGAGCTTTGTAACTTTGCAGATCTTTTTTATGCTCAAACAGCAACATTACAGACTAACTAAAGTTGAAAAAGTGAAAAAGCATAATAGGGCCCCTTTAACATTCCTCTGTGCCATTATCATTATAACTGTGGTGTTGACTCTGCTATCCTATTAAATTCAGAATGATTTTTAAAACTTTATCTATATTGTTATAGTTAATATCCTTGGTGTGACCAGGGGAGTATTCCAGAAAGCACGGTTAACTTACCGTCCAGCAGTTGTCCTGCAATAGAGCAAGATACTCTGTCTCACATTCTTTCCGTGTCTGCTCAGCCAAACTGATGCTCTCTGACCGCTCTCTGTGTCATCGGCCGCTCGTCGCACAATCGCCTGCCATTCTCATGACTCATCCGACCCTGATAAGACCTCGAACCACCCCGCGTGTCTGGGTTTTCCTCCCTGGTCCAGCTGTTGA
>NW_015641438.1:11537-31537 GCF_001515625.1 Sinocyclocheilus rhinocerous | reverse complement strand
AGACTGGAGCTTTCAAAGAGCTCGGTCCAACGCCACGGCTCAAAACCTAAAACAAGCACCGCTAACCAGAGTTTAACCTTGCGAGTATTGATTGTTTTATCTATCTCCCTCATTCCCGTTTGTTTAGTACCGCCGTATTCCCCGGCATTCAGCCCACTTTAAACTCCCCCAACCTATCTGAACCTCCCTACGCAAACCTGTGTGCCGTGGGCTCACAAAATTACAGGAATCGATTTGGAAGCTGTCCACACTCAAAACGCCTCTGCCATGAAACACCAACACAATTCCTACTCCATGAAGACTACAGTATATGTGTGTGAGTGTGTGTGTGAGAGTGTGTGAAGTGAGTGAGCGAGCGAGCACAAGCATCAAAACTGAGTAGCTTCGGTCTCTGTTGCTAGGCAAAATCATGAGCAAATTAAATCAAATCATATCAACACAAAAACAGTAGCTGCATACATCTCTGTGATTGGGATAAAATGAACTTAAATGGCTATTAAAGCGACTTGACTGATCAATGCTACAGACATACATCTAACAAATTACATGATATTTGGGTTGTTATTTATAGTATTTTGTCTAATTACATTTACTAGGCTTTGTGATTGTCTTTCTCAAATGTTTTAAGCAATAAACCATGGTCGTTTTGTATTTTAGTTAACTTAAGTTCAATAGTTCACAAAAAATAAGTATTGTCATTATTTACTCACCCACATGTCAATCAAACCTGACTTTCCTTCTTGCATGAAACATAAATGAAGATATTTTGAATAATGTTCAAGCTGCTCTTTTCCATGCAACAAAATTATAATTGATGGATTGAGAAAAAACAAATCCACAAAATGACCATTGAAGTAGTCATATATTCAAATTTTTCACAAATATATTTATTAAACTATGGTATGTTTTAGCACTAACTAATTGCTATAGGCAAAGTGTCTCATCATGTCATGTTTGAATTAAACGCAAAGAAGAACACAACACTCAAGTCACTACCTTTATGGTGCTTTTTGAAGCTTTTTGAGATCCACAAAAGTCATAAAGGTTTGGGATGACATGAAGGTGAGAAAATGAGAAAATAATGACACGTGGGTCATTTTTGTGTGGACTTTCTTTGTGTTAAATTTCAAACCAACATTGTAGCGTGTGTTTGGTTTTGCTAGTTGAAGCGTTTCATTCTGTTGTGATTTCTTTGACTGACAGGTTGCCTGAGACCGTGGGCCGGTGCTCTTTCCCCTCAGCTGGAGAGCCCATCACATGCTTTTGAACTGAATGTTCTGGTTTTTCATTTCTCTCCATGATGAATAAAATAGCAGAACATTGTGACCCCCGCTCAGCTTGGGGGCCATCCAGTTGTTAAAACAATATCCTCTACCTCAGGTCTCTCAGGAATTTTTGGATGTATGGGTCCAAATTCCACTCCAAGTTCAAATTCCACATCTGATATTAAAAGCTGGACACTGGAGTATTTTCAGTGTCAGCACTTGGACGGCCCTGAACAAAGGCAGAAGTTTCACTTTCTGAAAACAGTCTCTTTTTTTATTTTTGTGAAACACAACCTACCAACATGATAGGCACTCCTTGCGGTTAAAAAGTCATGTATTCTCAAAAACTTAAAGGTGAACTAAGCAACTTTTCATTAATAAGTAATTGATTTGACTTTATTCTAACACCTATGGGGTGTCATGCGCCTATATTTTTAAAGGGGTCATATGATGCGAAAACCACAAACACATTTCATTACACCAAATACACAAAATAATGTTCTTTTCAGCAACATCATATGACCCCTTTAAAGGGGTACCAGTGGCGGTCCAGCCTCACTTCTTTCCTCAAGTAAATTTGCACCTGAACAGCAATCCGTAGCAACTGAATTTTATGGAAAAGCCATTTTGTGTGACATGAAAAAAAAAGTCTTAAACGTTTTGAGTAACATGGGGGTGATTAGATGATGATAATGATTTGCAGAAGGTATAACCAAAGACTATAGAATACCCAAGACCTGTCCCTTGTATAGTTTTGAATGGGGAAAAATGCATCGCTCAATATGGCCGCTCAATCGCAGGAAGCCCCGAATGGGGAAAAATACAACGCTCAATATGGCCGCTCAAATGCAGGAAGCCCAGCCTTCTGAATGAAAGAGCCAATCGCTAATTGGTAAAGTCAGCGCGTCACTGCAGCTGCCGTTAGAAGTCCGGTTGCTATAGAAACAGTCAATGTTCTGAGACATGCGCTCAGGACTGCGCATGCGCACTGGCTGATCTAGCCTAAATAATAAGCTTTTTTGTTTTAATAAAACAACATTTATGACACAGTTGATATCAGATTTCTTTGGTGATTTCAAATATGAAATTTAATCGCAAGCTTATTGAACAGTTTTGTCGAATTTGATGTTTCCCCATTCAAAGAGATAGGAGTTGCACTTGCATGCCCGAGAGGTGTTTCAAAGATGGCCACCGAGTGACATGACTTGCCTTAAAGGGACTTTGGTATAACTCAATTGACCTTTCGCAAGCAGTTTGATTGACAGGCAATCTGACCAATCATAACGCAGAATCTACCGTTTTGTACAACAAACAAACCAGACAGGAGAGTAGATTAACGTCAGTGGACTTGAACTTGAAAATTACTAGGTGGCAAAATATATTCACTGTAATAATAATAATAATAATTGCAGTGAATATATTTTGCCACCTGGTAATTATTATTATGAATAATAACTAGGGTTGCAAAGGGGTGGAACATTTCTGGTAAATTTCCAGAAACATTCCAGAACTTTTGGAAAGTTTCTGGAAATTTACCAGACATTTTCCACCTCTTTGCCACCCTAATAATAACATAATAATAATGTAATCAGAAGAATAGTGTTATTATTAATCACATTGTTATTGTTGTTGTGGATATAAAAAGGGAAAAAGTAACTGACTGGTTATGTGATAACTGCAGCAACTATGAGCACCCATAGATAATTGTGATAATTGATGTGGAGTCTTCATCTTCAAGCAAGTGTGCATCAATTGTAACATGTAGCTGAAAGTATTATTAATTCATTTATGTGTAAAACTTAATTGAGAAACTTAGGAGACTTTAGGAGAAACTTAAGTTACTTAGTGCAAGGCGTAAGGCGATTCTTACCCGTGTTATTATTTGTGGCTGGGTAGTCAGCTGCCTGCATACTGCCCTTGCAGTAATGCTTTTGACTGCAGCTTTAACCAGTCCGGTAGAAAGAGCGTTGCTGTGTGACCGCCATTTTGGATCCTCTGGTTCAGCTTGTGTGTGGCAATTACTCTATAAACCCTCTGGGCCAAAGGAACTGCTGGATTTGCTAAATGACCACTTAAAAACTCACTGTGGTAAAAATGCTTGCTAAACAAGGGATCCTATCCTCCAAGCCATGGATATGCAGCCATGGCCAACTGTGCAAAGTTTCACTCTAGAGCTTGGAAGTGTTCGACGTGCCTTCTAGAACTGTCTTTCTTTCCACTTTTCAGGCTTGGCATGTGAGTGACACAGATGCCCATAGGCACTGTCCTATCCAATGTGTCAGTGTTGTCATCCTTCTTCAGGAATTCTGGAGTTTCATCTTAGGAGAACTGCGGAGAAAAGAGAAAGAGAGAAAACTGGTTAACACGATTATATTTGAACAAGTGATTCCCGTTCCCCTTGGCTGATTCATTTCGGAAGAGAGCCATATGGAAGGCTACACTGGAGAAACAACCTTCTTTATTTGCTCAGATGCAAAAACACAGCAGGGTGGCACTTTGAAGTCTGGAGGTAAATATAACTGGGGGTGGCGTGCACACCTCTGAAAGTAAAATCATCTCCAGTTCAAACACAAAGGGGAGAAGAGAAGCCCGCTCAACAAGAAAAGGCAAACGAAACATTGTTAGCAAAAAGTACAAACGTGTAGAAAAAAGACAAAGCTAATAATATGAATATGTGTAGGGCAGCTCTGGACATGGCAGTTTGGGTTTGACGGCTCTTATCTATCAACGCACCATTTAAGCCATTAGGAACCAGAGACTCTATAGCCATCTATGGTAGAGGTCTGCATAGGCTGGTTTCATTCCACACTGACAGCAAAGCAATGGATAGACATTCATCTGAATATGTAGAGCTGTAACGCACCATTTAAGCCATTAGGAACCAGAGACTCTATAGCCATCTATGGTAGAGGTCTGCATAGGCTGGTTTCATTCCACCCTGACAGGACATGTTTCATAAGGTGCATTCTTACGTTCAGAAAAAGCTAGATTGAGATCAACAGAATGGAAGTGGAAGTATGTCATCTTAAAAGCACAACACTTACGGATGCACAAAAAACAGCACAAGAAGCAAAGCAATGGACAGACATTCATCTGAATATGTAGAGCTGTAGCAATAATAAAAGCAATGTGAAAGGGCTGAATCCAGCCCATAAAAAGCCCCTGTGACCTGACTGACCAAATCAGTCCTGTTTAACACCATCTTCCAATAGTCCAACTTTTAGAAATGCATCTCAAAACCTGCACGTTCTGTTCCATTCTGCTGCACTCAGTCCAAATGTTTTCAAACTGAAGAACTATGTGAAAACTCATTAAGAAACATGTCTGCTTGCTGTCTGGTGAACTTGACCCTAAGGGCCAGATTTACTAACAGCTTGCACCAGTGCAAACAGTCTTTTGGCGTTAAAATAGTACTGTCAGGATTTAAAGACATGCAGTGAAGAATTAGCACTGAAAAGGCATGGATACAGTTATTTTTGTGCCTGAACTTATTGAATATGCATTTGTAGGAGTTTCCCTTTCAGACGCAAAATTTATGGGAGAGTATTAAAATGAATCATGCAATGCAATTTACTAACGTTTGCACTCGTCAAATTACTGGTATTTGCGCCATTATTTAACGCTCCAAAAAAGCACGTCTTAAAGCAGACGCTAATTTGTGCTGCTCTTGGTAGATTGTGTTGGTCATTATGGAAATTATCTGGCTGTGTCTGTGTTCTTTAATTTGCGCATTGTCAGTAAATCACCCGCTGAAATTTCCACTCCCATTAGCGCTTTTATGGAATTGCGCTCTCACGCTAATTTGCCCTGTTTAGTAAATCTGGCCCTTAGTCTGCAAATTTATACAAAGCTCAGGGTTCAGAAAAACAGCTGGTTTTAAAAATATTTAGGTTTTTCTGATCAGGAGTCCGACTACTAATCTGTATATGCAGATTGGCACAGACAGTGTGTTTAACTGTCTAATTTGAACAACAGTGGAGTTCATTTATAGTGATAAGGATGTGGAGGAAGTTAAGAAGGAGTGTGAGTGAAGTTTTCTTTTTGTCCACGGGACAGAGTTTGTTCATTGGTTGACTGACAGCTCCGATATCAGCCAGCATGCACAAGCAAGATGCTCCCTCGCTCCTCTCCTCCTTCTTGAGGACAGTTCCTCCTTGTGTCAGCATTCTATGCGACGGATATCTCTCTCTGGAGATCGGCCAGTGTGCCACAGCATGCAGTGATGAACTGAAAATGGAAGATAGGGCCTCAGAGCAGCAACTTCAGCGGATATAGAGTAATGCGAAGGACTGATCTGCATCATTTCTGCACTTACTTACTGTTTCAAGGACTCTGGTACTTTCTGAAACTTCTTAAACTTTTTTGAGAAGCTGACACCGCTCGGAAATCCTTGTACAGAAACCCCAGGTATGCCACTTTGCAACACACAAATAATTCATATCGGTCCATCTGACCATAAATCTGTTCTACAGGCCCCGTCTTGTCCCACAAAACTAGGCCAAGAAAGCACATCTGAAGCTGAGACTATCCAGGAGACATATAAATGCATTTTGGTTATGACTGAATGATAAACAAAAGGTTCCTTGAGACAGGAATCTTGAGGCTCAGTTTTGAAATAATACACTGACTAATCCTTGCATTCCCAGTCAATGGCTGCCCATACATTCCCATTATGACACAGCCACATGGCAGCGCCTTCCTTTGAGACGAGAAACGCCATAGGGCATGCTGCTCTTCTGACATTGATTAACGATCTAACAACTTCCCACCGTGCCAGATAAAAGCAGTTTGGCTGAACCGTGCCAGATAAAAGCATTTTGGCTGAGGGGCAACACACACACACACACACACACACACAAAAACACATATACAGAGAAGGTGAAACCTCCACTCACAGACTATCATCGTTCCACTTACAGCCACGGTGTGGAGACCCAACACGCAATGTGTGAAAACATGTCCATGCTATTTCAACTGAGCATGTGGCAAATAAAACTTGTACTTTGAGGAATGAGAAATTCTAGACCCGGACAAGCAGGAACCCTTTCGGGGGAGAGATGGATTATGGATGTTTAAAGGTAGAAGAGGACCAGGCTATTGGCACCATGGGACAATGTAGCCTAATATTTAAAGAGCTAGGCTGGTAACAAAAACATTGTAGGTTAAAATTCCCCAAGAGTTGATTCATGAACTACCACCCTTGTGCAGTCCCTTCCCAGGATGCTACAGGTGTATTTTAAATCACCTTGGATAAAAGAATAATCCAAATGACAAATTAGTAAATTAGACATTAGCACTGCAGGTCAGATACTTGAATGTAACTCTTGCAGTTACTGAGAGACAAAGCACAGACCTGAGCAAAGGCTTGACATAAGATAATTTATGGAGGTTAAATACAGGTCAAGTACCGGTATTCTGGATGCACTTAGGGGGGCTTTTGGAAGACGCAATTAGGCCAGCAAGAAGTGAGTTGTATTAGCCAAGCCATGAAATAACTACTGTCTGGATGAGGAGCTTAATAGAGAGCTTCATTCTTAGTGGCCTAGAAAGGCAAAATTGCAGACCATAAAGCACTGAGAATGGCCAGTTGTCGTAATGTGGTCAGCAAAGTCTAGGGTGAGATAAATTGAGGTGGGTTTTTGGCTCAAAAGAAGAGTTATGTTCAAGAGTCTGCAACCTGTTTGATATGTCAGAAAGGCATGTCTAAGATCATAGGTTTAGAGACAGATAGGAGGAAAGAAGACATGCTGAGAATAAGCAACATGCTGTATGACAAGCAATGAAGACATTACAGTTCTGAGTGCAAATGTAGAAAAGAATGGGGCCAAGTACCGAACCCTGTGGTACCCCACTGCTGAAGATACAGGTTAAACTATTGTTGTAAAGATGATCCGTCTTCCATGACATGGCAGACTCGCATAGTACATATTTATTGTTCTTTTTTGGTATTGGCTAAACATGTACTATGCAAATCTGCCATGTCATGGAAGATGGCCCAACTTTACAACAATGGCTGCCTGCATACCACAACCTATAAAAACACAAGTTCTCCTAGATGCTCAACTAAACCACACTTCACTCATTGCAATTTTATGTTATTACATAGACATACGAGCACTTCACAAGCAGCCTACTGCACACACCTCAGCAGGGAGCTGATGAAGAACATAAATCGGAGAGTGGGGAGCCTAAATGTGTTTACCAGATTAAACTCTGTTCTTTCTTGTGTCTGAAGAGAGTGAAATCAGAGGAGTTCCTGCTAACCACTACTGCAATGCCTGTGCGCTGTTGCTATGGCCATTCACTGTCACTAGGCAGGAATGAACTTGCCAGAATTTACAGAGACTTATTTGCCTACAAATGATCTTTCAGTTTCACTGTCCTCACTCACAGTCCCAACACTTTATGTAACCAGCTGTCTTATGTAACCACACATACTCAACAGCCAGTGTGCAAATTATACAATGACTTTCAGAAAAGTCAACTTTTTAAAAGCTAGATTTCAGGACACAATTTACTGAGGTTTTACACATCTCAAGCAACCGAGATTGCCTTTTGCACCCACACCAAACATCAATCTTGAGGACTTTTTAAATAAACAATTTTTTGTGTTCACTTGTTATATATCCATGATCTAAAGAATTAAGGAACAGCGATCTCCAACTACAAAGGGGGGCACCATCTCATCTCCCTGGGAGCACCAAGCAGCAATTTTTAAAGAGGGAGACCCTCCATCTATTTGGCACCAGGTGAAAATACACTTTTCTGAATAATTTGTAACCTAACTTTTGTGGCTACAGAAATATGTGGACATTTGGAACATTCTTAAAACATTCCTTGTGTAATATAAAGGGGGGGGGGAATGTTTAGTATTTTGCTTTCACCACTTCTGGGGGGGGGGGTTCAAGCTTTAAGTAGATGGGTCAAACCACCCCAATTTGCGCCCGATTGAACAGCTTTTAAGGAACTGCTGTCAGCATCAAAAAGAACATGATGTTATAAGCACCTCATGCTGTTCAGCCATTATTTGGCATAGATCCTGTTTTTGCCGTAGGAGTGCCCACGTAATAACCCAGCAAGAATATTTGATGAATCGTTTATCTTACGTAAGGTCCCAAAACCCTTCATCGTCTCCCTATTTGCTCTCCCATGAAGTATTTCCTTCTTACTTCCCCTTCATTCTGTTGTTCTTTATTATAAAGAGCTGTGAATCAGCCGGATATACCAACCTCGGATTTCATCCTCTCAGGCATATTCTGCCACCTAAACACACACGGATACAGACACAAACCTGCAGATAGCCAGCAGGACCTATTTATAGAACATCCACCTACTCTCGAAGTATCATTTTTAACATTTATCTTTTTTTACCACTTGGCCATCCTGAACTGGACAGACACTCATACACACCTGTTGTCCTCAGCGACCACTGATTCATTACAGTCCTGCCATGCACCCAGTGTGACACAAGCCTTTTGCCTTCTCCATTAGATGAGTCACAGCTCAATTAAACCTCCCCTGGCAGACACACACACACACACACACTTGAAGCAGGCTGAGCGCTTAGCACTGGCTATAGCAGGCCTGGCCTCAGGCAAACGTCTCTTCCAGACTTTTGAATTTACCACTTGGCCATCCTGAACTGGACAGACACTCATACACACCTGTTGTCCTCAGCGACCACTGATTCATTACAGTCCTGCCATGCACCCAGTGTGACACAAGCCTTTTGCCTTCTCCATTAGATGAGTCACAGCTCAATTAAACCTCCCCTGGCAGACACACACACACACACACACACTTGAAGCAGGCTGAGCGCTTAGCACTGGCTATAGCAGGCCTGGCCTCAGGCAAATGTCTCTTCCAGACTTTTGAATATCGCCATAAAGTCTGGTCCACTTTGCAGCTTATTCTGGCCAAGAACTGTCCTAAACAGGCATGATGTGACAAAGCGACAAGCAATAATTGTAAATCCAGGGCTCGACAGGGTGAGCATTTCACTTGCATTTGCAATTAAAAATAGATGCATTCGAACTGTAAAATATATTTAGCAGCACTTGTGTGAATAAAAAAAGTTCCTGCATGTCCTTAAAAAGAGTCCTTAAAATGAAATTTAAGGTCATAAAAAGTCTTAAATATCTTAACTGGTATATCTTAGTTATAATTTTAAGAGTTTTTAAATTTAGGGATGGAAAAACAGGAAATACGACACAGCCTAATGTGATTAAACTTCAAAAGGCTATGACTTAATTAAAAAAAATATGAGCACTGCACTTTTCAATGTAAAAACACGGCACTATTGCACATTCTATAGGCTCCTGGTTTCAGAGCAGTTCACAATCGATGAAAACAGCACATTTTTGCCAATAGCCTGTTGTTCATGAATTGTTACTTACTAATGTTTATACCGTAATACGTTGTAGATAGGTTGTGCATATTTATAGGAGTGCATATTTTTATCTCCCTTATCTTTCTGAATGAGCAGTCAGCAATAGTAAAGAATTAACATTTCAAAATAAGAGTCCCGGTGTACCTCAGGTCCCACATCATTCATTCATTATGCATAACGTTTTGTTGTTTCATAGTTATTATTAATATTTTGGTTACACAATAAACTGTATCTGGCATTTAAATCAAAATATGCTCTTGTAGCTTTTGTCTGGGTTGCTCTGTCACAGGAAGGAAAGACTAAGAGCATTATTTAACAAATATTATTAAATATACAGATTTTACTAGTATCGGCACAATAATGTTTCAATAAAATATCATTGGTCCAAAAATGCTCATTGTAGCAGCCCAGTATCTTGTAAACACGTTTGTTTCCAGGTAAAAACCTGTGCCCTCTGACCCCAGGAACTTAATCCTGGAAGTAAAGCCAGCCAATCAGAACGCAGCTTGAGATTTTACCAAGTGCTTGCCATTTTTATGGCTAATACTCATCAGAGGATTTTCCATGTGTGAAACAAAGCATGGAAAAGACTGACAGGCCCAAAACTGTTGTGGCTGTGTGTGCACTGTGTGCCGGGGTCTCATTATTGTCTGGGTGTGTGTGTCTCTGTGTGTGTGTGTGTGTGTGTGTATGTGCATAAGGGTTCAGCGCTGAATGGTGCCAGTCCATCTCTGTGGTGTCTGCCTCGTCTGCCAGCCTCAAGATTGATTTATCAAGACACAGAAAAGGAGGCAACACCCCCCTTACACCATCGTTCTGTCTCTCTCGACTTAAAAACACAAAGTTCCAAGATCACCCCCACCCCCGCCACAATCACATTTTCCCCTCGGACAAGTGCTTTGCAGCCAGAGCTAGACACTGTCTCACACACTCTCATGCAGGGCGGGGGCCGCTGGGGGGGACTGGCACAGAGGGGAATCATAACACATGATGCTAGCGGAGCATGTCGGAGGTAAACAGCATCATTTTCTCTTTTATTTCATTTTATGACACAATAAAATACGGAAATAAAAAACGTGGGAGGACGTGTCTCCCCCTCCCTGCGCAAAAACTTCCGTCTCTCGCCCGCATCATTATCTGTCTGCGTCGTTTTCAATCGTCTGGCGAGACGGAGAGCTCACAGGGGAAAGAAAAGACAGCAGAACATTTTTAATCTCTTCTGTGTTCCTGACGAGAAAAAAAAGGGCAAAAAAAATAGGAATGAAGTGAGAAGTGTGGCAGTGTGGATTGAGTTCTGACAGGGGCTTTTCCTTTACAAAAAAAGGTGGCGGTACCTGGCACAGAGGGGAATCATAACACATGATGCTAGCGGAGCATGTCGGAGGTAAACAGCATCATTTTCTCTTTTATTTCATTTTATGACACAATAAAATACGGAAATAAAAAACGTGGGAGGACGTGTCTCCCCCTCCCTGCGCAAAAACTTCCGTCTCTCGCCCGCATCATTATCCGTCTGCGTCGTTTTCAATCGTCTGGCGAGACGGAGAGCTCACAGGGGAAAGAAAAGACAGCAGAACATTTTTTATCTCTTCTGTGTTCCTGACGAGAAAAAAAAGGGCAAAAAAAATAGGAATGAAGTGAGAAGTGTGGCAGTGTGGATTGAGTTCTGACAGGGGCTTTTCCTTTACAAAAAAAGGACTGTGGCGGTACTATAGTTATTATGGTATAGAAAGGTAACAGCATGGTATTTTGATACATACCATAGTACCAAATGATTATTGAACTTGGCAATTTGATATTTTTATCATCAGCATCCGTATGACTGATTAGCAGGAGTGCTTTTTGAATCTTTTCCAAAATATATTGACAGCCTTGTCAACAACTAATAAACATTTACTGTTTTCAATAAGTTTTGAGTAAATATTGCTTAAAATAAGTGTTGATTTCATTTAATGTGTATTATATCAGATTATCTATATTCGCAGGGTCCAAAATAAACACACTCCAAGTGCCAAATGCAAGTAAAAATTGGCTTAGGTGAAGAAATAAGTTGGCCAATTGGCCGGTAACTTTATTGGGAACGGAAACAATTTATGATTTAAGTTGAACTGAAGAAAAATATTCTGACCCTTGTTGATTTAATTGACAAGAGAGAGCGTTTCAAGGCAAATAAAAACATATGTAGTGACTGACTTTGAAAAAATAACTATCATTATCAAGTTTACCTAGAATATTTTAGTGTTTCTTTTTCCATGCGGTGACACATACGTGAAATATTACTCATATTAAACCACAAAAATATAATGAACAAAAGTCTTGCTTTTTGTAGCACAGGTCAACACAAATATAAAATGGGAAATGAAATACATATATTCACATATTAAGCTTTGTTATAAAAAAAATGATGTAAAGCATTTCTTAAATGTTTCATACTTGATTTAATTTTTTTTAAAAAGGGAAAGAGCTGTACATTGTCTTCACCCAACACTTTCAAAACGTTGATGTTGGAGCACAGGTATTTACAGTTAAGAACACTAATTGTACTGTAACTTCAAAAAACACCATGGCATTACCATGGTACTTGTCCAGAAAATGGGTTCACCATCATCCTTTTTTGGTAATTTTTTATTAGTGTTATCAGAGTTTGAGAGGTCTGTGGAGGGACATACAGTGTAAATCTCTCTCATACTGCAATAAAGATGTTCCAGAGTGTTGAAATATCATTTATTATGACTTCGGAGGACTTAAAGCTCAAGACGATAAGAGTCAGATACTTTATCTGATACATGCTAATGCAGCCGTTTCAGTCTGATGCCTCGTTGAAGATTATAGCAGAATGTACTTGTGTCTAAAGGACAGCTTTTAAAAAAAACGGTGGCTGATACAAAGCGCCTGGTACAGCCAGACAACACGATCTTATATATCTGCAAGCACCGGAGGATTGCAGGCCTGGGCTTCAATTCGTCCTTTTTAATTGACCTTCTAATTCTTGCTGACGGTGTTATTTATGAGTTTCTGTCTTAAAGGAATAGTCTTTCCAAATATAAAAATTCTCATTACAAACCCTCAACGACTTTATTTTTCCTGTGGAACACATGAGGAGACAATTTGGACCTTTTTGCAGCTTAATAGCCTCTTGCCAAAATATGTCTTGATTAGAAAATAACAGGTACTAGTAAAAAAAGATCCAAAAGGTTTGGAATGACAAGGTGATAGAGTATTCATGTTTGGGTGAACTTTCCTTTAAATCAATCTCAGAGATAAATACACAAACGACAGCAAGATAGATATGGGCTGAAATAACCGCCTAGACAGAAAATGGGAGAATGTGAGTGTGTTTGTCTGGTGCATGAAGACATGAGGTGTCTGTGACCTTCCTATGGCCCTTCAGGTGTCAGCTTTGGGGGCCGCGAGAAGACGAGAGAGCCGGAGAGAGTGCATGGAAAGGGCACAAGCACATTAACGTCTCGTTTGGTACCGAGGGTGCCAGACTATAATGACTAAAGGAGGCGATATTTTAAAAAAAAGAGAGAGAGAGAGAGAGAGAGAGAAAGAGGTGTGAGGATGTCATGCGCTTTGAGAGACACAAAGGGACGCGATAAACCCTGATAAAGTCAAAGGATGTTGGGACCAGAATACTAGTGCAGTGCTTACTTTATACTGCACTTTATATACTGTGCACTGCCCACTATTTTAAAAAACAGTATGTGAAACAGTATGCAGCAATAAACATTTAAAAAATTGCTGTCCAATTTTTTATAGAAATTTTGTATAAAATGTCTTAACTCATGGCAGTTTGTTAAATAATTAATTAAAAAGAAATCAAACATTATATTGCTTTTGATTCATTCGGAAACGGAAAGTTGCATGCATTGTCTAGTTTCCCACGCAGTGCGCTCTGGATGTAAACCGCACAGTGTTTTGCCACATGTACTGCAGAAGATCATTTGGTTTTCTAGGCATACTGTGAATATAATACACGCTGCATGCTGCAAAACTCATTTAATATGTTTCAAACATGCTACTTGTTGGTCCACATGGTCTGTCTCATTATACTAAATATTTAAGGTCATTTAAAAAAAAAAAAAAATACTTGTTTTTATAAGAAATTGTGGGTTAAAAATTTTGACAAATGTAGCACGTAATCCAGTATTGTAGCACATATGTAAGTATTGAAGGTCATATATATATAAAAAATAAAAAATAAAAAAAACTTAATTTACAAAAATTACTTTTTTTACATTATTTTACATTTTAGAAGATTTTTTGTGTAAAAAAAAAAAAAGTTCATATGTTTTCAAAAAACTTTAGCAAACGCCCCTTTTGTGCGTCACGCCTCCCGCAACTCAAACATCACAAACACAGCTCTTACGGGTCTATACATGTGAGAGCATGTCTCAACAGGTAAAAGTAGACTACTTTCAATAAAGGGTCCAACATATCAGGAATACTCAAGTATGCAAAACTTTTGTGAAAATAAAATGTCAAAATATGGGTGAAATAATGTTCCATCGTCTTCAGTGTAACAGGTATATTTATGTAAAAATTACACAGCATACTTATTCTGACCTGTACTTATAGTATAATATAATATATATATAATATATATTTTAAATAGGGATGTAACCATGCACCCTGAGCATGATAAAAATAACCAAGGAAACGCTGTATGGCTGCTGTTCCATAAGCGCCACCTGCTGTCAGAGAGTGAATCTGCATTTTCTTTCAGTCCGTCTGCCGTTTCTGTTTTGTGCAGATATGATTTGTGTAGTATAGTTTCACAAAGATAAAGATTCTGTTCTGAAACATTCTGTTTTTCCACCAGATTACGAAATTATACAACGTAATTTAAATCAAAAGCTACTCATGCTTCAAGTATGCTGCATCTTTGTTTGGATCGTGGTTAAAATGCAGTGGATGCCTCTAATTTTAAATGGAAAGAGCACAGGCAAAGCCTTAGTTTGTTTATGTGAAGAGATTTCTTTTATTTTATTATTCATTTATTTGATTTGGGATTTGTTTTTAATTTTCAATTTAGATTTGACATATTTCGATTTCCCAAAGAAATATGCAGCATTTTGTCTGAGAAATAATAAAAGGATACCTTTTCATTTAGAATTGGTCTTAAATCTCATTTTGAAAAAAATATTGTGAGAAAATCGTATCGTGAAATCAATATCGTGAATCGAAACTTTGCTTCCTTTGCTCCTGTAAACAAACGTTGGTTTTCACGAGACTCACCGGCGCATGCGCAGCACTGACCTCATACGTCATCCGCCCGGAACTGCTTCCGTGTACAACTGTTGGCGCAAGCTAGATTAAAGTGATTATTACGTTTTGAATATGGATATTTGTCTTACAAAAACGCATCGATTCGCTACAGGAGGCCTTTGTGCACCCCCTGGAGCCGTGTGAGACACTTTTTTATGGATGGGCACTTTTTATTTCACTTCTTTTGGACTGAAGCACTGCAACACCCACTGACTGCAATGATAGAGCTTGGAATAGCCAGTACAATTTTTAATATAACTCCGACTGGATTTGTCTGAAAGAAGAAAGTCATATACACCTAGGATGGCTCTGGGGTGAGTAAAAAAACAGCCTAATTTTCATTTTTGGGTGAACTAACCATTTAATGCCAGGATGGGTGGGTGGAGTCTATACACTCTGTCAGTAATGCTCCCTCTCAGCAACGCTGGAAGTGTCAACTTCCACCCAATCAATGGCTCTTACGGTAGCACTAACAGCGTCTAGACGACGGGCATTGACTGCTCTTCACAAGTGTGTGTGTGTGTGTCTCTGTACAGAGGTCACACGCAGGGCACGCGCTCTCCAGCGGGACAGACGAGGCATTACATTGACCGTGCATGTGGGGGGAGATTGCTATCTCGTCCTCACATACCTCGACACACACACAATCTGCTGGCAGACTAAACATTTGACTTCAAAGGCCATGTGGTGAATTAAAGCATGTCTGTTCTGTCTGCACGTCTGATGTATGAGGGCACTAGAGAAACGAAACTAAATTCTGAACACGTGTCCTAAAAGGCCCAAGTTTAGACACAAAGACGGGTGGGCCTGACATTACAAACTCACATCTGACATCTTTTTAGTTAGTGTTCTATTTTGGCTGTCATTGTTTTAAAATTATTTCTTTTCATTTTACATTTCTATGCTTTTCATTAAACTGCCTGCAGTTCCTTCACAATCTCCAGTTTGGGAAACCTTGATTGAATGCAATGTTTAATGCACTTCATGTTGTTAATAACAACTAATGGAATATGTTTTCTTTCTGTTCGTATGATATTTTTATATCAATATGGTACAAGATTATCCTATTTAAATCAATGATATAAATAAAATACATAAAACGTAATCTGAACGTAATCAAAAATAGTCCAGTTATATTTCCAAAAATGTGTAATGGATTACATTACTAACTACAATCTTTGTCATGTAATTTGGAATCAGTAACGGATGAAAATTTGTAAGTAATCTACCCAGCACTAATCATAATCCATCCATCCCTCAATAGACCTCTCTCATCATTTCATTTGTGTAAGAGAAGAAAAAGAAGGACAGCATACAATTTCTTTTAGAAGTACACAATACAAAACAGATTGCTTTATTTATTTATTTTGCCATAAAAGCCTTGTCTGCTTAAACATGGTGAGTTCTGACATTTAAAACTCTGATGTTCTTTCAGCTGAAGTGTTTTCAGGATTTGCCTGTTCTGTCTCGCCGTTCCTGAATGCGTCTGATTGTATTCGTAATGTTCCGGAGTGCGAAGCCTCTTTCTAAAGGAGCCCTGTGTTAACAGATGACGAGAGACACAAGCCACAGCTGTACGTGCAGTACAATCTAAAGAATGAGGGCTTGTATGGTGCTGTTCTTTTCCGTTCCGTTCGTACACACACACACACACACATCTCAACTGAAACCATGCTAACTGCAGGCAAAGTCTGCCACAGCACCAGTGAACATTTATAGCACACTTTTCACACAGGAAAGGTGAGGTGTGTGTGTGCGAGAGACAGACACGGGGAGCATAAACGTGTGTTCACATTTACGCATTGATATTTTAAGATTTTGCAACAATTTTCACCCAAACACCTCTGAAAGTTGTCGTCTAGCACATGGTTTAGAGGTCACCCCTCTCACTCAAATCAGGCAAAGGAAGAAAGCGTCTCATTTGCCGCACCCTTAAGATCAGCGCAGATCTGCCTAGCAGCCTTATGCGGTTCATACTAACTAACGCCACCACACTGGCTCAACATATACGACTCTGTCCTCTGGGAAGGCGCACCAGAGGGGTACGGCCTGGGTCGTATAGGCTTTGCCCCGGGAGGGGATTCAGGAACCACTATGGAGGCCTAAAGCATCTCCATCTGGACTTTCTATCAGAAATCATGTCCCGCAGGCACTAACTTGGGGCAGGTCCATGCAATATGTTCCGCAAGAGCTAGCCAGAGCTTGGCAGCAATGGCAGAAGACAGACAACGCTACGAAAAGACAAAGGCTTAATTTGTAGTATGAGACACAAAGATGGTCTGTACTACAAGGACAGCTAGTAAGAAAAACTGGAAGCATGTAGCTTCGTTTTAATGGTTTAATTATATATTAATAATCAAAAGAATGTATAATCAACTGAATTCATACAACTTTAACAATTTAATAATTTATTAAAATGTTAACAACAATAGGGCCCTTTGGAATGTGTTTTAATTTCACTGCTGTCTGTCAGGGTTTTTTTTTTTTTCATTCAGTTTTTTATGATTTAATACAAATTCATTAGCAAATGAATGCATAACATAATAAAAAATCTTTTAAATAACTTAAAATATAATCAAAAGTAAAAAATTCCTTTTATCAGGTTTACTGTTAAAATTTGAAAAGAATGGTGATATTCCTTAATAAATAAAGTTTTAATGAAATTGTATTATTATTAATATTATTATTTTTATTATTACTACTACTACTACTAATACTCTGAGAAGTACACTCTACTGTACAAGAGAAATATATTTCTGTCACAATTTCAAGTTAAACTGAACTTTTATTTTGACAGGTTGTAATGACTTTGTAAAGACATTTGAGTTTCTGTGTGTATCTCACAATAGTTTTCTCTCAGAGCAGGTCTGGTGATGAAGTTTGTGTGGAGTTTCCTAATATAGCATAGAAATAGAAACCAAGCAACTGACAAAATGTAGTGTCAGAATTATGGCTGGGTTAGTACAAAAACTCTGATTAACATTGAAAAGATACTTATTTACATGTTACTATCGCATGTCACTACATGGATTCTCAACTCTCAAGGTCCACTTTCCTGTGGTTTAGCTCCAGCCTTGATCAAACTCACCTGCCAGTACCTTTTTAGTAATCCTGAAGACCTTGATTAGCTTGTTCAGGAGTGTTTGATTAGGGTTGGAGCTGAACCTCGAGAGCCAGAGTTGAGACATTAGGACATAGATGCATTGTAAGATTCATCACAAAGCAAAAGAATCGGATCAAAGACGAATTTGCCCTACAACAAAAGAAATATTTTATGATGCCTGAAAGTTTACTTATAGACAGCAAAACTGTACAGTGTGAATTAGTGCTGGTATCATTACAGCCGTAAAAAAAAAGTAACTGGTTGGTTGATCACAGGGTAGAAAGCTAGTCTGTCTTAGGGCTGGTTGATCTGTCAGATTTTATCGATAATTCGAATGTAATGTTTTGCCATGAATTTCATTATTTATTTATTTTTAAATTGAGGAATCACTATTTTGAATAAAAACATCAGCAATTATTACAATTAGGCACATTGACAATATGCCAATTATAAGAAAAAATTATCTAAATGCACGTGATTAACGATTCATAAAGCAGAACAGTCCTAGTCCTAAACGCCTATTCACAAAGAATGCATCTTTTCCATAGACTGTATAAAAACATGGACGTAGTGTCCGTGACGTCACCCGTAGGTTGCTGAAGAGGTTTTTGAAGCCTAAAGAAGGTGGAGTCTATGGGATTGACTCCCTTTTGCAGCCAGCCTCTAGCGGCCAGTCGATGAATTACAGTTTAAGTCACTTCCTTGTTGGCATCACGAGAGAGAGCGGGAGGTTGCCGCTTGATTTTTTCATTGAAAACATGAGATACAGAAGTGGAATGGGAAAAAATGCTGTGAAGAACTACTAGTGTATGTTTGCATGATGGTGACAGGTTATTTTCATTGTTTTATACAAAACAATTACTGTTTATAGTAGCCTATTATTGGTGTTATAATTTTAGTCATTTTGAATTTGACTTGCCTTGACTTTTTGAGTTGAAAACTGAATGTTTACACTTTGGCTAAAAAAATATTTAGCATTATTCTCATTTTATATTATTTCTGTACATATAGGATATTTTTAAGACAAATTTATACAATATTTGCCTTCATATTTCATGCATCTTTTCTGCAAAGGTATTTAACAAGTTTGACTAAATGTACAATTTAAGTTTGTTTTACATTTACATGTTGAGCACTTCATGTGTTGCAATTGACCTATCGATAAGCCCCGCCCCCCTTAGTTACTGTTGCTCACTCGGCCAAACAAACGTTTGCAAACTGCCTTACAAAGACAGCTGTCAGTGTGAAAACCTTGTCCCAAGATGTTTTTGATCAATTTTGGACACAGAAGGACCACCATTCCAGTGGGACTTAAATATGCCATGGAGGGATATATAAAATATTTTAAAATAAATATGGTGGGTAACATGATTAATTTGGAAGCGAGGGTTTACAGATCACAATGCAAGCAGGAGAAGATCGCATCATGATCGCAGATGACAACATCCAGGATTAATTTACCGCCGGGTAAGATGAAATTCGTTGATGTGTTTTTGACCTACACTCTACGTGAGAACAGTTAGCTATTTCGGTTTGTATGTTAGTATCTCACTAACTTCAACGTTAGCTAGTTTTGGCCAGAGATACAGTTGTGCTCAAAATTATTCATACCCTTGGTAAATATGATAAAAGAAGGCTGTGAAAATTAATCTGTATCATCAATCCTTTAGATATTTTATTTTAAAAATTTACTAAAATCTAACCTTTCATTGGAGAATAAGAATTTAAAATGGGAGAGAAATTTCATTATGAAATAAATGTTTTTCTCTAATACACATTGGTCACAATTAATCATACCCTTTTATCCAATTCTTCTTGCAACCTCCTTTTGCCAAGAGAACAGCTGTTAGTCTTCACCTATAATGCCTGAAGAGTTTAGAGAACATCTGACAGGAGATCAGAGACCATTCCTTCATCCAGAATCTCTCCAGACCCTTCAGATTTCCAGCTGCATGTTGGTGCTTCTTCTCTT
>NW_015641438.1:10962-11433 GCF_001515625.1 Sinocyclocheilus rhinocerous | reverse complement strand
ATCTGAACAAGATATCCAGGATCTCCGGCAGAAAAATAGGCCCAAAACATTAAAGATCCAGCAGTATATTTCATTGTACACATGGGGTACTTTTTTATCCTTGTGTGCACCAAACCCATCTTGAGTGTTTGCTGCTAAAAAGCTAATTTTTTTAGTTTCATCTAACCATCGAACCCAGTCCCGTTTAAAGTTCCAGTCGTGTCTAGCAAATAAATATGCTGGAGTTTGTTTTTGGATGAGAGCGTTTTCTTTTCTAGTTTTTTCTTGAAACCCTTTTTTTTAGTCTTTCTGACCCCAAGACTCAACGATTTTCTGCAGTTCTCCAGCTGTGATCCTTGGAGTCTTTGGCCACTCAAACTCTCCTCCTCACCGTGCATTAGGACTATATAGACACAAGTCCTCTTACTGTATTAGAGAAAAATATTTATTTCATAATGGGATTTTCCCCCACTTTCATTTTTTTTCATTTTT
>NW_015641438.1:9590-10929 GCF_001515625.1 Sinocyclocheilus rhinocerous | reverse complement strand
TATAAGTGGATTTTCCCCCACTTTTACTTTTTTTTTTTTTTACTTTAATTAAAGGTTAGATTTTTCTTTTACATTTTTGAATGAAAGATCAAGTGGATAAACAATGCGGATTTATTTTCACAGCCTTCTTTGATTATATTTACCAAGGGTATGAATAATTTTGAGCACAACTGTACCTTGCTGAAGCACAAGATGACATTAATGTTCTGCTTGAGCAGATGAAAACTGTAACTTAATGAGAGAATGACGCCCAGAAAGTGAACGTTTCCGTCTTCATTGGGATTGGGGTTGAATGCTTAGGGACATTTTGCTCCGTTTTGTTTGGGTTTAGGAAATGGAATAAAATAAATTCAGTTGTCCATCCTCTCAGGATACCTGGAATTAGTGTTATAAGTACCCCAGGCACATCATTTTTCCATTTTTTGTAGCATAAACACAAACCAAATCAAACCGATGAGAGCTTCGGATCTTCCAGTGTTTCTCTATGGCGCTGAAACCTAAAGATGTCCGAGTTCTGGTCCCCATGCAACTGATACGCAACTGCCATTGGCTCATCTGTGTTCGAGGGGAGGGGCTTACCGATAGGTCAATTGGAATAGAACTTTAAGCAGATGGTTCTACAAGTTTTTAATAAAGAGAATGTTACTTGAATCATGTAGTTATTTCTGTCATCATTTACTCACCGTCATGTCATTTAAACCTGTATGCTGAGCACAAAAGAAGAAATTCTGAAGAATGTTGGTAACTAAACAGTTGGTTTCCAAAGTATCTTTTCCATACTATGGAACCACCATCAACTGTTTACTTACCAACATTCTTCAAAATATCTTCTTTTGTGCTCGACAGAAGAAACAAACTCATACAGGTTTGGAACAACTTGAGGGTGAGTAAATGACAGAATTTTAATTTTTGGGTGAAATATCTCTTTAAGTTGACTGGTTAAATGTTTTAAAAAATCTTAAATCAAACATTCTTTAAAAAGAAAAAAAAGAGAGACTTTATTTTTTGCCATATTGCCTTATTAATTGTCTTAAAGGGGTCCTATCATGCTCTCTTACAAAGTCTTGATTATGTTTTGGGGGTGTACTAGAACATGCTCTCATGCTTGGTGGTTCGAAAAACGCATAATTTTTCACATAATTTACATTATTAAAATACCTTTCTCCCCAGCCTGGCACAAACGGCTCGATTAGTTCCGGGTTTGATGAAGGCCGCCTTCCGAAAAACGGAATGTGTTGTGATTGGTTAGCTGTCCCAGTGCGTTGTGATTGGCGAACAGCTTAGACGGTGTTTCAGTACTGCCACGCCCCTTGCTCCGTCTTTCAACAAAAGCTTTTGG
>NW_015641438.1:0-9531 GCF_001515625.1 Sinocyclocheilus rhinocerous | reverse complement strand
TCAGTGTTACAAGTACCCCAGGCACATCGTTTTTCCATTTTTTGTAGCATAAACACAAACCAAATCAAACCGATGAGAGCTTCGGATCTTCCAGTGTTTCTCTATGGCGCTGAAACCTAAAGATGTCCGAGTTCTGGTCCCCATGCAACTGATACGCAACTGCCATTGGCTCATCTGTGTTCGAGGGGAGGGGCTTACCGATAGGTCAATTGGAATAGAACTTTAAGCAGATGGTTCTACAAGTTTTTAATAAAGAGAATGTTACTTGAATCATGTAGTTATTTCTGTCATCATTTACTCACCGTCATGTCATTTAAACCTGTATGCTGAGCACAAAAGAAGAAATTCTGAAGAATGTTGGTAACTAAACAGTTGGTTTCCAAAGTATCTTTTCCATACTATGGAACCACCATCAACTGTTTACTTACCAACATTCTTCAAAATATCTTCTTTTGTGCTCGACAGAAGAAACAAACTCATACAGGTTTGGAACAACTTGAGGGTGAGTAAATGACAGAATTTTAATTTTTGGGTGAAATATCTCTTTAAGTTGACTGGTTAAATGTTTTAAAAAATCTTAAATCAAACATTCTTTAAAAAGAAAAAAAAGAGAGACTTTATTTTTTGCCATATTGCCTTATTAATTGTCTTAAAGGGGTCCTATCATGCTCTCTTACAAAGTCTTGATTATGTTTTGGGGGTGTACTAGAACATGCTCTCATGCTTGGTGGTTTAAAAAACGCATAATTTTTCACATAATTTACATTATTAAAATACCTTTCTCCCCAGCCTGGCACAAACGGCTCGATTAGTTCCGGGTTTGATGAAGGCCGCCTTCCGAAAAACGGAATGTGTTGTGATTGGTTAGCTGTCCCAGTGCGTTGTGATTGGCGAACACCTTAGATGGTGTTTCAGTACTGCCACGCCCCTTGCCAAAGCAGCAGGTTCCGTCTGCTCCGGTTAAGGATGGCGTCAATATTGCCATATCAATTTGAGCCGGATTCAGACCCTGAGAATATTGAGCAAGAGGATCGCGCAGAACCTTTGCACGCACGGATATGGACGGACATGGTGAAAACTTGATGCTACAGCAGCTCTTCTTCTTCTTCGTTTTCTCAGATGCACTAACTCTGCAGCAGCACTTCTTCGTCGTCGTCTTGTCTGACGCACTCACTCAACCAAGCGTTCTAACCACGACCTCGCCCCTCCCCACCCCGCAACCATTCGAATTTCTGTAGGCGGGAATTATTTTAATGATATTCTAATGGACCACTTTGTTCACAAACAAACCCCGGAAAACAACGCTGTAGTCCAAACGAGCCGTTCGTTGTAGTTCTTGAAAAGGGATTTTTTTTAAACGAAATATTTCCCTTTGGAGTGGACTTTGAGATTTGTAACTTTGTAGATCTTTTTTATGCCCAAACACACACACACTACACACTGACTAAAATTGTGAAAAAGCATAATACGACCCCTTTAATAGAGTGTCATGCACTCTACTGCGAGACCGTCCCCTTCAGGCCAACAGAGTTTGTCCAAACACAAGCCATGGCGAGAGTGCTGCCCCGAGAGCAGTTTGACCGCGCGGTCGGAGACGGACGTCATGCATTCCCCGCCTGTGTCAGGAAGATTTCCTGCTATGCTGTAGGAATGCAGGCTTCTCTTGGCTCTCTCTCCTCAGGCCAGGAAGAGAAGAGGGGGAGGGAGACAGAGAGAGAGAGAGAGAGAGAGAGAGATGTGGGCAGGCTACAGGCGAGGAGCAGTCTGCCTCACCACTTATGGGCATGTTAGGTGGCAGCGGCACAAATGACCATACATGAGTCTGAAGCTGGTGGAAGGAGCCGATCACGATGACTCGATGTGGTTTTGTGGCATCTGTTGCCAGGTTTCGCCATCAAGCAATCAAAGCCCACGTACAAGCTTAATCTCATTCCTGATCTGTAATCAGGATCCGTGACCCCAATCTTTGCCATAGCACCAACATTCACGACTGATCACGGGTCAGCTGATGAACGCTGCGCTGCCACAGCTGGCAGAGTGATGTCTGCATGGATCAGCAAAGTCATCTAGACTCATCACACCACGGTTATCAAATAACAGGCCTAGTCTGGCTCACTCGCTCACCAGACGCACAGGGTTTGGAGTGTTTGTACTCTGTGTTTGTGTGGGTGATTGAAAAGGTTTCTGTGACTAGTGGTGTAATGCAACAAAGTAATAAATAATCATTTGTAATGCTAAATGACTAAATGTAAATAATACTTCGTTACAGTTCTGTACTTTGCTTGAGTTTTTATATTTGTCACGCTTGAGGCAAGAGGTGACGATCTAAATGCAGCACAATTTATTAACAAAAATAATAAAAGAATCCAAACAAGTCAAAAACATGGCAGAGAAATCCAGGCAAAGCAACAAACATACAACAGTTTACATTAAGTAAAACAACGACCGGCAAACAAAGACTGAAACACAGCGGTATTAATGCACAGGGTAACAAGATTAACAAGGGGTGGAGCTAAAAAATTGCCATAGAAACAGATAAGGGAGCAAACCAGACAGCACAGGGAACGGGGGAAAACAGGAACTAAACACAGGAAACCGAAACAGAAACAGCTTAAAGGGTTAGTTCACCCAAAAATGAAAATTAGCCCATAAATTACTCACCCTCAAGTCATCCTAGGTGTATATGACTTTCTTCTTTCAGACGAATCCAGTCGGAGTTATATTAAAAATTATCGTTGATGTTTCAAGCTGTTTAATGGCACTCAGTGGGTGTTGCATGCTTCAGTCCAAAACAAGTGAAATAAAAATCGTCCTTCCATAAAAAAAAGTGTCTCACACGGCTCCGGGGGGTGAACAAAGGCCTTCTGTAGCGAATCGATGCATTTTTGTAAGAAAAATATCCATATTCAAAACATAATAATCACTTTAATGTAGCTTGCGCTCACTGTTGTACACGGAAGCAGCTCCGGGCGGATGAGCTCTGAGGTCAGTGCTGCGCATGCGTCGGTGAGTCTCGTGAAAGAGCCATGTGAGGCACTTTTTATTATGGAGGGGTGCTTTTTATTTAACTTCTTTTGGACTGAAACATGCAACACCCGCTGAGTGCCATGAAACAGCTTGAAAGATCAAAGACAATTTTTAATATACCTCCGACTGGATTCGTCTGAAAGAAGAAAGTCATATACACCTAGGATGGCTTGAGGGTGAGTAAATCATGGGCTAATTTTCATTTTTGGGTGAACTAACCCTTTAAGAGTCCTTAAACAAAAAAGATGGCAAAAACAAGACAGGACTATAACAATATTTAAATATGTGTACATTTCCTCGAAGCATATTCATTACTTACTACAAAATATAGTCGGAAGAACACAGACTGCAATAAAGCAGGTTTGACGAATCAGTGGTCAGGCGCTTGCAAGTTGCAAGACTCCTAAAAATCACCTTTGCTCAAGTTCTCGCATAACCGCAGTTGATTTCATTTTCCACTCAAGTCAGGGCTGGGGTGTGCGATATACAGTATATCATCTGCGATAATATGGTAAGTGTGGTTTTAACGATGTGTGATCTGACATTATTGAGTATATCACAAAAAAAAAAAAACACAGAGAGTGCACACATACACTGTGTGATTTAGTCTATTAAAACGCATTTAGAATCAACAAAATTCAAGGCATTCTAAATTGTAGGTGGCAAAAATGCCTCTGTATGTCTTTTATATTTATATCATTTAATATAGATAATCTATATCACACTAAGAGTGCCATTTTTTCTCCAGCTATCAGCATAACTAATGTAATATTGGTTTTATTCAAGTTTAATAAAGTTAGCATTAAGTGACTTACATTTATTGTTTTTGCTCAATTTTGCCAACGAAAATAGTTCCTAAAAAATATCACAGCACTCACTTTCAATACTTAAGAACATTTCATATTCAAAAAATACTTTTCATACTTAAGTACAATAAATATCACATACTTTAAAACTTTTACTCAAATAATATTCTAAACGGTGACTTCAACTTCTACCAAAGTCATTTTCTGGTAAGATATCTGTACTTTTACTTGAGTATGGCTTTCAGGTACTTTATACACCACTGTCTGTAACTAACTGTAACCAACTAAAGTGAGTTGAATAAGGTCAGGTTATGTAAGGTTAGGTTCATGAGTAAAATAAGGTCTGTGGTAAACATAACTCGTAAATGCCTGACGTTTTGTTGGACAGCGTAAACTGCACACACTCACAACCCAAACGTATGTAGTCACTTATTACAAACATACGTTTTACAAACATACATCTACAAAATTTGTGTTTTTAGCATGGCTGTATGTAGTTCATGCTGTAGAGCAAAACGTCAAAGTATCTGTCCCTAACGCTCCCTCTTCCTGCCCGATGAATTATTCCTGCAGGAAACTAATCCATCAATAAGCCTTCAAAGCAAAAAGATGCGTTGAACCAGGACTCTGATCAATATTTATGGAGCATACATGAATAAAACTGAGCTTCTTCAAAGGCAGCTAAGAGAAACCTGCAGAAAGACAGAAAGGCCCTTTCTCTCTTCCTCGCCGTAGATGCTAAAACCCAGTGAATTTGGAGTAGCCTTAGCCTGAGCTAGAACAGAGAGAGGCTCCCTGGGTGGACTGGGAAGGGTGCCTGAAATGGCTAAAAATAAAGTTCGAGAAGAAAGGAGACGGAAAACAGCAGCCTGTTGGTCCCTAATCAGTCTCCCAACCTTAGGAACAAGTACATAGATGGCTTGTTGCTAACAGGCATGTTCCCTAACGCTCCAGCACCACAGGAGTGAAGATTTATGTACGACATGTATTATGATGTAGTGATTGTTGATGGAAAGCATGCGAATGAGTCACAATAAGCCCTGTTTGTTGGCTCTGCTCGATACATTACACCCCATGAAATCAAAAGTGAAGCTTTGTAGCTTTTAGTACAAGTCTGTTAGCTTTGTAGACATCTACTCTATACGCTAGTGCACTCCAAAATGTATGCAGGCATTAAGCATATGTGCATACTTAAAATGTACAGTCGTTCTCTTCTAGAACATTAAACAAACCATCATCACCTTCTATTCGGGGACAAACTGAATAAACAAATGTTTCTCCAATGAGATGCTCTCTAGAATAAAAATGCCCTCTTAATACTTCTTCCCTGTGACTACAAATAGCAAATAACGGGCTGTTCAATGTAAAACACTATTTAGTGAGGCCCTGTTTACACTAGTGCGTTTTTGTTTTAAAACCGAATTTAAAAATGAAAAAGATCCTGATGATGGCACGGTTTGATCTTCGGCTGAGGGCAGAAAGGGGCGTTTAATTCCCGCCCACATGTAGAAATCGAATATTCAAGCTGTTTATTCATTTTTCCACCCATGAACGAAAAACGAAAATTTAAGCTGAATTCTCGGTTTTTTGGAGAAAAAAAACAAAAAAACGAAAAAGGAGCCGTTTTCTCATTTTTCTACTTTCAATATTAAATCAAAAAACGAATGATCGAATGATACACGGATTATCCTTGTCTACACTGGCGATTTCACTGCGTTTCAGAAACGATCTCCATCGACACTACACAACCGAAAAACGCATGTCACATGACCATTCATGCAGGTACAACAATGAGCATGATGTTATTGTTTACACGGTCGTCAAGGATACGCAGAGCGATGTTGGCTGCCCATAGACTGTATAAAAACGCCATCGTTTTCAAAAGTCTCAGTTTTGGTCCGTTTACACCCCAGAGTTTTCAAACTAAAACGGGGTCTGCAGCGTTTTCCAAAGTCTCAAAGTTTTCGAGGGTCAAAAACACCGGGGTAGTGTAAACGGCAGGCGTAACCGTAAAACAGATGTTATGCGTTTTAAAACGAAAACGCACTAATGTAAATGTAGCCTGTATAATATGCAGCATTCACTGCAAACTGAATTCTATTTTTTTTAAATAGCAGGTGAAACAGTAGGCATTAATTTATTGTTTCAAACAGTAGTACACCACATGTAGTTATTATTTTGAAAATAAAAAAGCTTATTTTGCAGTTTTACATTAAAGGCAGGGTAGACGATTTGGTTCAAAAACATTTTTTTGTTACGCTGGTTGAAAGTCTCTTCACATCCTGATAGCAATCACTAAGTTAAGTGGTCTAAATGTATTTATGTGTATTTATATTGTCTGTGGAAGGCGTAGGAGCATAAAATGTTCGTCCATTCATATGGTAGGTATTTGCAAACCTCCGCGCACCCTGTTCGCTCATATCCATCATCACTGCATTCCATTACTCTATTGCAGACCTATTATTGTAATATTCTGCACTTTGTACTGTGATGTTTTCTCACCGGTGAATGAGACATGAGGTAATCTGACAGCACTGCATTCAACCCTCCACCAACGCCGTCTCTCATCGTGTCGCTGGTTAGCCTCTGCTCTGCCTGTGCGCGGTCATGTGGTTTGGAGGAGGCGTGGCTTTGGAGAGTGATTTGCAGGGAGGGTGGGATCTTATGCTTTCAAAGCTAGCTTGCTATTGCTATCCTCTCTGAAATCGCCTACCTTACAATTAATTTTGAGTACAAATTTTGTAACTTCTGGCAGTCTAATAAACTGACGAGTCAAAACAAAAGAAATGTTAAAAAATTACGACTGTAATTACTCATTAAGTAAGAAACAAGAAAGAAAAGAAAATAGTATTTCATAGCATCTTCAACAAGCAATTAAAAAGAAAATCCTGCTACAAGTAAACCAGCAGCCGTATTATATCTGTATCAGTACATACACTATGCATGAATGAACTAAATATACTGAAGGAGTGAGTCATGCTATCAACATATTTGTGGTAGGATTCAAAAGATTACTGTAATACTTGCTCCAAGTTGGACTGCATTTTTTATCAACTGTTTTTCAGTGTTAAAATGGCTGTTTGAATTTAACAATATAAAGTCAAAATACTGCGATGTAAAAACAAAATAATGCAAAAGCGAACACCAAAAACTGCAGCACCCAGCATAAACAGCAGGGCCAACTTCAGACAGGTCAACAAAAAACAAACCTTCAGGGAGGACAACTTTATTTTCATATCCTCTCAGCACTATCGTTCTAATAAGAGCCGTATCTGTGCAGAAGTGAAGCGTTAGCAGCAGGATCTGATCAGGCTTTGCTCATGCACAGGCTCAGAGGGAATCTGTGGAATTGTTTTTTATTTTCGGAATTTATTTGCCAATTTTGAGTGAAAATCTGCAGAATTAAAGGGTTAGTTCACCCAAAAATGAAAATTCTGTCATTAATTACTCACCCTCATGTCGTTCTAAACCCGTAAGACCTCCGTTCATCTTCGGAACACAAATTAAGATATTTTTGATGAATTCTGAGAGCTCTCTGACCCTCCAAAGACAGCAATGTAATTACCACGAGAATACTTTTTGTACGCAAAGAAAACAAATATAACGACTTTATTCAACAAATAAAGCGAAGAGTATCACTTAATTTGGCAACTCAAAGGGAAATCACAAGCTCTGTTTCAAAACCTAGTCAGCTGACTTGAGGCCTACGTAAGCAGCATCTGAAATGAAACGTCCTTTTTTGAACAGCCTTTGTATCAGCAGTGCGCCTATGATGTCTACTTAGGCAGCTCACTAGATCCACAGGTTCCATAGGTCCATTGATTTTTAACGATAAACCTTTACAGACAGACTTGTTGTGAGCTAGGAGATTGTTAATCAATGGTATATGGTTTTGCTGAGGCTATCAATTTGCTGAGGCTAAACAATTGTGTTTAACAGCGGAGCTTGTGGTGAAAAACTACATTACCCATGATGCTGTACAGAAAATTCCACCAATCAGAGAGCTGGGGCAAGCAAATAACGCCACAATTGCAGCCACTGAGTCATTTTCCCTACAAAATACCTAAATATTTTTATGTATATAGTTTGCAGTAAACTCAAAATATACAGTTTCTGAATATAATCTAAGACATAATCGACTTTAAATGAATAGTTTTATATTTCACCATTGTTTTTTATCCAATTATGTCATTTGCAATGGTTTGTGGGATTGTAGTTCTTTCCCTCATTAAAGCCGTAAGTACATAGTCTTGTATCTTCATCTTTTTGTCCATGTTTTCATTTAATTTATTGCTTCAAATAAAAGTTTGTAATGTTGTGATTCACCTCGTAGCTGGTTGGTTTTGCTCATGGCTTATAACGCTTTAACAAAGGCTTTTTAAATATCCCTATGAGAAAAATGAATGGGAAAAAAATACTTCCGGAACCAAAGGCGCTGAAAAAGTGGGTGGGCGCTAATGCACTCTATGGTGCTTGTCTGTGTGCGTCACTAGGAACAAATGAGGGAATCTGGGGCCCGGAGCTCTGCATAATGCCACTTTATGTTACTTCAGCCATTCAAAATGACCCCAGGAAAGAGACAGAGGAAGTTTTTCTAAGAATTACTGTCGAGGCACATTTAAGGTACCAGCAGGGGCTGATTTATGCATCTGTGTGAGACTGAGAGAAAGAGATTGCAGCCATGGTCTCTGATTCACCTCTCTCTCAGACATGATGAGTTATGAGTCTTCTGGGCTTGTTATGTACGCCTATAAGGGAACAACAGTGTAAGAGCTCCATTACATGCCAAAGAGACACAGCCCTGCAAGATCCAAAAACATTTTGAAAGCAAAGCTTCAGGTTTTATCTTATTTTGTGTGTGCATGTCAGTATTTTTTGTAGCATAACATTCATAACACTGCATTTAAGTGCATAAATACCAGAGCCATATTGCCTCTCTCAGAACAAAACTACAAAAATAATGCATAGACAGCATCCTGGTATTTCTATTGCATACTAAAAACTGACAAACTGTCACAAAAAGCTTATATTTCTAAATACATACCGTTTACCTTCTGTACAGAAACTTTTAAACAGACAAGGTTACCAAAGTCCTGTCTTTGCAGCAAACAAAAAGGAAATGTTCTTGATTTGAGACAAAAAAGTTTTTTTATAAGTGCACATCTCGTCTTTAATGCAAGAACGCCGCAGTTGTGCAACCCGAACATTTAGGCAAGCATTGATTAATTAGCAACTGTCCCTTTAAGAGCGTGAACGCGCATAGTATCTTTTCCATTGCGACTCTCTGCAACAACTTCAATTGCTTATTCCTTGCAGAAATGCAGCACATTTACTGTCTCGAACCACTCCCTGCCATCATAAAATAACTTCGTATGATAGATAGAAATGGCTTACGCTTGTAATGTGCCGTCGTGATGGGGACAGAGCCGCAGAGGGAAGTGTCTCTCCTCCAGACGAGGCTGTCAAGAGCGTCTAGACTGACTGTCTCACTCTCATCGCCAAAACTCAGCAGAGCACAAACTCCCGTTGTGTTCCAGTCAGTCCAGCCCTCTGTCTCGCTGTGTCAGTAATTTACAACACACTGCAGCGACACCTGCAGGACAGGAGTACCAACGAGCGCTCAGACATCATAGATAGATAGATAGATAGATAAATAGAACAACGTAATGATAGATAGATAGATAGAACAACGTAATGA
>NW_015641437.1:45213-49970 GCF_001515625.1 Sinocyclocheilus rhinocerous | reverse complement strand
TTTATCAAGAGCATATTAACTGAGACAGATAGTATAGCATTAAAATATTATCAGTTTCTCAAAATGGAGCTTAGAGCAGTTTCTCAATATTGCAAAGTAATGATGATTAATTTGTTATTTTATGCAACGTTACTGTGTTTTAGCATGCATGAAATGTCAAATAGTAGATGGGAAACCTGTTTGAAAACCATTTTTGCATTTCCATTTGATGATGTAGGAATTACATACTTCACTTTCAAAGACTCATTCTGACTGTCATAGCCTTTGAAATGACTTATTTTATTCAACGACTGTGGGTAACATTTGTCTTAAAACTGTTATATGAACCCTTTTTTAATAGTAAGAATGAGCAAACATGTCTACAAAGCAGATTTAACATGCAGAACAAGCTAATTGAAATTGAAAATGTTGAGCGAAGTGACAAAATCATAACCGAACAGAGCATATGTAATGTTTGAAATGCAGTGTGATGTGGATTTTGAATCTGCGCAACACAACTAAATGTTTGTCATGGCTCTTTTTGTGGTTGAAGCTCGTTAGGACAAAACCTCCGATTAACAGGCTGGTTACATTTTATTCAGTCTACAGGTGCAAGTTCATTTTTTCATCATTTCTGCTTTTGTATTGTTTGACACTTACGAAAATGCATATAAATATTTTATCACTTTGAAATTATTTCTTCATGAGCACAATATATCTTCCTTGGTTAATTGAGATGACTCCCCATTTAAATGAACAAAATGGTAGCGATCGGACAGGTAGGATCTAAACCATCTTAAAGCCTGCCCTTGAATACCTGTATAGTTTTGTAATCGATCTATGAGTATGTCATGATCTATAGTGTGGAACGCAGCACTAAGATCAAGTAAAACTAGCAATGAGATGCAGCCTTGGTCTAAACAACAATTATCATTAACACCTGTGTCAAATCTAAGAAACCTCAAACTTTGCATCGTCCGTAAAGAGAAAGCACAGAAGCCTGTGCTAAAACGAGAGTAAATGTTGGCGTGTGTTTTGAGAAGTGGCGACAGGTCCAAGATCCGAATTGATTAAAGACGGACGCAGATAAACAGGTAAGACGTTTGATTTTAGTGGCTCCAAAGGCATCTAGCTAACATTCGAGCACTTATCGTTTGATTCAGATATAGGTATCTAGCTTCCTTTGTTCTTGTTTTGTCGTTTTGTTGTGGTCACTGCAGGTAAATGGCATTTACTTTCTGATAACAATGCGTGAGAGCAATTCTGCTTTGTGATCCGCTGAACTAACTGATTAATCAATAGAACTAAACGTCAGTAAGGTGAATTATTTTAAAACATTTACGTTTTTATTTGATCATAACAAAGCAGCAGATATGTTACTTACTTGTTCAGGTGACATTTTTGTAGGATATAATATAGTGGAATTTATGTGGATGTACAGCTACGTTTACATGCAACCAAATAATCCATTTGTAATCGGACTGACGGCTCAATCAGACTGAAAATGTGTATTTATCCATAAATTAAAAAATATTATTCCTGCTGTTAAAAACAAATAAATAAACCGTGTAGGAGAGTGGTTATGTGCAAACAGTGAGAAACTCTATATTTGTGCAGTGTGCGCATGTCAAAAAAAAAATCCGATTTGAAGCTTGTGACATAAACACGCACATCAACCAGATCACTTTATTTAGCGTTTATGTAAACACTACATTCAGATTCATCAATCGGAATGAATTCAGTCCGATTGAACCAAAAATTGTGCATGTAAACGTAGCCAATAATAATGACAGATGCGCTCTGATGTGGCGATCAGATTCATCCGCGCACAGGAGCAGTGCCGAAGCTCAACCCTCGTAAAAAAAAAAACTCCGAGTAACTTTTTAAACCTCATAAGCGTTTTTATGTTTCAAACAGAGAGGGCGATATTTCTAAAGTCATACAACAGTTTTTTTTTTTTCGAGGAATAGACTAAAATTTACGTTGCTGTTGTCCCAAATGCTTCAGCAGTCATTACACACATGTGAACCAGTGCTGTTTGGTGACTGAAACTTTTCATTTTTAGGTGAACTATTGCTTTCTTGTAAACCTTTACAAGCTTTTTTTTTTTTTTGAATAATTGAAGAACAGGTGGCCATATGGAGGCACTATGGAGCTTCTTTGAGTGCTTGACATCTCTCCACAGGTTTGGTAAAGTCCTCCTTGAAACCTCTGATATCTGCAGTGAATGTGCCAGTTTTTCACTTCTCATGTCTCACAATTTCCATATGATTATGAGCGCTGGCTTCAGGGCTCGGCCCATCAAAATAATCATTTCTGAGTTCATAAGAGACCTGTGAAATGATTCCATGCAAATGAAGATCAGATTAGATGTCTCATACAGTGTGTGTGATTTCTGCCTCAATGGAATTTTTAAGTCAGAGAAGACCAAATGGAAACTGGTCTTGCACTCTCATTTCTTCCACCCTTCATAAACCCTGAATCTGTCCATGAGATGAAACTTAAGGTGAAAACAAACGTCAATCTCCACAGATCTGGGAAAAATTATTTTACACTGATTTTTTAAAATGTATTTCGCAGGGACAAATTTTTTTTTAAAGAAATTGAGTGAAAATTGCATGCAAATATAGATGCTTGATCTATTGCACAAATGTTCAAACATTTTTATTTGCTATAAGTAACCTTTTGAAACCTTTTAAAAAGCACTTTTTTTTATCATAAACAATATAAGCACATTTTCACACATTTTTGTCTAGTTATTGAATAAGGGAATAGTATAGTATTGCTTTGGAAAATCATAATTACGAGATAAAAAGTCATAATTATATAGTCAGTGAAATTACTACTACACGAAAGACATAATTTAAATAAAATCAAAATTATGACATACTGTTGTAATTGCGAGTTTAAAAAGTCTAAATTGACAAAAATAATTGAGATAAAAAGTCATAACTGACATAATTTGAAATTGACAATTTTGTAGTCTTTTTATTTTGAAAATTGTCATAATTATGAAATAAAAAGACTACTGGTGACAAAAATTCAGAATTATGACATTAATTTGTGAGATAAGATGTTAAAATTTGACCATGTCATAACGACTCTTTATCTCATAATTCTGACTTTTTTTGTAGTAAGACACTGTAACATAGCATCTCTTCTGCTGAATGACAGTATGAGCTGCACAGAAGATTGAAAGGAGCTTTTGCATTAATCTGCGGTTGAGATGACAGTCTGAGGTTTGTATTTTTGATGAACTCTGGGATTGAGTTTAAAACTGCTTTCATTTTTGTTCACTGGACCGTAATCCTCTAACCCTGCTTTCTTAATCAAAACTGGGAGTTTTTAATCTAGCGTCGCGCAGTGTAGGATTATGGATCTATGACCTTGTGCTGCAGCACAGCTGTTTCCTCCTCAGAGCAGCTCTCGGTGTTGTAGCGCTTGTAATGTCTGGAATAATCAGACTCTTCATATCTTTCTCTGCATGTGTAATGAGGTTTTTTTTTTTACTTGTATGTTTAACTTAAATGTTATCAGTGCGTCTGCCCATCTTCTCTCTGCACGTTTAAAAGCTTTAAACGGTTCTCTATGATAGGAAACAATAAGGCCCCTTGAATGTATTTTTTTTCCTAAAATACTATGACAACAAAACCCACCATACTTCCAATATTATACCTTAACAGATTGTTTTGCGTAACTGGGGAGGAAAGTAATTATTGTGACAAGTGGGTTCTCATTAACTGGAGAATCGCAATGGAGATTAATTTGTGAAATATATTCAGCTGTAGCTCTAAGATGTACATTGTTCATTAACTAATAGAAGTCGTAAAGTATGTAAAATATTATAAAATGTCAAAAGTCATTGAAACCCAGAAAAGAGATCTAGAGATTTACATAAATCGTCAATAATAGTAAATATGAATAGCTTTGCTAATTCTTTAAATGCATAATGGCAATAATAAAAAAAAAAAATTTTTTTTTGAATCACCACTCATGAATCGACAGTGAAACAAATACTGAAATAATTTGTAGTGTCTGCCGCCCTCTGCTGGTAAGGCAGAAGAAAAGCAATTCCTCCTCTCAAGTAACCCTGAGTCTTAAACGGTTTCACCGATACCTCAATTGTTTAGACGGCAGGGTGTCATCGGACGTGGACCGGGAAGTCCGAAATTATTTTATTTATTCCATAAGATTTGTGTGTGTTGTTGTGCTCAGCCATTGGTGATTACTGTCTTCCCGAATCGTATGATGATTGCCTGTGCTGGTTATTACACATAGGGCATGTGATTTATGCTTGGAGTTTCTAATTAAAGGCACAATATGTACGATTTTTTTTATTAAAATATCCAAGAAACACTAGAGCAGTGTTATATATTTTGATGACTTGTGTACTTAGAGTATCCCAAATAGACCCAACTGGCTGAGGTGCCGGAGCACCAGGTCCCTGTGCTCGCACAACTGATCCAGAGACTGTGCTAGTATAAGCCAATCATTGAGATAGTTGAGGATGCGAATACCCTGCTCTCTGAGGGGAGCAAGATGACAGGAGCATCGGCCGCCTTCACTGCCATGAAGCAGATGCCACTGAGCTTGGGGGGACGCTGGGCGAACTGAATCGCACAGCCGAGGCTGATGGTCCGCCGAAGCCAGCGAGACAGGCTGGGTAGCGTTAGCCAGGCACCCAGATACCGTGCAAGTGGGACCAGTGGAACCACTGCCGTGCCCGCAGTGGGGCAGCGAGGTGGAACGCAGGGACCCAACTCGGGTGGCTCATGGGT
>NW_015641437.1:42158-44951 GCF_001515625.1 Sinocyclocheilus rhinocerous | reverse complement strand
GGCAGCTGCTCCACAAGCTATATAAGCACCGCCGGTCAGACCAGACGAATACCTACAGGCCCGGGAGAGGAGCAATGGGTTTCCCCGCCAGGAGGAGGCGGTCTTAGGACACAACTGCATCGCTACTGACCGCTCCACCGGCGGGATCGCCGTATACCCCCTAACTGCACCCCCGTCGAGGGTGGTGAGGGAGGAGGAACCAGCAGGTCGGTTTCCGGCAGTAAAAGGTGCCGTCCATGACCTGGTGAGCTCCTCATGCAGCTCCGGGTAGAAAGGCACTGGAGCGGGGCGCTGAAAACCAGCGCGAGCCACCCCAAGAAACCAATTTTTCAACCTCAAGGTCTCTGGACGCAGTGAAGGTTTCCACTCGAGCCCTACCCTTTTAGTGGCCCGGGAAAGCATAGCAGACATCTCCGGATCTGATTCAGGCCTTGCCACCGTTCCGGAGGGCGGCAGCACAGCTGAATCTTCCTCTCCAGAGAGCCCTCCCTCCGATGCAGTGATCGACATCCGGTCATCGGGAGGAGCACCGAAGGATACCGCTGGTACACTCTTTGAAGAGGGCCCAGCGCGTTCCTTTGGCGGCTGGCTGCCGCCAGGACGAACACTAGATCGCGGCAGAGGCAACGGAGCTCCGCCCCTCTGGAGGAAACGGAGCTTGGCCCGCAGCTCCGAGATGGTCATCTTCCTGCAATGGGAACATGACTCATCCACGAACGCCACCTCAGCGTGTTTAATGCCCAGACACGTGAGGAAAGCCACGGACTTGGCAACACTGGCACGTCAGGTTACTTCTATGAGTCCGTTTTGTACTTTCTGCACGAGAGAGTGCCCTCCGGCTTTGAGTATGAATGAAACGTCCCCCGCGTATTCTACGCTCAAGCAGCTGAACAGCTTTGCTAGTGCTAACGTTAAATCATCTATTTCTTCATCACCAGCAGCGCTCCAATCTCCAGCGTCTACATCCCCTACACGCCAGTGTACAGGTACATAAATCTACATTTTCCTACTATGTAGTTGCCTAGTCACTGTTGTTTATTCCGTTTAAGTGGTTGTGTTGGCCTATTTTAATAACAGATGCATTTTAGGCTAGGCCCACCCAATTTTCTCTGGGCCCACCCACATTGTAATTCCTGGCTACGCTAGTGGTACAAATAACGTCCTAAAGACATTCCAAGAACGTTGTTTTAAGAACGTTTTCTATCAACATTATAAGAACATTTATCAAGTACAAATAACGTCCTAAATCTATCAACATTATAAGAACATTCATCAAGTACAAATAACGTCCTAAAGACGTTCCAAGAACGTTGTTCTAAGAACGTTTTCTATCAACGTTACAAGAACGTTAACAAAGTTATAAGAACGTTCCAAAAACATTATTTTAATAACGTTTTGTACTAACATTTACACAACTTTGAAAGAACATTAGTGAATGTTCTGGGAACATTCCCTGTTAGCCACAGTGTTACAGATATAAAATCACATAAACTATTTACAGGATCAAACTATTCCTTCAACAATCCTTACTTTGGATTTGAATATTTACGTCTATTTTTGCAATGGCTTGTTTTGACATCAGATGTTGGGTTATTTTCAAATAAAGGATTCAGGATTTTTTTTAAACAGACTCGAGTTACAAACGTTTCAGGTGACAAATAACATAATATAAAATAATTTTAAAAATAATTCGCAATTAACAATACAGTCTGTGTTGAATAATATTTCTTTGCTTGTGGAGTTCTGCATGCATGCATTTATTACATCACTGTTCTTGGCAGATAAATTTTTTGCAGAGCAATTCAAAAGAATGTTTGATATTGTGTAAATTGGAATAAATGCAAAAGTAAAATTAAAATATAATTGCTTAATTTATTGCGTACTCTCTATACCAGTCATGTTTGTATTAGTGCTTGCTTTTACTTCAGTTTAAATTCTGTGTGGCTAAGAACAAAATCTGTATCACATGATGAACAGAAGACACAGTGTTACTTATTTGTTTGTATTAAAAATGTATGTGTACGCTGTTTCTCCCGCAGTTAGTTTTGAATGTCATTTTGTTAAAGCTGCATAGTTCAAAGGTGTAATTTGTACAAACTCACTGTTATTCATCATTCATCCACAATAAATTCTAACTTTGATCTGTGATCGAGATGTAATCCACAAATACTATAGATACTCAAATTTAAGATTTACTGCTTCACCCCCAAAGTGTTTAGTAGTTTAGTAGCCTTGGGCTTTGTGCTGTTATGCTGGAAAAGAAAATGAACCTCCCAAAACTGATGCAAAAATTTGGAAGTACTGATATGGTGAAGCATTAAGATTTGTTTTTACTGGAATTACTGGACAAACCTGATAGTATACAGTATATTTTTAGCCATATATAATACAGTCAAACCAAAATTTATTCAAACACCTTCAACATTTCTCACATTATCACAGTTTATTCGCTATAGTTTAGAAAATGGCAATAAACGATGACAAGATCTCAAGAGTTAAACTGTGTCAGAACAAATTCATCTTGATAATCACAAATGAATTACAGTCAAACCAAAATTTATTCAGACACCTTAATTTATTTTATTTTTATAAGATTTTATTTTTTTTAAATAATAAAATATAAGTTGCAATTTCTTTATGCTAATAACTTTTGAACCATAAGGCACAAAAGGAAAATTATTTTTCCCTCTGATTCAGGCTCATTTCCTTGGCTCATGCCGAGTCAAATGAACACCAAAATGAAAAAAAATCTATTTTTAATTGTTCGTAAAACCTACTTTTTCGAACTCGTCC
>NW_015641437.1:40915-41060 GCF_001515625.1 Sinocyclocheilus rhinocerous | reverse complement strand
ATTAAAAGCAGCCTTGCTGAGAAGAGAAAACATTAGAAACATTAGAAAATATTACAGATCCTAATTTGAACACTATGTGTGAATGTTATAATAAATTAGAGCTGTTAGAGCTGTTGTAATGATTATTATCATTATTATTGTCTTT
>NW_015641437.1:38570-40551 GCF_001515625.1 Sinocyclocheilus rhinocerous | reverse complement strand
ACCAAACTTGGTGTGTGTTATAACAAGCATGACCTGAGACTACCTGCAGTGTTTCGGCGCAGTGCCCCCTAGTGGTCAGGAGATATTAAAAATTCATATTTTTGCTCATAACTTCTGAATGGTTTGGCTAAAAATAACAAAACCATTTTGAATTTTGTCAAAAAATTAAATATTTTAAGAACGCTTAGACTTTATTACAAAAATCGGTATGCATCTTCGGCACCATGCCCTGGTGGCACTCAAAAACTTTGGGCGCAAAGTTGTGGTCCCTTGTGGTCAAAAGTTATAAAGCAATTTATAAAAATGCTAATAACTTTTGCATACATTATAATATTGTAATGAGACTGATGTTGATAGATTCCTTGCATCATGCTGAGAACATCGATACCAATTTTGCCATAATTGGCTGAACTTCCTGTCCGCCATTTTGATTCATGTTGAAAACTTACTATTTCAAACTCCTCCTAGACTGTTAGTCCAATTTTCACCAAATTTGACTCGGATCATCTTCAGACCAAGCTGGCAAAAAGTTATGGATTTCGTGTTGATATACGAAGCGGTTTTCGTTTAGAGCATCAACGAATTTGCTTGTTAAGATGCCAAAATGCATCTGAGGCTGTATCTCTGCAAAGCTTTGACGTCTTTGCACCAAACTTTGTATGTGCCATTGTCACCTCACACTGACCACGCCACATCAATTTGGTAACAGCGCCACCTATTGGTCAAGAGTAATAAACCATTGATTTATTATTAATTATGAAATTTCCAAAAATGCTAATAACTTTTGATTGCATCAGCCTATTGCAATGAAACTGGTCTCAAAATATTCCCTGGCTTATGTCGACAACATAGATACCAAATATGCCAGAGTAAGCTGAACTTTCTGTCCGCCAAGCTCTGAAGATGAAGTGCATGTGTTCATGTCCTCATATATTGAGACGCAGACGCTGAAAACACGTGTCATATGTGTTTGAGTTTGTGTATTAGTTGAAACTACTCCAGTTTCCTGTTTGAATAAATTTCCCATATTACATGTCACTGAAATAACGTGGGACCACCCTCAATATTTTTCTAAAATACAGTAACTTTTGTTTAAAAGAAGCTAGATGATTCACTGCTTCTTTTAAGAGTGCAAGATTGTACTTTTAGGTGGTGGTAATGCATATTTTAGTATTTGAATATTGAATTGGCAATTTCACGCTGATTTGTGTATGTATGTATGTGTATTGTCTATAGCTACATTGTAATTTGTATTGTTGTACATACACACACACACAAAAAAAATCGGTTTTTCAGTAGTTCTTTGAAGTGGTTGAGGTGCTATATAGCACTGCTACCGACGGGCAGGACTTAGGGGGCCAGGGGCCCCTGGGCTTGAGGTTATGTTTGGACCCTATACACTACAAATACCCTCAACTAGAACATCATTATGGAGCAACACAAAATACACAAAAATGTAAATATACTTTATTACTATCAACAAAATCCATAGATGGATTTTGCATAAATTATGTAAAGTTTAAATATAACATTTAAATATTAAATGACTGCAAAAAATGAAATAAGCTACTTTTTTAAATATGAAACAACCGCCAGTAGGTGGCAGCAAGTGACTTAAAGGGATACTCCACCCCAAATCACTTACCCCCATGTCGTTCCAAACCCGTAAAACTTTGTTTGTCTTCGGAACACAATTTAAGATATTTTGGATGAAAACCGGGAGGCTTGTGACTGTCCCATTGACTGCCATCCTGAAGACTTCTTCACTGCAGTCGAACCTCTCTCCTTGAAGTCATTGATGATCCGGTAAATGGTTCTTTCAGGTGCCATATTCTTTGTAGCAATTTCCTTGCACGCGAGGCCATTTTGATGCAAAGTGATGATGGATGCACGTGTTTCTTTGGAGGTAACCATTGCTAACAAGAACACAATGATTGGAAGTGCTTCTTCCCTCCTTTTATAGCAATCAGTCTGCTCTTAC
>NW_015641437.1:32901-38365 GCF_001515625.1 Sinocyclocheilus rhinocerous | reverse complement strand
ATTAGTCAATTAATGTTAGCTGGTCATTTTGTGTCAGGATAAAAAAAAACAGTGAAATTTGTTTTTTTTTGTGAAAAGTAATTTTTTTGGCCAATGAAGCTTTTAGCAATTATTTAAAATGCATCTGATCACTCTACACAATAATCTAGAAACAATGTGAATGAACACCACAACAATTTAAGCAGCAAACTTGTCACTGCCAAAACTTTTGGCCATAGCCATTTGCTGGTCTGTGTAACGCTGAGGAACAAAACACCACCGTGTTGCTCAGGGACACAGTGGTTCTGTTGTTTGTTCTATGTTCTTTCTGACGGAGCAAAACAGAATTTCGTGTCTGAAAGTTCAGTAAGTTGTAGTTTACTGTACATTTGCGATGGTGCAGATATTTGGAAAAAACATGACTCTTGTTTGTGTGATAGGCTAAGTCCTATCATATGCATTTGTTATAAAAACAGAAACTCATTAAATGGCTATTTTTATTTATTTATTTAAAAAAAAAAATATTTTGATGACATTTCTGCCCCACGTGTGATGGCAGTGAGACGGGAGACAGCGCTCAACTCTTCCGATCGCATAATTTAGTGGAATATTAATATAATATAGAATCATCATCTGTAATGAAATGAGGCGTGAACATTTCACAAATTTATCATTATCTTTCTATATGTGCACTCTTTTAGGCTAAGGCTTAATGGAGCTGTTCAAAGTAGCCATGTGATAAACTAATCGGCGCAGACGCGACCAATACCTTCTTCTATGTGAAATAATAATAAATACCAGTTTATGCTGTTTGATTATGGCCTCGGAGGTAGGAGGTCCCTGCGTGCGCAGTGGAAATGTGGCTAATAATTTCTGACTGGCATATACCTGAACAAATCAAATAAACGGGCAAAGGCGGGGCCCATGGACTGCAGCCCAGTCAAGCCCAATGGTAAGTCCGGCCATGGCTACCGTAATAAAGAACACACAAAGCCCCTATATATTTATTTAAAGGTTCTCTTAACTCTCTCTTAGTTTAGTTGGGGAAAGCATTAATAAAAACAACATTAAAATACAGTGTATTTCCTGAAGATAACGTGGTTCTCAACCTCTTTGCCCCCAAGGCCCCCCTTTAAGGAAATATTGCAGGGTCCCCACACAAGACTTTTTGACCTCAGTAAAGCATAAAAGTGATTCAAAGTGATTTTGCCATTGCAGTAATGTCCCATTCATAGCCAACATATGAGAGTTGTGTCAAAAGTCATTTTTATTGATATTGTGTTTTATACAGTACAGATCTCTTCAAAGCAGCTCCACAGTCATGGACAGGAAAATAACAGAATCGATGATGCAAAAAAATCAAATTCTGTGGTAAGGTAGCTGTAAAGTCTACATATATACAAGCTAACAGAGTTACTAATATTTCACATATTGTGTAGTCCGATATAGTCATTAACATTTATTAAATGCTGTCTAAAAAAGCCATAACTATCATTCTATTCGTTAGTTTTCAGAACAAGAAGATACATAAACATAAAAAAAAATTAGCTTGCTGTCGGACCACAAGAGGTGAACCAAGTGTACACTAAATTACTGAGGTGTGGACGTGTGAAACGTAATTTTGTTTTTATGACAAATAAAAGAATCTGAAAGTGAAAAAGGACCCAGTTCACTTTACATTCACACTGTCCCTGTCCCTGAAAGAGGATTCAGATCCTTTTTTGGTCCACTAACCCTAATCTAGTTCAGTTCAGTGTTTGATGGTTGACCCTAAACCCCACAAAATTAGATCCCATTCACTTATATCATCTCACTGTAACCAAGCTTTTTATTTGTAAAGAACATTATTTTGTTAAACAACAATGTTACAAACACTAAAAAGTTGTAAGAAACATACAAATTAAATAAACTGCTTTAATAAAACTGCATAGTCTGCACTGTATGAATGACATTATGTATGAATGATTGAATCTTATTAGGGCTGTAAAATGTCAAATCAATTTAAACTATATTTAAATATATTTAAAAACTGAAATTGATAAAACCAACATACATGTTTCACACTCTTTCTGAGAGAACAAAGCATCTCTACAACCTGAAAGAGAACAGCAGTGGTGCAGTCTGTGCACGCGGCTTCAGGTGTGTGTGTTCAGAAAACCGTACATCAAAAAGTTTCCACCTTCAAGGCACACATCTGCATCTCAGTTCATAAGAGGTTGGAATGACAGTAGACAAGTGTATGTCATGACCAAATAATTTGTAGAGCAAATGGAAAAATCAAGTGAGCCCATAGCAATTGGACACATTCACGATTCACGATTTTAGTGTTTTTAACCTCACTGTTAGCTGAAACCCTCTTAAGGCTAAAGTATACTTCAGTTTTATGCGTATGCTTAATGCAAATTTCGTCACCAAAATAGTATGTGCGTACTGTAAATGCACCATCCGATACTTTGTTACCATACTTTGTACGTGCAAGTTGCACATGCGCATTGACTTGGCTTTGCACTAATCAGTTATTCCACAAGTTGGCAACACGGGCCTGGGCTGTTGTTTCTCCGTAGAAAACAAAAAAACAGAACAACAACAACAAAATAGTAGAGATTGCAACAACAAAAGATGCCTGCATTGATGAATGCTTCTGTGAGGGGGGTTATGAGAGAGCCACAACTTTATTTTAAAGGGGTCATATGATGCTTTTTTAAAGATCATTATTTTGTGTATTTGGTGTAACAGAATATGTTGACATGCTTTAATGTTCAAAAAACACATTGTTTCTCAAATACTGTACATTATTTTTTGAGACTTTAGTCTTTGCAACTTCAGGGATCTTATCTAAGCACAATCAGCTTGTAACACTCCAAAGAGAAAGGAAAACTTGAAATCGCATCATATGACCCATTTAAAAGAGTACAAAGACATTTTTATCACTCATAACTTCTGGAGAAAAATAGAGCTGATGCTGGATTAAGATGAAGCTTTCTAGAGTGCATGTGTCGAACACCTTCATTGGTGCACACTATTAAAAGAAGTATACTTTGAAAGGCTGCGCGTTCGACTGTGCGCATACATTAGCGTACGCTTAAAAAACGGAGTATACTTTGGGCTTTAGTCTTTGTTGTTTCTGTTGCACGACTCTTTCTAAACTATTTGGCAGATTTCTCACTTTTGTGTGGAGAAAGGTCAGGGAGAGTTGCTGTGAGGGGAGGATAAATGGGGGCGGGTAATATTGGGGTTGGGAAGAACTGGTGTGGGGGTGGGAGGATTCGAGCAGGGGTGTATGAATAGTGGCGTGAGGTTGGAGCTGGGGTTCTCAGTGTGCCAAATTGTTCCGTAAATGTGAGGATTGAAGTCGATATTCCCTCAAAATCCTCCTCAAAATCTCCGAAAATGCTAAAATAAAACACACAGACAGTCACTTGTGTATAATCACATTCATTTGAAACAAGTCTCAAACATGCCTTAACTATTTTAGCACAGATCAACTGTAAATGAGCCAAATTTCTCTGTTTATCACATTTGCAAAAATAAACTGTAAAAGTAAAAAAATGAATGATTTCTTGATGGAAACCCAAAGTCATGTACAAATAAGAGTGAAAGACATTTTTAATTACATGCCTTTCTTTGAAATAACTAGCAGTGGTCGAATTTGTGGTGCATTTTCTACTGAAAGCATCAGTTACATCAAAATAGGCAGAATTAAACACAACGTACAGTGTAAAAACTAAACTTAAGACTAATTAAAGACTCTTACGTTACATTCCTTTCTTCATGAAGATATAGCCATACAATTATATACATGTTCAGTGAATTTAAAATGAAAACAAGAGTATTTATTTGAAATTATTAGTACTTACAGTGTCTCTAGTTTATAAAGTGGAGAATTCTCTAGAGCAATGAGCAGTTCACGTCCTGAATGTCCTAGATTATTTCCAGTCAGATTCAGTTCTCTCAGGTGTGAGGGGTTTGATATCAGAGCTGAAGTCAGAGCAGCACAACCTTCATATGTGATTCCACACCAGCTCAACCTATAGAGAACAATGACACACTGTTGTTATGGATAGGGAAGTGCGGTACTGCTGCTGGTAGCTGGCACTGGAAATACGAATCAACTAGTCAGTTAATACTGTATCCTATTTGTCATGACCGACCTTACTATGTCCTCCCGAATGAAAGGAGGACATAGTAAGGTTGGTAAGGTTGCAACAAAAATATTTATTAACATAAAGGAAGGAAAAATAAAACAAGGAAACAACGAAAAACAACTACAATTTCTGCCTGACACATGATGTTATAGTGTCAGACAGAACAAGTCTCACAACTAGTGATGTTACGTTCTGTGCCGAGGCTTCGGAGCGTGTGTCGAGAAATCCCGGTAGCTTTAAGTGAAGCGCGTAGGAGGCTTGTATCGCTTTAGAGTGATGACGTCCGAAGCCTCGCTTGGCCAGACTGGTTCAGGAAGCGGTTCAAATCTTGTAAATTCACAGTACTCTGCCCTGTTAAACCCAGCCACTTTCCAGTTTTATACTAATAATATTGCCCCTCCTGCCTATTATGAGCAAAAAAACACAACCACGCCAACACAGCCTAAACTTTTATAGAGGGAAGAACAGGTGGACATCGTTCTCTTGATGAGCCTCCTAGCCACACCCACTGGCCGGCCATAGCAGGAAGGGTAGAAGACCCATCACACACGCCCCCAAAAAGAAGAGACCACAAAATCGTTAACAACAATCTCTACAAAATCCACTGCTGATGTACCGGAGAGAAAACGGATTTCACAGTAAATTATCTAATTTTCAGCAGTAAGAAAAAAAGAATGTTGTAGAACATCACAATTATATATGATATGAGAACAGTAGGGCCTGTAGATAGGGAGTACGTGTTATTTAATAAAAAGATATAATTATATTTTCAGAATGCCATAATTTTTTCTCAAACATAGTCAGTGGGGTAAAGCACCCCAGGGGGCACTGAGCAATTACTGTAGTTATTCTGTTCTGAACATCAAATCCTTTGTTTTTCCATCAAATGCATTCTAACTAGTTGGTTGAATAAAAATATTTGGACTTTATATTTAAAAATTACCTCAAATTAACATCAGGTAGCTTGTTAGCTAGCCAGTTAGCATCAGCTAACAATTTTTCAAATAGGCTATAATAATTTTGAAATTCATAATTATTGATTATATTCTTTTTCATTTTAAGCTAAAACTGCCTGTACTGTGATTTTGCTGTAAATGAATAAAGTAAATTGATTTGTCAGACTGGGGGAATTTTACAAAACGCCCCCTTGGTACAAATATATATATATATATTTTTTTTTTATAAATCTAACAACATGAAAACTCTAGACATTTTGCATACGTGGTTTATAGTTTATGTAATTGTCACTAAAACTATGATAACTATTCTGGACACATTTAACTTTTGTTTCACAGAGAAAAATTACACAGTTCTTAAGGGGGGCGTTTTCCCCCACTCTA
>NW_015641437.1:30733-32167 GCF_001515625.1 Sinocyclocheilus rhinocerous | reverse complement strand
ATAATTATATTTTCAGAATGACATAATTTTTTTTTTTTCAAACATAGTCTGTGGGTTAAAACGCCCCCATTGAGCAATTACTGTAGTTATTCTGTTCTGAACATCAAATCCTTTGTTTTTCCATCAAATGCATTCTAACTAGTTGGTTGAATAAAAATATTTGGACTTTATATTTAAAAATTACCTCAAATTAACATCAGGTAGCTTGTTAGCTAGCCAGTTAGCATCAGCTAACAATTTTTCAAATAGGCTATAATAATTTTGAAATTCATAATTATTGATTATATTCTTTTTCATTTTAAGCTAAAACTGCCTGTACTCTGATTTTGCTATAAATGTTTAAAGCAAATTGCTTTGGCAGACTGGGGGGGCATTTTACCCCACCCATGGGGGCGTTTTACCCCACCTGCTGGACAAAACGCCCCCTTGGTACAAATTTAATTTTTGTTAAAAATAATAATAACATGAAAACTCTGGACATTTTTCATACTTGGTTTATAATTTATGTCATTGCCACTAAAACTATGATAACTTTTCTGAACACATTTAACATTTGTTTCACTGAAAAAAAATTACACGCTCCTTAAGGGGGGCGTTTTCCCCCACTCTACTTTACAGGTGCGGCTACTGGGCATGCGCACATCAAAGTAGCATAATTTTTGTCACACTGTACAACAATAATTACTGTTTTTGCATTATTGTTTAGGGTTGGGGTAGGTATAGACGTTAATAAAACAATCTAATAGAACATTTAATTTATTGTTAGTTTCCAGCCGTAGCTGTCGGACAAGATGGCGGATTCGGCGTTATGATTGGTCAGATCGCCCGTCAATCAAAGCTCTTTGCGAAGGGTCAATTGGATGATCAATGCCATCCTTAGACCTCTGCAGCAAAATGGCCCCAGCACCCACATTACTGGCATCCACCAGCAACTGAAAAGACTGGTCAAACCTTGGAGCTGCCAAAAATGGGAGCCTCTGTAAGGAGCATTTTTATTTTTTCAAATGCTTGCTGACACACCGGGGTCCAGCAAAAAACTACTACTCCCCTCAACAAATTTATCAGGGGCACAGCCACAATTATTTATTCATGACTTATTTATCCATTTCCTTTTTGCTTTATATTTTTAACAAGCATTTAAAAATATGAATAATACAATTATTTAAAAAGAATGGATGAAATTTTATTTCACTTCAGGTCTAGCACACTGAAAAATGTATGTATGTAACCCTCGTTCCCTGAAGGAGGGAACAGAGACGTCACATCGGAACCTTGGGCACATAGCCGGGCCAGGGCCTCAGGATTACCTGGGATTCAGCCGGCCCAAACTCTAGGCATGAATTGTCGACTGAAAATGCGTGCAGGTCCCCTACCCTTAAATATAGGCCTATAGCACAAAAATAGAAATGAAATGATGCTTTAGGTTTTTATGTT
>NW_015641437.1:30271-30645 GCF_001515625.1 Sinocyclocheilus rhinocerous | reverse complement strand
TGAAGCAAAAACAGAATAACCTGACTTTAGCTTTGTGAAATTATGATACATAAAACATCTGTATGAAACAGAAACAGTAGACTGGCTGAATGAGACACAGATTCACTCTCTGGGCCTGTTTACACCTGGTCATTTCATGCGTTTTCGCTGATCAGATATCTGATTTGTTAAAACGTTTCCATTTACATTTGGCCACATAAATGTGTCGTCGCAAAACGGATATAAATCCGATCTTCAATTCCCGCGCTATATTTAAATTTAAGTTTGAGTTCACATCAATGAAATCAAAAGATAAGCGCTGCATTTTATTAATTATCAGCTCATTTCAAGATCAAAGACCGCGTGGCATCAGCACTGGAAAGATAAGTTTGTCG
>NW_015641437.1:26864-30250 GCF_001515625.1 Sinocyclocheilus rhinocerous | reverse complement strand
AAACATTCTTCAAAACATTTGGGATAATGTAAGTACACAAGTCAGCAAAATATATAGCACTGTTCTAGTGGTTTTTGGATATTTTAATAAAAAAATCTTACATATTGTGCCTTCAAAGCAGTGTGTGTCATCAAAGTAAGCTACCGCAAGATTGATTCGCGAGCAGACACTGATTACGATCATCGCAGTTTCTCCAGCGCTGCTGCACGAGCTCTGATGATGACCGCTAACTCACAATTTACCAGACTTACTGCATTTCATGTCGTGCTTTAAAAAGGGTTACAAACTCTTTTCAAGTTATATTAATGCTATAGCGTATTGTGTAACGTTCATAAATAGGCTAACCAATAAAATTTTTGTTTTAATTTTACCAACATTTCTTTCATATTCCTGCATGAGACTCCCGGCCAGGCTGAAATTTTGTCCCAGTAATTAAATTAAATTAGGCCAATATTTGTAAATATTTGTGGCTTGAAACAGCTGAAAAATTGAAAGTGTACTGCCGCTCTATGGATGTTTTGCCATTTAGGTAGGGTTTTTTAAGTTAATTAAAACTATTAAAAACATTTATGTTATAAAGCTGAATTAATATGAATGGAGAAAAACGGAATAAAATCACATATATAAAATAAATAAATAGGCCTAGTCCTATTCGCAAAATATATTTGACTAATTCACAGAAACGAAAGAAAAACTGCAGCAAGTTCTATATGCCGAGGTTCTGTCCATTTTTCTAATGTAGCCTAACATGTTCACGGAAACTAAATCAATAGCCTATGGCAAAAAGAGACATCTGTTTGTTTTCTTTATTTTGTAAAGCCCAGTGTTTTATTGTTTTTGTGACTGTACACAAAAGTAAACCCTTTATAGTTTCATATGATTTCTCACTCTTATCTTTGTTTCTGCTGTCATAAGGAACAAATTAAAGTGATCGTGCAGGTGCCTCACCAGTGCACACACAACATATTAGTTATAACATCGCAGCCTGTTCATTATCAAAATAAAATAAGTCAACCAAACATAAAAAAGTTAGGCTACACTACTCAATTTAAATAGTCCGAAGTAGGCTACAATCCATTTTGCATTCACTCACCAAACATTGCACATGTGAAGGATGATTTACGTGCAGTGAAGTTCAAAGTATAATAGCATTCAAATACAGCATGAATATGGAAACATTTCTGAGTGGATTCCTGCCGAATAAGAGAGGTAGGCTAATATGTGAGCCCAACACCCGTTTCAGTTTTAGCAGTAATTAATTCGTTGATGTTTAACTACTTGTAGGCCTATTATTTTTCATTATTTTTCTGAATACCGTTAAATTTAAATGATTTGTTATGGAGTGAGAAGAACTAAAATAGCTTTTAGTTATGTTCATCTGTATTTATAATGTAAACATTTAGCTTTATTTACCAGCATTTTACATTAGGCTATTCATGAATGTAAAAATAAAATGCGACTTGGCCTTTACGCAGCTAAAATATCTTTAAAAAATGTCTTTAAAAAAATAGTAAACTTTTGTATTTGTGCACGCGGGCGCGTCCGTGTCTGTTTTGTCATTGAGCATTATAAGTAGTGGCCCCCCCCCATGGGATTGAACTGCCCCCCCCCCCAGTTATGCCATCCTGGCGCCAGGCCTGAATTCAATATAGATTAATTATTGTTAAAGCTACAAAGCTACATGCCAGGACGGGTATTTTGACATACTTTTGAATGTATTTGCCCATTAAGTAGTGATGGGAAGTTCGGATCATTTTACCGACTCGGACCTGACGAGACGACTCGTTCTTCCCGAGTCACATTAAAGATTCGTTCAAAATGAACGAATCGTTCAAGAACGACCCAACACTACCATTAAGGCGGCTCGCGGCTGTCTGTGTGCACGCTGTTCACACAGAACACAGCGCGCGAGTACTGAAAGGAGTTGTCTTTCGCGCCCAAATGCTTTTTAATCGCTTGAATTTTTTAATTAGCAAGTCTTAAAAACACATGCAAATGATAAAATTCGTGACGATGCTGCAGTGGCCCTATCGGGCAAGTGACAAATCAGTCTACTGTCCCGAACGTCTTTCACAGTAAAGTGAGCCAGTTTCTTCTAATTAATAATGCGGACCGAGCCTTTTAATAATGAACCATCACTCTGAGACCCTCACTGTTATAACAACTCGTGTGCGCCCGCAATTCAAAACACGCAACGCATGTTTTAAATCACGGCTTTTGCGATTCGAAAATCGCACTAAGCAATATCGCAATTCGTAATTAATTTTGGTATATCGTGCAGCCCTAGACTGAACTATGTGTGTGTGTGTGTGTCAATGAAGCGCAAATTTAGCTGCAGCCAAGTGACTTTGTGCCATCCCCCTTGTCCCACTCCGCGACCCACAGTTTGAAAACCCCTGGGGCCCTAGAGAGCAGAATTCAGTCAGCGAGTGTGCCCATTGAACAAAACACCAACGTTTCAGCGACGACTCATCTGAACGCCTCTGATTGGTCACTGCATTCATAAGCTCAACAGAATCGTGCATGATTGGCTATAATGCCAGCCAGCGAACGCAGATTTGAATTTAGCAGCTGGTGATGTGCCATACTAAACATTCTAATTACACCGGTGTGATTGTATCAAATATAAAAATATTCAGCTATTTTTTGTCTTTTCGAAGCTCCATTCAAAATCCACTTGGCTCAAAAATCTGACGGACAAGTCTCTGATCACTGTGGTGGCAGGAGACATTATTTACTTACCCTGATGTTGTTCAAAAAGCTGAATGACATTTTCTGAATGCAAAAGTAGAAATAGAAAATGTCCTCCTTGTGCTTGTTAATATAATGGCAAAGAGGATGTCAAACTCTGAGCTTTAAAAAAGGATGCAGAAGTATCATTAAATAATCCCATGTGCCATACATTAAAGGGAGCAGCACAACTTTCATCTGTGAGACCACAATTACTCAACCTGTAGAGAACAATGACACACACTCTTCACTCTCTCAGATCAGATCGTTACTAAGTGTGTAACATAATAATAGCAATATATACACAACACGCTGTGTAACATGCTGTGTTTGCAGTGGTGCAGATCTGGACCAGTCACATTTATGACATAGTTTCAGAACAGTGAATTTTATAGAAAGATGATGAGTTTGCAGCACTAACTTTTAATTTTTAATCACCTATTTTGTTGATTATCCCACATAATCTGCTTCTGCTTCACTAAAAAAAGAATTTGTCAGCTTTGTGGGAAGCGTTCCAGCACACAGCGACTTGAGCTCGTATCCCGGGCAGCTCCTGGTGCTTTCTGATCCTAACCCTTCTTTCTCTTTTACATTACTTCCTTAAATCTTAAAGGATTACTTCACCCAAAAATGAAAATTCTGTCATTAATTACTCA
>NW_015641437.1:22265-26020 GCF_001515625.1 Sinocyclocheilus rhinocerous | reverse complement strand
ATCACACCGGATCTGGGTCAGTGCCCGCGTCGCCACACACTCGCATCATCGGTACTGTCGTGAACGCTCGTCCACACGGACGCAGTAAAGACGAAAATGTGGAATAAAGTCGTTATTTTTGTTTTCTTTGCGCAAAAAAGTATTCTCGTAGCTTCGTAATGAAGGTCTTACGGGTTTGGAACAACACGAGGGTGAGTAATTAATGACAGAATTTTCATTTTTGGGTGAACTAACCCTTTAAAAAAGAGGCAATTTATCGGAGTACCAGATCATATGTGATTCTCACCTGAATATCTCCAATTTACAGTTAGGATTCTCAAGTCCAGAAGAGAGACGCCTCATACCAGAATCTCGTAGTTTATTGCTAGACAGATCCAGTACTCTCAGGTGTGAGGGGTTTGATCTCAGAGCTGAAGCCAGAGCAGCACAACCCTCATCTGTGACGCCACAATCCTTCAACCTGTAGAGAACAATGACACTCTTCACTCTCTCAGATCAGATCGTTACTAAGCGTGCAACAAAATAATAGCAATCTATACACAGCATGCTGTGTGACATGCTGTTTGCATTTGAGTTTGTTAAACTTCTGAAAAATTGTCACCTCCCACCAGGGCCGCTGCTGGCCAAATGGGCGCCCTAAGCAGATTATATTGTTGTGACCCTCCCTCAGATATTACATAAAGTAAAAGAAAAAAACACCTATAAGGGATCAAAATAGAACTTTAATAAGTACATAAATAAATTGTAATTAAATTGTATTATTTATAAATTACAATTGTAGCTAGACAGTTACCTATGGCTATGATTTTATTAATACAGTTTGTCTGATTGATTTGATTTACTGTGTTCACATTTGATTTACTGTGTTCACCATTCACAAATTTTTTTTAAATAATTTTATATATGTAATATATATCTGTTCATTTTTAGATTTTTATTTATGTATATGGTAATATTAATATAGAACGAAGGTTTTAATTTTTTTATTTTTTTTGAGCAACTGGCATGGTGCCCCCCTGGGAGTTGGTGCCCTACGCAAACTGCATACTCTGCATATAGGGAGCGGCGGTACTGCCTCCCACCTTCCCCTATCACTTAAAGGGGTCCTATTATGCTTTTTCACTTTTTTAATTTTAGTCAGTGTGTAGTGTGTATGTTTGGGCATAAAAAAGATCTAGAAAGTTACAAATCTCAAAGTCTACTCCAAAAGGGAGAGATTTCGTGTGCCAGGATGGGGAGAAAGGTATTTTAATAATGTAAATTATGTGAAAATTAATGCGTTTTTCGAACCACCAAGCATGAGAGAATGTTCTAGTACACCCCCAAAACAAAATCAAGACTTTGTAAAAGAGCATAATAGGACCCCTAAAAAATCAGATCTGCACCAATTACATTTATGACATATTATGGATCTTAAAAGAAAGAGAATTTATCTGAGCACCAGATCATGTGTGATTCTCACCTGAGTATCTCCAATTTACAGTGAGGATTATCGAGTCCAGAGGAGAGACGCCTCATACCAGAATCTCCTAGATTATTTCCAGTCAGAACCAGTTCTCTCAGGTGTGAGGGGTTTGATCTCAGAACTGAAGCCAGAGCATGACAGCCTTCATATGTGAGACCACACCGGCTCAACCTGTAGAGAAAAATGGCACACTCTTCACTCTCAGATCAGAACACACAGATCAGATTAACAAAAACTAGTGATGTAACAAAAGTAGTGATGAAACCGAAGTAGTGACGGATCTTTTTTTCAATTGTTGTTATGATTATGTACATCTGAGTGAATGCACATTTCTTTTTTTCATCAAAAAAAGAAAAAAATGTTGGGTGAGTACTTGGTTTTGTCTATCAGTTGTTGTTTGAATTTTGAGATGTGGGTGTTGCACTCAAAAGTGGAGTTAGATGAATGTGAGCTTGCAGGAGTGGAGTTTAAACAGACTAAATGACTGGAGAAGTCCTGCATACATCACCAAAGAGGAGTGGTGTTTTCACCAAAAGGTCCAGTTATGACATTTTGATTGAACATTACAAGGTAAAAACATTTTAAAAAAATTAAATATGTAATTTCTCAGTATTTTTAATCACAAAGTGGATTGGTTGGCTCAGCATCATTTAATTTTTCATCTGTGATGCAAATTGATTAGCGTAAGGAAAAAGTTTGTAAGTAGCACTGAGCTCTCAAACCTACCATTTACGGTAATAATATGCACCCTTTAGGGGTGGATAAGGTACAAAGATTTATAGTTTGAAAGCAGCCTAAAAAAACATGAATATTATATTTTGTAATACTGATTTTAAGATTATATGTTAACCCTTTCTGTATGAAATCCACACACAGAACTATAGATTTAACAAACCAAAACTTAAATTAAGTTTTTCAAATAAATGAATTTATTTATGCTTGTTTCCCTTTATGTCTTTAAATATTTGTACTCATGCAAATACAAATAAAATGCAGGTGCTACACAGCTTTGAAGAGTTTTACTAACACAAATAAATAGCAGTATGACATCTGCAGCTTGATGAGATATAATTTTCTTATAATATTTAACAGTCTAGTGACTGTTTTTAGTGATACTTACTCAGCTCTTCTGGATTCTTTAATCACAGGCAACAACTTCTGAAGAACGTGATCAGCTTTATTTTTCACTTCAACAAATTCATTCAGCCTAAACTCATCCAGCTTCTCCTCTGATGTCAACAACACAAAAACTACAGCTGACCACTGAGATGAAGAGAGATTGGCTCTCTTTATTCTTCCAGATTTCAGATACTGTTGCATTTCTTCCACTAGTAAATGATCACCCAGTTCATTCAGACAGTGGAACAGATTGATGGATTTCTCTGGAGTGTCAATGTTCCTGATCTTCTTCTTGATGTACTCAACAGTTTCCTTATTGCTGTCAGAGCTGCTTCTTGTCTGTTTCATTAGTCCTTGTAGGAGCATCTGATTAGACTCCACTGACAGACCCAGAAGAAAACGCAGGAAAAGGTCCAGATGTCCATTTGTACTCTGTAGAGCCTCATCCACAGCTCTCTGATGTACGTCAGATAAAGTATGCGTCAAAAACCTTGACAATTCAGAGGACACACCAGAAAAAAAATGTGAGCGGTTGTTTTTGTAGAAGAAGTGCACATATAGAGCTGCTAGATTTTCCTGAACGCTCAGATGAACAAAGCAGAAGACTTTCCCCTGATACAAGCCAAACTCCTCTCTGAAGATCTGAGTGCATAATCCTGAGTACACTGATGCTTCTGTCACATCAATTTCACACTCTCTCAGGTCTTCCTCATAGAAGATCACATTGCCTTTCACAAGCTGCTGAAAAGCCAGTTTCCCCAGTTTGAGGATCACGTCTTCATCTGTCACAGTCTTCTCATAGTCCTTCTCATGTCTGATGTTGGTCTGAAGGATCAGGAAGTGTGTGTACATTTGAGTGAGAGTCTTGGGAATCTCTCCACTCTCTGCTCGACTCAACATCTTCTCCAGAACAGCGGCTGAGATCCAGCAGAACACTGGGATGTGGCACATGATGAAGAGGCTCCTTGATGACTTCAGGTGTGAGATGATTGTATTAGCCAGACTCAGATCACTAATTCTCTTCCTGAAGTATTCCTCCTTCTGTGGCTCATTGAAGCCTCGTACCTCTGTCACTCGATGGACACACTCAGAGGGGACGAGATCAGCTGCTGCTGGTCTGGAGGTGATCCAGATGAGAGCAGAGGGAAGCAGATTCCCCACAATGAGGTTC
>NW_015641437.1:21298-21431 GCF_001515625.1 Sinocyclocheilus rhinocerous | reverse complement strand
CTAATTAGGAAAATTAGGAAGTTTCCCGATGAATGCGGCTAAAGTAAACGGTCTCTCTGAGAGCGGCTCGGGCGGGGGGAGCGGGATCAGCAGAGCTCATTAACATTTAAAGGAAAATGCTACAAAAATGGCT
>NW_015641437.1:17830-21258 GCF_001515625.1 Sinocyclocheilus rhinocerous | reverse complement strand
GTTTTTTACACTACCATTGAGAAATTTTAACCAAACTATGTTACAGACTTTTCATTAAGACCCTAAAGAATCATATCAACTTGTGGAAAATGGGCATCCGATGACCCCTTTAAAATACTAATTAAAGGGATAGTTTAAAAAAAAATTACACACACACAAAAAAAAACACAGATGTAGACTTGTTATGTGGAGGAGGTTGGTAATTGCATGGTTGGAATATAATAAATATGATGCTTTTTACATTACATAAGGCACACAATCTTTCAAACTGCTGTGTCTAAATAGTCTTATGAGGTGTATAAAAACAAGTTTTGATCACTGATTTAAAAAAAGAAAAGAAAAATCTGACAGGTTACCTGAAAACATTTGATGCACCTATTCTCCTGTCTGGATGTCCTTTGACAAAACTGAGCATAAAATATATTACACATCAGACCAACTGTGGTGAATGATAATGGTACAGGTAATTCATAAATGATTGTATTCATTCCTACATAAAGTGAAAAAACAAACTACACATTTAAACCAGCACACATCACATTTAAACAAGATGAACAAACAAAAACACAATGTGATGAGCTATCAAAACTAAAATATGTAAGAACTACCAAGAATGAACAGAAATCTACAGTCTTGTGTAACACAAATACTGAGTAATAAAAACTGCAGTACTAAGGACACAAAACTTTACAAACTGTACCGGCTGTCAGTGTTTCCATCACTGGAAAGTATTGGCTGATCCACTGAACAGTCACTCTTCACAGGCATATGGTTGGGTTTTGGTAATTGTAAGAGATCCACCCTCATGCCGTGTTTTCTCTTTCTATGAACATCAGATTAAGAAAAAGATTTCAGACATTTTAATGTACAGCACACATTGGGCCAGATTTACTAACAGCTTGCACCAGCACAAACCCACTGTTGTCATTAAATAACTACTTTACTAAAGGCACGCAGTGAAAAAATTAGCAATAAAAAAGCACTGACAGTTACTTTTGTGGCTGACCTTATTGCATATGCATTTGTAGGAGTTTCCCTTTCAGACACAAAATGTATTGGGGAGAGTATTTAAACATGATTTACTAAAGTTTGCACTAGTCAATTTACTGGTGTTTGTGTCATTATTTAACACCTAAAAAAAGCATGTCTTAAGCCATTTTGTCCTTGGCATGGCTACGATAGCTGCTGCTATAAGAGAACAGAAATGCAGAGAACAGAGATGTGTGGTAAAGTGTTATTTTATGTGGACTGCAAGAAAAAGACGTTCTTTTGCCAAGGCACTGAGATTGTTAGATTATCTTGGTATGTTGCATTAGACATTATGAAAATGAGCTGAGTGTTTGTGTTCTTTCATTTGCGTATTGTCAGTAGATCACCTACAGAACTTTACACTCCCATCTGCAGCTTTATGGGATTGCAGCTCGAGTCTGACACTAATTTGTCCAGGGTATTGGATTTTTAAGCTCAAATTTAAGACTTTTAAGACCTTTTTTTAAAACCTTCACAAATAAAATGAATACCATATGTGCGATGTAGGGCAATGTCTAAGGTAACATATTAAACTGTAAAATGACTGTAAAAAGCATTATTTACAGCTCAGATACAAGTTTTCACAAAAACAAAAAGTTTTATAAAATGATAAACTTCACATTTCAGCCTTTAAACCATTTTTAAAGGGCTCTCCGGGTATTAAGACATTTATAGCTTAATATAACGTAAATGATGTCTCTTATTTAAATATATAGTAGAAACCCCATGAAAGATGTTATTTAAAAAAATCAACATGGTTTTTGGACTACAAGGTAGCGGCAGTAGCTCACCGAGTGCAACCATTTTACGTCATCATAATAATGGCGCCCCCCATAGTCCAAAATATGTATAAAACGATGTGATTTCTTTCACGCGTTCTTACACATTCGCATGGACATATATATATCAAAATATCCCATAAATACAATCAGTTATGTCTTAAAGGGATCCCCGGGTATTAAGACATTTATAGCTTAATATAACGTAAATGATGTCTCTTATTTAAATATATAGTAGAAACCCCATGAAAGATGTTATTTAAAAAAATCAACATGGTTTTTGGACTACAAGGTAGCGGCAGTAGCTCACCGAGTGCAACCATTTTACGTCATCATAATAATGGCGCCCCCCATAGTCCAAAATATGTATAAAACGATGTGATTTTTAAAATAACAAATATTTAATGGGTCTTCTACTACATATTTCAAATTAATTAAATAACATATAAATACAGTTTACTATTTAGATTTTTATAATGCATTATCTTCTGATCGATCCACCAGTTCACATTTACAGCTCCGCGTGTTTGCAGGGTAAGAACATGGGTACATTTTCGCATTGGTCTGAACGAAAACAACAGGCTTATTGAAAATCCACATTCATCGTCTGCCAGCAGGTGGCGCTTTTGGAACAACCGAAATATAACTGTTTCCCGATAATGGCAGTACACAAAGCAGCGCAGCACCTGACTTTGAAACGTGCAACACTCATATTCAATGAAATCATAGCCTTTTAAAGTTTATTCGTCACATTATGCCATATCGCAATTCTGGTCTTTCTGTCCCCAAATTTAAGACCTCTTGAAATCATAATTAAGACTTTCTTGTACAATTTAAGACTTTTTATGGCCTTCAATTTGATTCAACTAAATTTAGGACTTTTTAAGACTCCGCAGAAAACCTGTTGTCCTTTTTAATATGGAAGAAAACTTTGTTGCAATTTGTGTCTCATACTGACTTTAAATATCAGATGATGATATGAATACCAACACAATTCACATGAGAGTTTCTTTTCTCATTCTAGATTGTACATGTAATACTGATTCCAGGGCTTGCAAAATTTCAAAATCCCTGGTAGCCCTTCAGAAAGGCACTCTTCAGGTTTTAATAGCCTGAGATAAATTTAAAATAACCTGAACAAAAAAAAATATATATATTTTTTTTTTATGCAGAATATTGGATAGGAGTCAAAACATAAATCAAAAACATTTTCAAAACACAAATATCAACAATTATCAAGGAAGGAATTTTATTAGACTATTTACAGGGAATCTGCAGAATTTCTTATTAAATTTAAAGGGGTCATATGATGCAATTTCAATTTTTCTTTTCTCTTTGGAGTGTTACAAGCTCTTGGTGCATAAAGAAGATCTGTAAAGTTGCAAAGACTAAAGTCTCAAATCCAAAGAGATATTCTTTATAAAAGTTAAGAATCAACCACGCCTACCTAAAACGGCTCGTTCCAACATGCCCCCACATGTCTACGTCACAATGTGGGAAGATTTGCATAACGCCGCCCAAATCTTCACGCAAAGAAAGAAGGCGTAACTTATTCTCGCTGTATTATTGTTGCTGCCGCCGCCGCCATGTTGTGGAGATGCTGTGTGTTTCGTTATGAAA
>NW_015641437.1:16383-17639 GCF_001515625.1 Sinocyclocheilus rhinocerous | reverse complement strand
TGGTAGGGGCGTAACATTTCCGTCACACGCTTGAGGTATTCGGCCAATCACAACGCATTGGATAGCTGGCCAATCAGAGCACACCTCGCTTTTTCAGACCGATGAGCTTTGTAAAAATCGACGCGTTTCAGAAAGGCGGGGCATAGAGGAGAAATAATATTGTACAGTATGTGGAAAATAATGTTTTTTTTTAATCTTAAACCACATAAACACAGTTCATTACACCAAATACACAAAATAATGTTCTTTTTAGCAGCATCATATGACCCCTTTAAGGCTTTTTATGACCATTTTTAAGACCCACACAAATAAAATTAATACCACATGAGTGGGGCAGGGCAATGTCTATGGTAATATTAACCCCTTTACTGTCACTCCCCATTTTCGTCATGGAGACACAAATGACATACCCAAAATAAAAAGGTTGCTGCTCATGAGTCTTTCTGACTAGATACATAATCAACATATGTTCACAAAGCTAACACTTCAAAGTTTACTGTTCAAGAATCAGTATTACTCAGACTGTCATGATAATAGATATATATATATATATAAGCTCAAACGTAAAAACAAAAATAAAAATATTAAAAAATATATTTTTTAAATGTATAAAAAATTATGTTGCTGTGGTAAATGCTTTTAGAATCACAATGAAGCTAAAGCCACAAGTCTACTCATGCTTCATTCCAAATCCGAGGACATTATCTCTAAAACTGTGCATTTTATGAAACATTTTGTGAGACCATGTCATGTGTGTTTTTAGAGAAGTCTAATAAAAGGCTAATGAAATTGATTTATGGCCCCCTGTAAGCTCTCCTGCGTGCTGTTGCCTCATGTCTGGCCCGGCAAACTGCCCCATTCATGATTCTATTGTTCTCACTCGACAAACCTTTCACACCTCCGCCAGGTATGACACATAATCCTCCTCATTTCTTTATCATTATTCTTTTGTTTTTATTCAGCCATTAGTAGCCTTTATTCTGGCATTACAAGGTTTACCAAGCCACATCACTTCAATCCCAGTATACATTTACCCAACTATTATCAAAAGTCTTTCTAAAAAAATACAACAAAACATTTTCTTACGACCTTACGCCAATTATTTTTACAAAATACATCACGAAGCATAATTCCACCTGTTCTGCAGCTGCATTAGAGCTAACATTAGCATCAAGCTACATAAGACAATTTATGACATTAATAGTACACTTTTACTCAAAACTCACTTTAAACCACCATCGAGTGTTTGTAATAAC
>NW_015641437.1:13601-15454 GCF_001515625.1 Sinocyclocheilus rhinocerous | reverse complement strand
CCGTTTCAGAAAGGAGGTTAAGTGAAAACTCGGAGTATGTTAACCCTGAAATGAGGGAAACTCTGGGTTTTCTGTTTCAGAATGGGAGGCATGTCAAACCCGAGAAAGCAGGGTAAGTCAAGCCCGTTTCTGAAAGAGAGGTAACCTATACTCATAGTCAGTTACCGTGATAACTTACTCTGTGAACCTAACCTGGTCAGGAGCAGGTTTTCTTCGGTAAACCCAGAGTTTCTTTCGGTCTCCTCCCCCTTTTTAAAGCGCAAGCGATGTTTAAATACTTCATTCATTCATGCACGCTGCAAAAATGCTTTTCTTACTAAGTATTTATTTCTTATTTCAAGTACAAATATCTAACAATTCTTAAATCAAGATGGATTTTCTATATAAGAAAATGATATACAAGATATTTAGTCTTATTTCCTGGAGGGATCTAAATTAAGTGCATTTTACTTAAAATTATCTTCCAGTGTGGTAATAAAAATAATCTTAATGCAAATGGAAAACAAGATTATTCGGAGTGTCTATTACTAAGTGCAAATTTACAGTAGCTCCTAAAACTTCAAGTTTTAACTCAGAGTTGGTTGAACCTCCTTATTGAAATTTGAAATCCTTATTGTTTGTTATGGTCAGATATGAACGCGGAAGAGCAGGGGACCTCGTGACAGGATGAGACGGGGCTTGTTATGAGACGCAATAAGAATGACAAGGCGACGGGACGAATCAGGGTTTCTGTGAGTTACAGCACGAGCACGGAAGAGTAAACACACTGAGACAGCCCAGGGAGCGGCTAATTATCATCAGATTGCGTAAATCAGTGGAAAATGAATAGTGTTTTCACTATATTTTGGATATTAATATCCATGCAGAGTTGATGTTGTACGGCTTGTTCAATGAATCGCTGGCCGACTCAGTGATCAGCCGTAAAACAGTGAGTCTGTCCAAATTCCCTATAAAATCTTAAATGATTCCCTTTGAGCTAAATTGACCTGTTTCCCTTACAAATGCGTAGTGAATTTCTATTCCAAATATGACACATACGGAGTCATTATTTTGCACTCCTGACATAAAACATTGTTGCAGTGACAGTAGTTTAGTAATTTATCAAAACATTGGTCAAATATCGAAACTAAAGTCTTTAATCTTTGTACTGATGCAGTTTGTCCAGATCAAGTAAGAGTGTGATGTTTTAACGTGCTGTGAAAGTGAAACAACAATAACCTGGGGCCGTCGCCGATCTTTGACAGTTAAGGGGTTAAACCATAAAATGACATTTTACAGTTCAGATACAGGTTTTCACAAAACAAAAAGTCCTATAAAATGATAAACATCACATTACAGCCTTTAATTACAACCATTTTTAAGGGATGAGGAAAAGTATAAATATAATATATTTATATTAAATTAAATTATTAAATTAAATCATAAATATATATCTTACTGTTTTATTTATCAGGTATCATAGGTAAGATTGAATTAAACTGCTATCAAACCTTTTCTGAAGGCAGTCATTTCCTTTCAGAGATACATTCATATAAAAACACCCACACCATGTTTTGACTTGAAAAGTGCAGCGCTAATATTTATTTAATGAAATAATAGCCTTCTGAAGTTAATCGTTACATTAATCCATAATAATCTATTCTTGTCTTTCCGTCCCCAAATGTAAGACCTCTTGAAATTATAATGAAGACTTTTCTTATATCCACAGCTCTGCAGAGTTTAGCTCCAACCAGCTCCAACTCACACCTGCTTGGAAGTTTCTAGTAATCCTGAAGACATTGATTAGCTGAATCAGGGGTCTCATGTATAAAACTCTCCGTAGATTTCATCCTAAAAGTGTACGTATGCACAAA
>NW_015641437.1:12247-12557 GCF_001515625.1 Sinocyclocheilus rhinocerous | reverse complement strand
TCCAGTATCCTTGTTATGTTTTAGCATAAATATATCAAAATCCATAAAAACAAAACGGTTTAAAATAGTTCTCAGATAAATATTTTAGAATAGAGTTGATCTCATTCTTTTCCACTGGTCAAATAGTATTTCAATTGTTTTAAACAATTCAAATCAAATTTAATTTATGCAGTTTTGCTGATAAGGTGAACATCTTTTAGCTATTTTTAGCCTATATTTATTGCAGTGTAAATAGAATTATCTGACTCTGCGCATCACTGACAAAGTAGCCTATTTTAAAAAGAAAACATGTAAATTGCCATTTTCTTCA
>NW_015641437.1:6373-12128 GCF_001515625.1 Sinocyclocheilus rhinocerous | reverse complement strand
GACCGTTCGACCACTGAATCCAGCAGTGTCTGCCATAATATCGAAGTAAGTGCGCATCATTGATCATTGTTCTCACTAAAATATTTTCTCATAGCATGAGATCTGCAGTTTAGTTTAAAGATGAATTAGTGTGCACCTATAGCACTCCTCGCTGTCATTAAAACAGCATGCCACAGGAAAAGTGATCAAGTGCATTCCACTAAATATGTCTAAATTCATATAATTTGTGTTTAACTTCTGCGTAATGACTTTATGTAATTTCAGTGCTTATCTCCATTAATGAGAGTGGAATATTTAATGTAAATGTGTATATCGAAATGAAAACCGATTTTAAAATCGTTGTTTGGAACTAATCGAGCCGTTTGTGCCAGGCTGGAGAGAAAGGCATTTTAATAATGTAAATTATGTGAAAAATAATGTGTTTTTCGAACCACCAAGCATGAGAGCATGTTCTAGTACACCCCCAAAACAAAATCAAGACTTTGTAAAAGAGCATAATAGGACCCCTTTAATACATTTTATGGTCTTAAATTTGATAAAAATAAGACTTAAGGACCCGCAGAAACCCTGTAACCCAACGTGTAGGGTGATGATATATTTTAATACATTTTGATACATTTTGGCTGCCGATTTTGCGAGCACTGGATTCCATATGTTTGCAGAAAATATTGTACCTGCAACTAGACGATGTGTTTCCATCATTAAAATGCAGTGGTGATTTCATAGACTGATCACTCTTCATAGACACACAGCTGGGCTCTGCTGATCCTGTTTTCTTTAGCTGGATTGAACTGAAACAGAAGGCTTACAAATAGCAAAAGCACAAAGCTGTATCCTGTACTGAGTGCTCTTGTGTTAACAGCACCACAAACATAAAACTATAAACACCAGTACATAATTCACACTATGAATTCCTTGTCTCATTCCACAATATATTATAAATAATACTATTAGTGGGCAATTCCAGTGTTACGGACGAGACATTCGCAGTCAAAACCTGAAATATAAATTATTCATTACCAATATATTGAACCATCTCTTTATATTTTTCTAAAAGAGTTTTTGGGAGACAACATATTTTGTAGACTTTCTGTGCTTTACAATACACAAACCAAAAGCAACAATATCTGCTGAATGGAGAAGGGTTGGCTATTCACAAAACATAAAATATTAATTTTATTTTAATTTTAGTTTTTGTGTTTCAGAGGAAAAATCAATGTTACAGACGTGACATCTCTCCGTTATGGACATGACCGTTCTGAAAGCGGAATTTATCCGACTATGGAAACATGTACAAAATGCTTTAAAAACTTTAACAGAGATGTCTAGAGGGTATTTAATAGAGCTGCCCCCCACTAATGATTTTTCTAGTTACTAGCAGTCGTTCATTTAAGCCATTATCCAACTAATCGCACATTTATATGAAATATAATGCTAATCCATAATGAGCCTTAATATATTCCACGCTCAAGCACATGCATGAAGTTTGCCACAAAGCACAGGCAAAAGTAGCCTAATGATTATGAAAATGGAGAAAAAAATACAGACCTAAATGCACAATTTGAACAGGGTTTTGTTTTTTTGGTAAAAACTTTATTTTTTCATGGTAAGGCTGACTTTTGCATGGAATTGCCCAGTATATTTTATGTTTGCAGAAATATTGTACCTGCAACCAGACGATGCGTTTCCATCATTCAAATGCAGTGGTGATTTCATAGACTGATCACTCTTCATAGACACACAGCTGGGCTCTGCTGATCCTGTTTTCTTTAGCTGGATTGAACTGAAACAGAAGGCTTACAAATAGCAAAAGTGCAAAGCTGTATCCTGTACTTAGTGCTTTTGTGTGAACAGCACCATGAACATGAAAATATAAACAGCAGCACATAATTCACACTATGAATTTTCTGTCTTAGTCTACAATGTCTACATAATACTGTTAATCATATGTTTGTAGAAATATTGTACCTGATTCCAGATGATGTGTTTCCATCATTAAAGCGCAATGAATGTGAATGAATATTAGCATATCTTTACTTAATTTAAGTACATGCTGAGACCTCACAAACATGTGATTTCACTGTGCTATTTTACTGGTGTATCATAATATACCATTTAGAGTTTTTAAAGAGTACCTGATTCCTGGACAAATATCTCCATCACTGGATGTCTGTGTGTTGTCCATATTGAAGCTGCATAGGTGGATCAGATGAGTCTGATCTCTTACACATCCATCCACAAAATGATCAGCAGTTTATTCCACAGAGACTGCTGTTACTGAGTCTAAAGAGTTTTGAAAATGTCCACTCTACTAGTCATTGAGAAATGCATGTAACCAACTGTAAAACAAAACAAAACAAACAAACTGTAATGCTGTCGGATAGATGTTACTGAGAGGCAGGGTGCGAACTACGGGGGAGCTAGGGGGAGCTCGGCTCCCCTTAATAAGACATGGGCTCCCCCGAAAACGTGATTTGTGAAATTTGGGGGGGGTCTCAAAAAATATTGACAATGTGTTATTTTGACGTGCAATTTCAGTTTTGTGTAATGTGATCATCGTGGATTATTAAGTGTAAAATTGCAAATATAGGTATAAAAACACTTAAAAATCTAAGCTCATATGTAGTCATGTTTAAAGCTATTGATTCTAAAACTTATATTGCATATTATCTATATGTTTATATCAATTTAAAATAAAAGCTTAATAATTACAATTAAACTAAGCTAGCTTGTGTAATGGATTAAGGGTATAATAATTATATAATATAAAATAATTTAAACGGGTGCTATTATGCTTTTTCACTTTATAAAACCCAGGATTGGTGAAAACTAAACTTAAACTTACCTGGCTAGCCAGCTAAACCGGCTTCATGGTACAGGCCCCAGGAAGGAGCTAGGAAGGCTCAGTACGATTTGAGAATGATATTACAAGAAAAAAATAAATAAATAAATAAAGTAACAAAACACTACAAAACAACCACTGAAACTACAAAACACAAAGGAAAATGTTGTCAGCAGCAAAACCTCAAGCTCAAATCACTTGCAGGGGCTCTTCTTTCAGTCTTTAAACACCTCTCGCATCAGACGTGCACTTCAAGACAAACAGTTAATCTTAACACAGACATTAACCTGTGACGAGTGGGGTGGGGCCGTGGGAATGGAGCGAGGCTGGTGGAGTAAGTGATAACGCACGACACCTGCACCACTCACTGTTCTCGAGTCCTACGGAGGAGCTCCGGAAGGATAAAAGGAGGAGTGACGACAGTGCAAGACGAGAGAGGACCAGGCCTGGACTTTATTTTGTGTTTTGGTTCTGTTTGTGCGCAGCAGTCGTCCGTGAGGGGCTGTCGCGTTTTTTTGTGTTTGTTTATTTTATTATTAAAATCTTTAAATGTTCGCCGGTTCCCGCCTCCTTCTTCCCGATCTAAGAACTGTCTTACATTGGTGCCGAAAAACCGGGAGGAAGGAGGGACATGCTGCCAGAGATCCCTCGCCGCTGTGGTGAATCCACGGTGCCATCGAGCATGATGGAGCAGTCTGCCGCCATGGCGGTGGGCTGTAGTGAGTTGCCGGGGGGGCGAACAAACTCACTGCCGGCCACCTGGGATGTGGAGGGACGGCTGCCGTCCGTGAGGGAGCGGAGGAGTCGCCGCCGTTCGCCTGGGGCCGGAGGGGGCCGAGAGCCGTGGGAGGCGCTCCGGAAGGATAAAAGGAGGAGTGACGATCTTTAAATTTAAATCTTTAAATGTTCGCCGCTTCCCGCCTCCTCCTTCCCGATCTAAGAACTGTTACAAAACCATACACATTTTTATCAATAAACATGTTAAAAACATTGCTTTTTTCTAAACCAGCCACAACTTTTTCTTTTTTAATTGGCGGGAGGCAACTACTTTTTAAGGTGCATAACCACCACCTGCTGTACTGGAGTGTGGACCATGAGATTTGTATTTTCTTAATGAGAGAAAAAAAAAGTACAATCCATTCATTAATCCAGACTCTTTCAGAAAAATAAGTACAGCTTTATATGTCTGCCCATCCTTTAATATATCCTTAAGACTGAATGCATTCACCCCATATTTCTTTAACTCATCTTTTAATCTTATTCTTTGCATCTTATTTAATGCAGTGACAAATAACATGCTCCACTGACTCCTCTTCCGTTCCACAAGTACACAAACCTGAAGGATGCTTTTTCAATAAAAACATTGTTTTATGTAACCCAGTGTGACCTAACCTCATTCTAGATATTATAGTTTGCTCTCTGGGAGTTCTTCCTATTGATTTCATTTTTCCTACTGCTTGTCTAATCTTATATAAATGACGTCCTTTACTTTCTTCGTCCCATTGTTTCTGCCATGACTTTATAATTTCTGCTTTACTATAAGGTACCTCCATAATTCTTTCTTGCCTTAAAGCTTGTTTTGCCAAAGCATCTGCCATCTCATTACCCACGATTCCCCTATGCGCTAGAATCCACATGAAACCAACTCTTATGTCTATATGTTTTATTCTATACAGGGATTCATATATTTCATAGACAATATCAGGTCTATTTTGAGATGATAAAGACTGCAAAGAAACCAATGCTGATAAACTATCTGAGCATATTACCGCCATTTAACCTTATTTTGTTCTACCCACTGTAGAGCCTTTAAAATAGCTAACAGCTCAACTGTAAATACTGTTAAATTATCAGGAGTTCTTTCCCTAACAATTATTTCCAATTCTGGAATGACAAATGAAAATCCAGTATTTCCACTCTTATACTTTTCATTTCTGGAATAACAAATGAAAATCCAGTTTTCCACTCTTAGGATCCTTTGATCCATCAGTAAATATGGCAATAAAAGACTTATATTAATCTTTCATCTACTATATCTGCCCAATTTCCTTTCCCTTTAAGTCTCTTTATGTCATCTTGAATATATAAATCTAAAATCAATGGGGGAAACACCCAAGGTGGTGTCATAGGATAGAGAACAGTTGGACTATATTTTAACTCTTGCAACCCCATTTCTTTTGCCATTTTATTTGATGACCACACAAAACACGCATGCTTTGCTTTCAAACTCTCCCAAAACGGTTTAAGACCTTTCACCCACCATAGGGTGTTTCTCTTGATTGTGCCAATAATTCATCATTAGCTGCTTATATATTAAATTTAGAGGTAATTCACCCATCTCCACTTGAATTGCACAGACAGGAGAGGACTTTATAGCCCCACAACAAATCCTCAGTGCTTGATTTTGTATTACTTCCAATTTCTTTAACAGTGTCTTTGCAGCTGATCTATATACTACACTTCCATACTCTACACTGGTCTTATTAAAGCAACATATATATCTCTCAAGGCTCTTATACTAGCACCCCAGTCCGACCCTGTTAAACATCTCATTATATTTAAAATCATCTTGCATTTTTTCTCTATCTTCTTTATATGATCACTCCAAGTCAGTTTAGAATCAAATAAAACCCCTAAAAATCTAAAAGAATTTACTTGTTCTATCTGTTTCACATACATCAATATCTTTGTTGTTTTAACCTTCTTTCTAGTAAAAACCATCATCTTTGTCTTTTCTATTGAAAACTTAAAGGGGTCATATGATGCGATTTAAATTTTTCCTTTCTCTTTGGAGTGTTACAAGCTCTTGGTGCATAAAGAAGATCTGTAAAGTTGCAAAGACTAAAGTCTCAAATCCAAAGAGATATTCTTTATAAAAGTTAAAGAGTTAACCACGCCTACCTAAAACGGCTC
>NW_015641437.1:0-2491 GCF_001515625.1 Sinocyclocheilus rhinocerous | reverse complement strand
TATGGTAAGGGGCGTAACATTTCCGTCACACGCTTGAGGTATTCGGTCAATCACAACGCACTGGATAGCTGGCTAATCAGAGCACACCTCGCTTTTCAGACCGATTAGTTTTGTAAAAATCGACGCGTTTCAGAAAGGCGGGGCATAGAGGAGAAACAATAATGTACAGTCTGTGGAAAATAATGTGTTTTTTTTTTACTTTAAACCGCATAAACACATTTCATTACACCAAATACACAAAATAATGTTCTTTTTAGCAGCATCATATGACCCCTTTAAAACCACATGAATAAGATCATCTCTCAATCCTTTTTATTGCTTCTTGCATCTTTTCCTGTATTAATGTTACATTCTTCCCATTCTTCCAAAGGGCAATATCATCAGCAAATAATGATTTACCTATATCAAATTTAACTTCATGAAACACATCATTAATCATAATGGAAAACAATAATGGGCTGATCACGCTACCCTGTGGAGTCCCATTTTCTACTTTATATTTACTAGACTTTGTTGATCCAATTTTCACCTGGATATATCATATAAAAAATCTTTAATCCAATTAAGAATTATTCCCTTTATTCCTATTTTAGCTAGCTTAACCAACAGTCCCTCTTTCCATACCATATCGTAAGCTTTTTCTACATCCAGAAATATTGCCATTACTGATTCCTTTTTAATTTGGGCTTTTTAAATTTCTGTTTCCAAACAAACTACTGGATCCATTGTTCCTCGACCTTTCCCAAGTCCACTCTGATAAGGAGATAACAATCCTCTTTTTTCTATATAAAATGTCTGTCTTTCAACAATCATCCTTTCCATTATTTTCCCTACATGAGATGTTAAAGGTGCAGTAGGAGATCTTGGAAAATGCTAACTTTAGCCTGATAGCACTGAAAGTGAACATCCCACCCAGCCTCCCTGCTATCGCCGTCCAAAGCCACGCCCCCTGAACGCATATACGCTCACAGACCAGAATACCAGAGACAACATTACTACAATCCCACCCTCCCTGCAATCGCCATCCAAAGCCACGCGCCCTGAATGCATTTACACTCACAGACCAGAGACAACATTACTACAATAGGTTACATCAGTGGTTCCCAATTTCAGCCCCCGCTCAGGGAGTGGGGAGCAATGAACACTGTGTAGGGATCGTATCGATCGGAACACAGTTCATGCTAACCTCTCTTCTAACGAGCAGGTTATCTGAATCAGGTGTGTTAACTAAGCAAGACTGGAATTGGGAACCGCTGGGCTGCCTACATCATGTGTCATTCACCGGTGAGAAAACTTTAAAAGTACTAAAATACCAGGAAGGAAGATCAGGCTGTTGATGTTTGTCTGCCGTTCTCGCTCTGTCTGCACAGCAGCCGGGTGCGCAGAGGTATGCTAATACATATGTTGACAGGCAGGTAGGAAAGCCAATTTAAACGCTCGGACCGAGCGTTTTGATTGGATGAACATTTCTTGGTCCTACGCCTTCCACAGAATATATAAATACAGATAAATACATTTAGACCACTTAACTTAATGCTTGCTATCGGGATGTGAAGAGACTTTCAACCAGCATAACAAAAAATGTTTCTGAAGACAATCACCTATTGCATCTTTAATGCAATTGGTCTGTAGTTTGCTGGATTAGTTGGGTCTTTTCTTGGTTTTATTATGGGAATTATGACTGCATCTTTCCAACTAGTAGGTAGCCTACCTTCTTCCAATACCTTATTACACAAACCTAATAATTTACTTTGTTTGGGTTAAAATTCCTAAATGCTTTAACATAATATAACATATCTGATCTTTCCCTGGGGGAGTTAATCTAGACAAAGCGCGTCTCCAGAGATGAAACGGAGCTGCTCGTGAGCGAGCAAATAGGTAGCCTAATTCTGATACATGCAATGACAATCCTTTATGACATGTAGGCATTTTTATATTTATGTAGAATAGACTTTATTCAATTCTATTTCCAAAATGAATATTAATGGATCTATTACAGATAACTTTGATGCAATTTCTAGTTTTTGTTATAATTATTACTCTAATTTATACACATCTAAATTTAGTGAGCTTAATATGTGAACTTTTTGTAAGCATTTAGAGAATGTAAATATAATTAGTCAAGAGGACCAAATATTATGTGATTCCCCAATTACTATTGCTGAAATTGGATGCGATTGAATGTCTGAAATGTAATAAATCACCAGGTAGTGATGGAATTACTGCTGAATTCTATAAGCAGTTCTCTGAGATTCTCGTCCCGTTCCTTTTTAAAGTGTATTCTGAAAGTTTAAAGTGCTCTGAACTTCCTACAACTATGACTCAAGGTGTAATCTCTCTAATTCCTAAACCCAAGAAAGATTTACTGCTTATTGATAATTGGAGACTCATTAGTTTGTTGAATAATGATTACAAAGTATTTGCTCTTGTTTTTGTCCAAAGATTAAAATTAGTATTAGATTCAATAATTGATGAAAATCAATCTGGGTTT
>NW_015641436.1:409760-410004 GCF_001515625.1 Sinocyclocheilus rhinocerous | reverse complement strand
TTAGTTTGAGTATTTGGATTTGTGTTTAAGGTTTTGAGAAAATGAAGAAATGTGTTTTAGCAATTCAGAAAACCTGTAATATAAGCTGCAATAGAATAGGTGGTACGGGAAATACACGCACATCACCAGCGTCACCCTTGGCAAGTTTCGGTACCAGGGATGCAAACTTGTGGTGAAATTTGACGTTTTGAATTCAAAATGGGTCATTTGTGTGATTCGGGTAGATCCGAATAAAATTGTTTGG
>NW_015641436.1:393718-409724 GCF_001515625.1 Sinocyclocheilus rhinocerous | reverse complement strand
CTTTTTACAGTTCCAGACAGTAGTATCTCAATTCTATACCCGCTCGAAGTCCCCCTTTTTCAAACGCTCCTGTGTGTTTTTGTGCGCGCGAGTTTTGTAGCCAATCACAGGCATCTCTCTTGAAAGCAGTGGCCAATCAGAGGTGTTTACTTTAACGTTACGTTAGTCAGATCCGCTCTGATGTAATTTTTCGCAAGTTTACGTAGTTCTACACGCTCACAGATCTTTCCTATTATAACAAGACAAAAAGACAGCATACACGATGTAAATAAGATATTCATTGTGTAGTTAGTTATTGATTATATCAGGAGTTTTCGGGTGAGTAAACTCGGACAGTTGCGCCATAAGGGAAGCGCCCTTTGTTCGGTGTCTCTACATACTACATTCACAGTTTGAAGAAAAGTTTAAGAGGACCGTCCCAAAAAATTACACGAGTGAATCCGCCAAATTTATCCACTATTGACGGTGATAAGATAACTGTAGCAATGGACGGAACGAACTATCTGACAAGCCGGTGTCAAAACAGCTGTGCTTTAAGTGATAACAAAACTACAGCAGTAACAAGTCTGTTGCCTTTAGCAGCTTCTACAGGTAAATATAACTTAAAGCTCTCCTTTGATGTGTCCTTTTTAGGCAATGTTTGAAAAGTTTAATTTTTAAATTAAATCAAAAAAAAAAAAGGCAAAATATTTAATGCATTATTTAATTATTATACCATTAATAATTAACTTAATTTGTAGTTAACTAGCTAAGTATTTAAATAATTTACCATACTAGACTGGTGTCTGGGCTTATTTATTTATTTTTAAATGACATGAGACTTTGTGACTTCCTGCACTTGATATACCGGTACTTCATAGTCATTTTATAATAAATCCAAAAGCAAGACGTGAGAAAAACTAGGGAGTTGAAATGGCAACTGAGCTAATGGGTGATCCTCTGCTGCCATCTACTGGCTACTTAGTTGGCATTTATTTAGCTCTTCTACATTAAATTAGTTGAGTTAACATAATTAGTTGTCAACTAGTAAAACTAGTAAAGCTGATAAAAACATACTTCAGGTCAACAATGAACCAAGAGAGGCTGTCAGCACTGGCACTAATTTCAGTTGAACGGAACATACGAAGGTCTTTGGATATGGAGGACATAGTGACAGCATTTGCTGTAGCTAAGGCTCGTAAGCACCATTTTAAAGGTTACAATCCATTACTGTAAATATGAAGATTGTACTGTATCTTCAAGATTGTATTGTGTCTTCTGCCATAAAGATGAAGATTGATATTTTGTTAAAGAATAAGCACTTTGGGGGTTTTTTTAATAAGCAATTTATGTTCTATTATATGTGTTTTAACTACTTTTTGTTGTATAAATATACTATATCTAGGTAACGAAGATATATTAATAAAATAATATTAGAAAGTCAAGTCAAGTTGAGCTTTATTGTCATTCCGCTACATACAGTGGAACGAAATGTCGTGTCTCGCAGGACCACGGTGCTACATAAATATAAACATACAACACTAGACGTAAAAACAATTTTTTGACCTACATAGCTAACTATCTGAAGCGGTAACCTACATATACTATAAATAGTTAATAGTTAATGTAAATAGTACAATAAATAGTTGACTATACATACACATAACCTAAGACAGACTATACAATTGTTTGTAAATTACAGTTGTATACTGTAAAATTTGCAGTTTTTGGCCGTAAATGTGTTTACAGTTTTTCTGTATTTTTTACAAAATTATTCTGGCAACCACAGCTGCCAAAATTATATTGTAAAAACTACAGAATTTTTTTTACAGTGTATGTCATATACTGGAACGTCACATCTTGTGAACGTGAGTTTAGAGATTTGATTATTTTGAATATCCCATACTTTCATTTACATTTAACATTACATTTAAGTCATTTAGCAGACGCTTTTATCCAAAGCGACTTACAAATGAGGACAATGGAAGCAATCAAAATCAACAAAAGAGCAATTTGCAAGTGCTATGACAAGTCACAGTTAGCCAAATGCAGTACACGTAGGAAGTTTTTTTTTTATTATATAATAAATAAAAAGAAAACAGATAGAATAGAAAAAGAATAGAGCAAGCTAGTGTTAGAAAACTTTTTGGCTTTTTGTTAATTGTATAATAAATAAAAAGAGAAGCTAGTGTTAGTTTTTTTTTTTTAAAGAAAACAAGAAGTTAGTAAATGAAGAGAGTGCAAGTCTAAAAGGGACAAGTTTTTTTTTATAAAGAATAGAATTAGAATAGAGAGTGCTAGAGTTAGAGGGTCAAATAAAGATGGAAGAGATGTGTTTTTAGCCGATTCTTGAAGATGGCTAAGGACTCAGCTGCTCGGATTGAGTTGGGCGGGTCATTCCACCAGGAGGGAACATTTAATGTAAACGTCTGTGAAAGTGATTTTGTGCCTCTTTGGGATGGCACAATAAAGCGCCGTTCACTTGCAGAAGGCAAGCTTCTAGAGGGCAAGGATAGAGCAAACTAACATACTAACAATCACAAACTCATCAGTCTGATTTTAGTCAGAGGATGTAGGTTGACCAATACCTTTAAGGCTGCCACCTACTGCTTGCCAAAAGCGTAGTGAACTTAATCTTTTCCCATACAACTTGCTAAATCAGCGACAGACAGAAACCAAAACTGATGACGTGTCTACTGCTCCATTCATCCAGGAGCCTTTAGTTTGCTCTATCCTGGCCATAAATTTGAGGTGACATCAGTTCAGAATAAATCAAGCTTAACATTTTATTTGTCAGATAAGAATGCATCATGCCAATTACATAAACAATTAGAAGCCAATTCAGAAAGGATAATGCAATTGTGAATCAAACTGTAGCCACATGGCCATTCTATGCTCCTTTACATGGCTCCACATAGGAGACACACAAATTCAACAGTCACACATATAACTTGAAATTGCTGGACAATTCCAGTGTATACGTACAGTTCATACAACAGTTACAGTAAAGCAATCATGTGTTTTAAAGAATAAACTCAATTAGTCTATGTGTACATGTAGTAGCACAAACAACCATAATGTGTGTTTTATGAGCACAATGCATTTAACCCAATTACAAATTTGAAAATGCAAAGAACTGCATACGTGACAGCAGAGAGACACACAACATGTGAGAGTTATGGATGCAGAGCTCCTGAGACTCAGGCACACTGTGTGGGGATTTTCTTGTTACAGAATCCCGAAATGCTATTTTACCTTCGCTTATATATTCAGATCAGAACAAAGAAATCTTCAAATTAGTTGTAAAAACATAAAAGACCTTTTGGTTGATCAAAATCCGTGACCCAAGGGTCACACCTGGCTGGAGATGGGTAAACATTCTCACCAGATCCTGAGGAAGACACGCCCCTCACCAGCAGAACAGAATTCTTTAAAAGTTCTGAATCGTTCTCATAATATGAGTGAACACTGTAAAATTGACACCATTTTACCAGTTACACTGAGACATTTAAAATTCACTACAGAGGATCCAATCTATTTTGCCAAAAATGCTATTATTACAGCTTCAACTGAGGGTGCTCTTGCTTGCTATTGAGCTAGCACCACTGTAGATCTCGGCCTGTATGACCATTTAAACAACAGCTCAATATTTTATTTAAAGCATAATTTACTTTCCGTAGTATCGATAATGTCAAAATGTCATGTGAAGTCAAATGTCCCGGTGTGTTTTCTCTTTAAACAAAAAAGAACGTGTTTCGTGGAGTTTTGATGTGTTTTATGGACTCGATAGTGTTTCTTAAATGTGGTGATTAAGAAACAATATCGAGAAACAAAATCAAGCTAACCAGTCAAAGGCTGTATTTAGATAGATGTATATTATATAGATATTTTTAAGTATTAAGTAATACCTTTTAAGTATTTTTAAGTAATAAGTGGAAAGCAAAGTTACGTTTGTATTGCTATATTCTATTTTCTTAATGGATCTCCGATTTGATCTGGTGTTTTTTGACAATTCGTAAAATATCAACGGCTAAAAAGTAACTAGTACTTTAAATGTTTTTTGAGAAGAGTACTTTGTACTTTTACTTGAGTACAAATTATCAGTAGCCTATACTCTTTTGCTTACAACAGCTAAAGAACCAAACCCCACAACAACACTGACCAAGCAAATAAATATAGTAGACAATTTGATAAAAAAGACAAATTGTTTTTTGTTTTCTTGCCACAAAATTACATTTTATTATGTTATGTATGCACACATATACATTACGAACACACTCGCACACACGGAAACACACAGGCACAGAAACGTGTTGTCAGCGATGCTCTGACGATTTTATCAGTAAAATAGTTTAGCAAGCTACATGACGTTTCTCACTAGTGAGCTGCGAGGTAATAACTCTCTCCCTTTCTTCAATAACTTTGATAGTAGACTAAAGCAGTTATTCATTTTCAAACCTCCGTTACTAGGTCTAAAATTTCTTTTTGAAATTAGCAACAGAGGCGTGGGATGAGATGCGTTAGTTAATCCTACATACAAGAGCGTTTTAAGGACAAAAACCTGATGAATGTCTTGAAATGCAACATCTGAACAATATTTGAGGTGTGGTAACCGTAGTATAAGCAGAATAATTGACATCCCAACTGGGTTGTAGGTTGCCAGGTTGAGGTCACAAACAGGTTGAAATTTGTATGATGTGTCAATTGTGTGAGTAGGATGCGTTTCATACAAGATCGGGCAACTGGACAGCCTTGGAATAATACAGTGGGTACGGAAAGTATTCAGACCCCCTTTTTTTTCCTCATTAATGTACACACAGCACCCCATATTGACAGAAAAACACAGAATTGTTGACATTTTTGCAGATTTATTAAAAAAGAAAAACTGAAATATCACATGGTCTTAAGTATTCAGACCCTTTGCTGTGACACTCATATATTTAACTCAGGTGCTGTCCATTTGTTCTGATCATCCTTGAGATGGTTCTACACCTTCATTTGAGTCCAGCTGTGTTTGATTATACTGATTGGACTTGATTAGGAAAGCCACACACCTGTCTATATAAGACCTTACAGCTCACAGTGCATGTCAGAGCAAATGAGAATCATGAGGTCAAAGGAATTGCCTGAAGAGCTCAGAGACAGAATTGTGGCAAGGCACAGATCTGGCCAAGGTTACAAAAAAATTTCTGTTGCACTTAAGGTTCCTAAGAGCACAGTGGCCTCCATAATCCTTAAATGGAAGACGTTTGGGATGACCAGAACCCTTCCTAGAGCTGGCTGTCCGGCCAAACTGAGCTATCGGGGGAGAAGAGCCTTGGTGAGAGAGGTAAAGAAGAACCCAAAGATCACTGTGGCTGAGCTCCAGAGATGCAGTCGGGAGATGGGAGAAAGTTGTAGAAAGTCAACCATCACTGCAGCCCTCCACCAGTCGGGGCTTTATGGCAGAGTGGCCCGACGGAAGCCTCTCCTCAGTTCAAGACACATGAAAGCCCGCATGGAGTTTGCTAAAAAAACACCTGAAGGACTCCAAGATGGTGAGAAATAAGATTCTCTGGTCTGATGAGACCAAGATAGAACTTTTTGGCCTTAATTCTAAGCGGTATGTGTGGAGAAAACCAGGCACCTGTCCAATACAGTCCCAACAGTGAAGCATGGTGGTGGCAGCATCATGCTGTGGGGGTGTTTTTCAGCTGCAGGGACAGGACGACTGGTTGCAATCGAGGGAAAGATGAATGGGCGAAAACCTTCTCCAGAGTGCTCAGGACCTCAGACTGGAACTAAGGTTTACCTTCCAACAAGACAATGACCCTAAGCACACAGCTAAAATAACGAAGGAGTGGCTTCACAACAACTCTGTTACTGTTCTTGAATGGCCCAGCCAGATCCCTGACTTAAACCCAATTGAGCATCTCTGGAGAGACCTAAAAATGGCTTTCCACCAACGTTTACCATCCAACCTGACAGAACTGGAGTGGATCTGCAAGAGGGAATGGCAGAGGATCCCCAAATCCATGTGTGAAAAACTTGTTGCATCTTTCCCAAAAAGACTCATGGCTGTATTAGATCAAATGGGTGCTTCTACTAAATACTGAGCATTTTTCAGTTTTTCTTTTTTAATAAATTTGCAAAAATGTCAACAATTCTGTGTTTTTCTGTCAATATGGGGTGCTGTGTGTACATTAATGAGGAAAAAAAATTAACTTAAATGATTTTAGCAAATGGCTGCAATATAACAAAGAGTGAAAAATTTAAGGGGGTCTGAATACTTTCCGTACCCACTGTATATTGACGCAGTTATTCATATAATGAGGTTTGGGCCATACAAATTGTGGGAGTTTCCCGGGAGAAATAACAAAATGGGAGGGGGGGCCAGAGATGGGTGTGAAATACGGGAGACTCCCGGGAAAAATGGGAGTGTTCAGAGGTAAGATCATCACCTCGGGTGTTCATGATTTTCTAATAATTCAACGGCCCGTCGCCAATTATTCCTTGCATAGAAAATGGTTTGACATAATCTACCGCTGGTTAAGTCCATCCAGTTATCCAGGTAAATGAAATGCTTTCAGTGCATTGTAATGAATCCCTGAGAAGGAGACTGCGGTCTTGGTCTGAATATACGCGTATATTCTGCACAGAAACGTCTAAATCCAGTTCAGATCATGGTAGTAGGGAGAATAAAAGAACTTCATGCATCTCCTCCTTCAAAAATCTTGTTAAGTGAAAAGAGAAATCATCTTGCGTCTGATGGTAAGATGACTCTCTGCCTTTGTCTCCGGTCTTTGTCTGGGACTGTAGGGTCTCTGGTGGGAGGAGGTGGAGGAGCACATCTCTGATCATCCAGTTATGATCCCTGCACAAGCCAAAAACAGCTACTGAACATACGCTTTCAAAAATAGATAGATAGATAGATAGATAGATACTGGGCCTTTTGCTGTTTTCGGTCATGTTGGACAGAATCACTAAACACACTATAGTTATGTCATATCAATTTGCTTAAATCCTTGTAGAGTCCTTGTTCCTTTAAAAATGGACTGGACTGATGACTTATGGATGATTTTGATTTAATTGGCCTTATTAAGGCTATTTCTCCTTATTTTCTCATATGCCTTCTGGGTGGAGCATGAGGTTCAGGTTGGGGATGATGAACAATTGTTATATTAAAAAACAAAAATCATGACATGCTTCACAATGCCTTCTATAATATAGCTGATACATCCAATCCAAAGGTACATACTGATTTGAAGTTACAAAATCATATTCCTTACCTCCACTTCAAATAAGAGACATCTCTTTCCGCATCACTTCAGGGGCCGCTGTAGGGGCCTGAAGCAACATTTTATCTTCTGTCAGGGAAAAGGAAAAAAAGAAATTAAAGATTAAAACATGACAATTTAACAATTTTTCATTAATTCTCTTGCATGTGAATTTCCATACTCTTGCTTTCCAATTTTATGAGTCATTCTATTTAATAACTGACTAACGGTCATATATCAAAGAGTCGTCATGAGAAATAAATGTAAGAATGATGGACTCTTAACTATACTCCAATTTAATATAATAATGCACTATTACTGTATGTATCAGAGCTAATTTTGCCTTAAAACGTCTTATTTAATCTCTTTGTTGAAAGGAGCTCCATTCTTTCATCCTTCCTGAAGCATGATGTGCCCTTCCTTTTCGCTGAAGTATGTTAATTCCTTTAATTTACCATTGTGTCATACAACAATTATAATGACATATGACTTATGATTCTTGTTTGTCTCCGTGTTCTAGGTGAATAATGATAAAGTTTACTGGCAGAGGAAATGTGATGGAACATTTGGTGTTGTCCACGTTGAGAAGGATGTAGTAGGTCACTGCATCAGCACCAAGGCTGTTGGCTCAGATCAACGTGTGGATATCACAAATCTCTACAAACACCCACTCGGTAAAAACCACATGCATTTCCATCTATTCCAGCACTCATTACGTTGAACCATGGTGCTTATACTAGTGATGAATGTTGGTGTTTCTCCTGTGTTACATCACTCTCTAAATTTTCCTTTTACTTTCATTGATCAGGTTCTTCTGAGAAGTGCACTGCTTTGGAAACAGCTCTTCGTCATGGCTCCAAGCGATGCACATACCCACTGCCCTGTGCTGAGGATGTTGTCTGTGAAGTCAACCTGAAAGGGGATGGATCATGTGTGGGCAAAGATGCTGTGCTTTGCATCAATCTAAAAAACAAATGCAGCTCACCTCGTAGCGTCACCCTCTACAGCCAGGCTGCAGCCATGTACTACACCGGAGTCAGAAAGACCTTCCTGAAGAAAGACCACACATGCATTGAGCTCAAGCCCTCTGAATGTGAGAAATTATAAAGTTTTGTAAGAGTTGCAATACATGAGACCACGCAGTTGGTATAGTGCAGCTTATGGGTAAAGAAACTTGTAATGAAAGCACGAGTATTCATTCAATATTTGTCACTTTTCCCCACAATAGGCAGACCTCTGGAATGGACCCTGAGTTATGACGAGTATAAGGAACACCTGGTGGATCACGCCTCACTGATGCTCAACATCTTCGGACATGTGGCTCAGACTAAGCAGGTTTTGGCCACACAGTACAGCTTCAGACTGCGCACACCAGATCTTGTTATCGCTGCGAGTTCAAAGTTATGGTTCAACTGATACATCTTTTGATTGTTTGAAATCCTCTCATGCATTTCAACTGTGTCTTGTATGTGGTTCTTCTCAGCCTGTATGTGACGCTGTCGTGGGTCAAGAAGTGCCAGTCAAAATCACTTTCCAGAATCCACTGCCTTGTGTCCTGAAGAACACTGCATTCCGCTTTGTGGGACTTGGACTGCAGCATGCCAGAGTTGTTAACTATGGGTAAAATTTATTCCATTCATTGTTTAATTAAATAATAGATAAATTGTGCATTATTCTTTTTAATTTTCACTTAATTATATAAATTATTATTGCTAGACAGTGATTATTTAATCCAAAAAAGTAAAATGTAATAACAGTAGTATTAAATAATCTTTCTTTCACAGTGACATTGCAGGGCAATGCAGTGTGCCTGACGGAGAAGTTTATTCCCAAGTATCACGGCCCACATAAGCTCAGGTGCATGGATTCGCCAACATTGCTGTCAAACAGCACTGTTAAACCAAACAAATAACTAAAACTAGGGAAACATCATATATATAATGAATATATATATATATATATATGAATATAAAGCACTCACATTGAACTGAAATATATATATATATATATATATATATATATGAATATAAAGCACTCACATTGAACTGAATTGCAGAATTAGATAACGGCTGTTTGTTTCTCTTAACCTACAAGCTGTAAACATTAAACTTCTCACAGTGCATTTAGTCATGATGTAGGACAAGTGCACTTTGCTTTATGCAAGACACTGTGGTCTTTTAATTTCTTAGGGGGGAATTGGCATTTAGGTGTTTGAGAGACTGCAAATATCATTCTGAATTGTCATTAACCATTTTTTCCCCCCATTTGGAAACTCAAGTAATTGTTTCATGGTGTTGGTTACTCTGTACTGTGTAGCTTCAGCTTCAAATAAAATATTTCCAGCATACTAAACGGAGTCAGTTTGTGATGTGTAATTGAGCAGGATCTATTCAAATGAGGCTTTATTCCTCTTGTCATTTAAAATTAGTAATACATGCTTGTCTTATATACTTTCCATAACATTGAATTTTATATTTACATAAATCCAAACTTTTGCAGACTGCTTGTTTCTAAAACCTCAAAAAATATTAATATAGAGCATTGCTTCGCTGGTATTAAAAAATAAAACATTTCAAGTCAAAAAAAGAATCAAAACAGAACTGATATACGTTTAGTGTTAAATATATATATATAAAATGGTCTGACATCCTAATCTACCGCTGGTTAAGTCCATCCAGTTACCCAGGTAAATGAAATGCTTTCAGTGCATTGTACTGAATCCCTGAGAAAGAGACTGCGGTCTTGGTCTGAATATACGCGTATATTCTGCACAGAAACATCTGAATCCAGTTCAGATCATGGTAGTAGGGAGAATAAAAGAACTTCATGCATCTCCTCCTTCAAAAATCTTGTTAAGTGAGAAGAGAAATCATCTTGTAGGCTCGGATTCTCAACAAGGCATTGATTCATGAGTAAGACTTCAGTGAGGTTCCAAGGTCCTAAAATAGTATTCTGGCTTCATAAAGAACAGGTCAGTCAGGATTGGTCTGAAGGGGTCTTTTGTCTGATGGTAAGATGACTCTCTGCTCATCTATCCGTTTGCCCTGGGAGCGAAGGATGAGGCTGAAGAAGTCTTCGTCTGGGACTGTAGGGCCTCTGGTGGGAGGAGGTGGAGGAGCACATCTCTGATCATCCAGTCTGGATCCCTGTACAAGCCAAAAACAGCCATTGAACATACGCTTTCAGAAAGAGTTAATAGTTCCATGCACCCATATAATAACATTAACCTGGCACTTAATCAGCATGTCGAAGAAGTCTTCATCTGGTTCTCTGTTATCGGCCGAGGCCATGAGTTTGCTGAGAACGTCCTGGCTGTGGCGCTGGTCCAGCCGGAGACCCGGGAGACCGTCCACACTGGCCCGCTGCTCGTCCAGCCGACGGCTCTGTGAGCTGGCCAGCAGGTCTAGGAAATGGCCAGGCTGTGCCGAGGCCTCCGCTCCGGGTGTGGAAATAGCTAAACAAGGTTGAAAAAAACATAGCAATGCGGCCCATTTAAACATTGCTAAAATATATACACACACATACACACAACACAACTGTTGTTTGTTGTTGTGAAAGTTGCTTTTTAACAGAAATTGATACTTTTATTCAGTAAGGAAACAATAAATTGGTCAAATGGTGTCAGTAAAGACATTTCTATTATAACAAAAATTAATGAAATTGATTTCAAATAAATGATGTTATTTTTTAACTATTCATCAAAGGGTCCTGAAAAAAAAAATTACCACTGTTTCTACAAAAATATTAAGCAGCACAACTGTTTTCAATATTGATAATAAGAAATGTTTCTTGAGCAGCAAATCAGCATATTAGAATGATTTCTGAAGGATCATGTGACACTGAGGACTGGAGTAATGATGCTGAAAATTCGGCTTTGCATCATAAGAATAAATTACTTTTTAAAATATAATACAATAGAAAACAGTTATTTTAAATTGCAATAATATTTTACAATATTAGTGTTTTTACTAAATTGTTGATCAAATAAATGCAGCCTTGATGAGTATGACTTCTTTCAAAAACATTTTTAAAAAAATCTTACTGACCCCAGACTTTTTATTTTGTTATAAAAAATAAAAGAATGGAAAAAGTGTGTCTGTGTGTGTGTGTGTGTGTGTGTTTTAATTTATTTTTATGTTTTAATATGCAAAAGTAGAATTTGACATTTTGCCGTAAACAACATTTTGGTTTCTGTTTGTAACACCTATTTGAAACATCAAGTATGATTGGCTGTGATTTTGTCATGTGACACAATACTCTAGTGTTTTGCTCGGCACATTGCTTGTCGCAATGTATGCACTGCTATACGCTGGTATAATTATTACAAACTAAAGGTGTGTGCATACTGTCACTGTCTGTTATTTGCTTGTAGGTTTGTTATTTGCAGAAAGTTAATTTCTGCTCACATTGTTTCACTTCAAATCACCTGCTCCTACTTTTCTGCTTTAAATCAGTGTGAATGCACCTTCAATGATTTTGCACCTTCATATACAAGTATAGTGGACGAGGTCAGTGAGGGAGGACAACTCACATTTCTTCAAGGCTACAGGTGGGGTTTTGCAGGGAATGGAAGGGGCGGAAACACGGTTCAGGCCGTCCTGTAACGAGCACCTTTGGTCATCCATGCGACTGCCTTGAAAACGGCTCAGAAGATCAAAAAAGCCATCGTCACCCAGAGTGTCTGGGGCGTACTGTGGGAAAAGCCATTCAAGGAAATGATACAAATTTTAGTATATTTACTTTTTATAATTTATCATTTAAAATGACAACTTGCTATTGGTCATGTGTCATTCAGAAAAGATTAGTATTTGACCTGTTTGTCCAGACGGGCTAAAGGTGGGCTGCTGCTGCTGTGGTTCTCAGCTGGTGGACTGGAGTTTGACCCATTCAGCCTGTGTTTTTTGCTCCTGAAGCGATTGATGAAGAAAAGTTTAGAAGATGTCTTGGCTATGGATGATTTGGTTGGCGATTTGGTTTGCTGAGGGGTTGTAGACTCCTCACAGGCCTGGCCCTGGACAGATGAGGCATTAGCAAACGATTTGATATGCAATACTATGAAGTCTGAATTTTGACACTGACTTTGACACTAACAAAGAAAAGAAAAACTATCCAAAATCTTCGGAGTCCGTATTTAGCACACTAATAAAAGCACCACGGCGAATGTCTCACCATATTTTTGTCAGAGCTGAGTTTCATGAGCTCCATGTTCTCCATGCTGTGTCTCCTGCTTCCTCTGGATCTTCCATCTACAAAACCAGAAAGAAGCTGTGACCCGGACTCATTCTGTAGATCAGTTGTGCTAAAAGCATATATGTGACCATGGACCACAAAACCAGTCATAAGGGCCAATTTGAATAAATAAGCTTTCCACTGATGTATGGTTTGTTAGGATAGGGACCTTTAAAGTTGTGCAAATGAAGTTCTTAGCAATGCATATTATTAATCAAAAATTAAGTTTTGATATATTTACGGTAGGAAATGTACAAAATATCTTCATGGAACATGATCTTTACTTAATATCCTAATGATTTTTGGCATAAAAGAAAAATCAATAATTTTGACCCATACAATGTATTTTTGGCTATTGCTACAAATAAACCCCAGCGACTTAAGACTGGTTTTGTGCTCCAGGGTCACATATTGCGTAAATTTTAGTATTTGTTTCTGTCAAGCATATTAATCATGCACAAAGTAATTTTGTACATTTTAAATGTATATATTTATTTATGTGATATAAAAAAAATATTAAAGAGCAGCACAAGGAGGATATTCAAGCCAATTTGAGTTTAAACAAAATGTACAGTTTTCATCCAGTAGGTGGCGCTATCACCAAACATGGTACTCTCAAACTAAACTTTAATATGCCAAAATACAGCATAAACTGCATATTTTAAAACTTGTATTGCAATTTTCAGTTTTTAAAATTTTTTTTTTTTTTTAGCTATTTGAAAATTATTAAGATGTTTTAACAGTTGTATTGCAAACTTCTGAATATACTTCTTAATATTCTAAGATGGCTTAAATGGCTTTTTTTTCCATTTCTTAATAATAACATGAAAGTGCTATTTTTGTTAAAAAATACTTTGTGGTTTGTACTTATCACAACTATAATTTTGTTTATCTATGTTTGTACATTTTAGTGCTTTATTGTATTATCTTTATTTTTTATTATATGATTATTTATATTTCCTATTTTTATTTTCATAAAATTATTTTTTTTATGATTATTATTGTTTTATTGTTGTTTCTCCAGCACTCTATATATAATAAAAAATATAAATAAATCAAAAAAATTGGGTAATGCTTTATTTTACAGTGTCCTTGTAACATGTTACATATAGCAAGAGAAAGTACAAAGACAAAATGACATGCAATAACCCTATAATAAGTACATGTTGTTAAATAATATTACTAAGTACTTAAATGTATAACAACACTGTAACAAGGACAACATGAAATAAAGTGTAACCAAACTTTGTGCACCTTTAAGGATTCTTGTACAAATTGAATTTCAACAGCCATTTGTGGTTTTAAAGTTGTGTGTGCTGTTACCAGGCAGACTGCTGTCACCGGGCGGACTCTCGATGAAGGCAGAGCTGTTAGTGTTGGAATTATTCTGCTTCAGACCCAAAACTAACTGCAGATCAGATACGTTCATTCGAGCCGTCAGCTCCCCATTACGGTCTCCAATCTGAGCAGGACACACACACAGGAAGGAAAAAACATTACTGGAAGTGCTTCTCCAGAAAACACGAACACGCAGAAGCCAGCTTAAGTCACATTTCACATCAAAATCAAATGAAAGAAATACAAATATTTACCCTCACATTATTTTTATGAAAATTAAGCAGAAAAAGTCCTCTTCTGCTTTCTTGCATTTCACCTCTGCTCTAGCTTGTTTCCTAATTGAATCTAGTGTTCTAATAAAGCTGACTTTAGGTCTAATGCTACATAAGCAGAAAAGAAAAGTCACTTTCGAGGAAATTATTTAGAGATTTCAGTGGAATAACAATCACGAATCATTCACAATAAGAGCAGGAACGTGCATTAAGAAAATAAATCGGTTCAATTTGGATGTTAAATGTGTTTTTAATCACAAAAGTGTGTTGTACAAACTTTAATTTATGCTGATTAAATAAAATAAATGTATCAGAGACAGTAATTGGGAAAAATGGTAACTTGCTTTTAAGAACTGAGAATTTGGGGTGAAAAAGATCTTAATCGTCATTAAAATAATGTCATGATCAGAGTTACTATTTTTAAGTAAAAACCTAAAAAAAAAAACTATTTTATTACTTGAAATAAAACAACCATTAGCTGAAATAATATACAAAAAAGCTAGCTGCCAAGGCAACATTTCTTGTTTTCTTTTAGTTTAAGTTAAATTACTTAAATTGCTAAAACTAAATAAACTAAAAATACAAACTCAAACTTAATAAAAACTGTAGAGAGAAAAAAACTTTAACAAAAATTAAAATGAAAACAGAAAATATAAAAATAAAATGTAATTCAAAATATGAACTAAAATTATAATAGTATGGTAATGATATTAAAATAACATAATAATCATAACACAAAAATCTTAATCCTAAAACAAGCTTCTTTTTTCAATTTAAAACATAATTTCTTGCTATTCTTTCTTTTTTTCTTTAGTTTTTTTCTCTTTTCCTTGAGATTCACCCGCAGGCTTTACTGTGCAGACAGGAAGTGTGTTGGTGTTATCTCAGTGCACGCGCAAGCACACACACACACCTCTTTGGAGATCTCCAGATGTTTTTCAGCGAAGCTCATGGCCTGCTCGTGGTTTCCCAGTGCGGTGTAGGCGTTCCCTAAACTCCAGCACGCTCTCCCTTCTCCGATCCTACACACACAGAGATAGAGACAGCGTTAGACGTCAGGAAGAGCAGCAGCACAGACAGGAAGCGTCAGTGACAGTGTACCTGTCCTTGAGGTCCTGAGCTATGATGAGATGTTTGAGGTGATAGTCTATGGCTCTCTCATAGTCCTGCAGGAGTGTGTAGGTGTTGCCCAGACTGTAGCAGGCCTGAGCCTCCACGGCCCTGTCCTTCAGCTGCCGCGCCAACTGCAGCGTCCGCCTGCAGGAAAAACACGCCACAATCACCTCATCATATGACTCCAGCTCATCTAACAGCAAAGTACAGACGTGCATGTTTTTTGGACTTGTACCATGGTAATGTCATATTTTAGCCATCGTACTTGTATATAAGACTGCTGAAGAAATCCATGCATGAGGCTCCCAGTATATCGGATGCCAGTCTATTCAAATTTCTATATATGCTAAATTTTGGTTAAGGTTGAAGGTTTTTCTCTCTGCCTTGCAAGGGAAAAAATGACAATAAACATGGCTTATAATGGCTATAATATAATGTCTATATTAATGGAAATTGAATAAATAGGAAAGTGGAAAGTAAATCAATTATAATTTGTAAATTAATTACAATAAAATAAACAATGTAAAAAAGGGGGAAATAACCACGGTTGTTGCTTTTTTCTCTCTGTCTTGCGAGGACAAAAATGACAATGAACATTACTTATAAGGGCTAAAATATAACGTCTATAATAAAAGGAATTAAATAAATAGAAAAGTGGAAAGTAAATTAATTATAAAATAAAATTAAATTAAATAATCACGGTTGTTGCTTTGTTTATATTCCTTGCTTTAGATATTACGTTTAAATAAAATAAAATAAAATAAAATAAAATAATCACGGTTGTTGCTTTGTTTATATTCCTTGCTTTAGATATTACGT
>NW_015641436.1:384474-392168 GCF_001515625.1 Sinocyclocheilus rhinocerous | reverse complement strand
TAGAAAAGTGTAAAGTAAATTAATTATAAAATAAAATAAAATAAAATAATCACGGTTGTTGCTTTGTTTATATTCCTTGCTTTAGATATTACGTTTAAATAAAATAAAATAAAATAAAATAAAATAATCACGGTTGTTGCTTTCTTTATATTCCTTGCTTTAGATATTACGTCTAACTTAGAATAAAATATTTATTTGAAAAAATTGCTGTTGTGGCTTTGTTTGTTTTCCTTGCTTTGTATATTGTTAAAAACTTGGAATAAAATATAGAAAAAAAACAAAAAACAAATCAAAACAAAATAAAATAAAATGCCAACTGACTTGTAATGTTCAGCTGCTAAAATAAAATAAAATTAAATTAAATTAAATTAAATTAAATTAAATTAAATAATCACGGTTGTTGCTTTCTTTATATTCCTTGCTTTAGATATTACATTTAACTTAGAATAAAATATTTATTTTAAAAAATTGCTGTTGTGGCTGTTTGTTTGTTTTCCTTGCTTTGTATATTATGTTAAAAACTTGGAATAAAATATAGAAAAAAAACAAAAAACAAATCAAAACAAAATAAAATGCCAACTGACTTGTAATGTTCAGCTGCAACTTCAAACTGTCCAAGGAATATGTATGCATTTCCAAGGTTGCAATATGCTCTCCGCTCTGCAGCTCTGTCTCCAAACTCCTTTGCAATAAGGAGACGCTGTAAAATCAAACAAACAAACAAAAAACATTATTTATATCTACATTAAGCCTAATTCATGAAACATAAACCCTGCTGATTTGTTCATCACAAGCATTTTCTGCACGACAGATGCACAGAGTACAACACTGCAAGTTTCTGCATTATTATTGTATATCTAGTAATATTTACTCTTGCAATACATATATAAAATTGTAAACATAATAATACAGACCTTTTCTGTACAGTAATCCAACATTTATCAGTTTGTGCATTTTTAGTTTTTTCAGTCCATTTTAATGGAAACCACAGGCTTGTTCATTTAGGAAACTCTCCGTATGAAATACCTGTTCGTGAGCCAGAACAGCATCCTGGAAGTTTCCGAGCAAATAGTGCGAGTTGCCAAGGTTACCGTAGGTCCTGCCCTGTGCCGCTCTGTCCCCCAGCTCTTTCACAATGGCCAGATTCGCTCTTCAAACCGAGAGGTGCAGTATTAGATACAGTGGCGGGGATAAAACAATAAAAGCTTTAGCATGCCTTTGGAAAACACTGCTGCAGTCTCTGCAATGTTCTTTCAGAAATGAAATATTTTGTCTTTTGGCACACGTGTGTCGTCTACACACTGGTTTGGGTGTTCAGAAGAATGAAAACAACAAATGCTGGCTGGCTCACTCGTAGTACTCTGTTGCTTTCTTCAGAGCGATGCGTGCCTCCTCGGGAAATTCTCCGGGGTCCATACCGCTCCAACATATGTTCTTCCCCTTGGCGTGGTACACATTCCCATAATTATACAGCGCTCGGGCCTGCCCCACCTAACAAAACCACACACAGACACACACACAACAGTCAGTCCACACGCACCGCTCATTACACACCTAAAACGGATCGACGGCTTGCATTTAAACTATGTTTATGGTCAGTTAAAATAGATCAAGTGGTGTCTCGGGATAACAGGACTTCCAAAAACATCCGAGGCAAACTTGGCCATGAACTATTCAAACGGAGAATAGAACGATTTTGTCGTCATGTACTCGCCCTTAAACATTGGAGATATAAAAAAATAGACCATAATAATATAAAAAATGTATATAATCAACACATTTTTACTCTAAAAGTGTTTAAAAATGACAATTTCCAAAGTAATCCCATCAGTTTGTTTGTTTATATATATTTGAATAGTTTATTTTTATCAATATATAAATGCTATTTCATTTATCTGTGTTTTAAGTATTGTTTACTTTACTAAAAAAATATTATCAGTCAACAAATCTATGACCATTTTAGCTTTTTATTATATCTGACTTACATCTTTTTTTTAAACAGTGAGCAAATTATATCCGCAAAATAAAATTATATTTAACAGTTAGTTTATTAGTTAGTTAGTCAGTTATGTGTAGTTTTATTTATATTATTTTATTTATTTTCATTTAATTTACTTATTATTTACATTCCTAAATCAATATTTTCCAATATTTTTTTGCTTTTTATTACATCTGATTGCTTGCTTTTTTCAAGCAATGAGGCTTATTTCTTTTAGCTGAACATTTTATTATGAACATTTTCTTAAAAAATTTTGTTGATAACAATATATAAGCACATTTTATGGGAAAGTGATTAAAAAATTAAAAATGAATAAAAAAGTCCTATTACTTACAATCCTATTATTATTTATTTGCTTGAACAGTCAGTTTTATTTTATCAGTTAATAAAACATTACCATTTTATATATTTATCTATGTATCTATTTTAAGTCTTTTATTTAAAAAGTTAGATTTTTATTTGATCAAAAAATCACTGTAAATACAAACCATTTTATTTATTTATATTTAAAGTTTATCAATAAATAAATAAATAATTAGTATTGCTTACATCAATAAATAAATTAAATCAGTCAATAAATGCATTTAAAATGCTTTTTATTATATCTCCTCACCACATTTAGATATTTTTCCAAGCAATAAGGTCTATTTTTCTTTACTTGGAAGTTTTCTTTGGTTCTGCAAGCATATTGTGACGAGGAGCTGTCAAGCTCCAAAAAAGGACAAAAAAGTGCCATAAAAATAGTCAATACGTGATATTCTCAGCCTGATGACGGCGTATGATAGCTGTCAGATCTTATTCACACGAACACATCGCACGTATGTACACTGTGCCTTGACACTAAGTGCCAGGTTTGACATCAATAATGCCATTGATTCATGAGAATCATACTGTAGATTCTTTAAAATATCTTCATTTTGGGTTTAGCTATTGCATTAAAAGGCCCTTTGGTTGTGTTAAACACTTCACCTTATCATGGAGCATCCTGGAAATGTCCAGATGTCTTTGGCAACAAACTGCTGCTTCATCATAGCGACACAAAACCTTCAAAGTGTTTCCAAGGTTACCACTGGCTTTAGCTTCTCCCAGCTGATCTCCGATAGTTCTGAAAGAGTCAGAACAACAAAACATGTTCTTTTAGACAAGGACATAATCCTGCCAGCTTTGAAACAGTGATATAAGTTTCCAGATTCAGACCTGGTGAGCGTGAGGTCATGCCGATGGTATTCCAGCGCCTTGTTGTAGTCGTGCAGGTGGAAGTAGGCATTGCCCAGCTGACTGTAGATGGCGCTCAGAATCTGCAGGTCTTCTGTGCCCACCTGGATGGCCGACTCAAAAAAGGAGACACCCGCAAGGTAATCTCCCACTTTACACAGACGCTCACCTTCCAGAGCCAGTTCCAGACATGAGGCCTCCATCCTGCGCGGAACAGTAGAGAGGTGAGCAAAGAGCGAGATGTTTATCATGGATCAAAAAAAAAGTATTTTGGATAAATAAGCTACATTTTTAAATAAATAACTTAATTAAATAAACAAACAGTCAAACATATATATTTTATTGATTGATTTTCAACCAAATGTCTATTTACTAGAGCTGCAACTAGGATGAGCACAGAGACACAACGAAAGTAGCGGGGACTGAAATAATAAAATATCGCAGTTTGATATACACGTTAAGACTAGTAAAAGAAAAGAGCAACTAAAAGCAACTTAAACCTAACAAGCAGTTTAGTATTTGTGTTTAAGCATTTTCTAGCATTATATTCAGACACTGTACTTTTATATTTACATACAGAGGCCTTTTTAAGAGGCCTTACAGATGAGGAAGTATGAGGGCCCACATCATCGTAACAGCTTTCATTTTAAGTCTATTTACTGTAAATGCACTTCCTATTCATTTCTACACACTAGGCGACACCAAGTTAAAATGTTTGTCTGTAGAAAACAACAGCATTCCACAGATATGACAGCAAAATCTAGAAATAATTATTACAACACTAACATCATTAGGTCTTTGTCTACGCAAGTTCTTGAAAAGGTCTTTTTGGCTGACATGCACTAAAAACATGATGACTCCCTTATGAACAGTTTAAAGAGTTTCACAGAGTGACTAAGAATCTCAGCTGAAAACGCTTCCATGAAGCAACAACCAGAAGGCTGACTTGAATGCTTGGAAACGGTCTAAAGCAGGGGTGCCCAAACTTGGTCCTGGAGGGCCGGTGTCCTGCAGAGTTTAGCTCCAACCCCAATTAGACACACCTGAACCAGCTAATCAAGATCTTACTAGGCATACTAAAAACTTCCCACCAGGTGTGTTGAGGCAAGTTGGAGCTAAACTCTGCAGGACACCGGCCCTCTAGGACCGAGTTTGGGCACCCCTGGTCTAAAGTATGACAAAATACATGCAAAATATAAACATGCATGTTGTATTTGCATACAAGCATTTAATTTAAAACATATAAGCTAATCTTTTGTAAAAGATTATGTATATATTTACGGTCACTTTTGATTAATTTAATGCATCCTTGCTGAACAAAAATATTAGTTTCTTTCAAAAAACAATGTTAGGAACACCAAACTTTTGAATGGCTTTTCAAACCAACAAGCAATCACCTCCAACACCCCAGCAACACCTTAGCATCCACATATGTCAACTGTGTGCAGGAAAACTCACAAACCTCACCTTTTTTCCTTTCTCTTTTTGGAACTTTCAGCGCACCGTCTAAACATCTTGATCTTTTTCATGACTTTCTCTCCTCCGGTGTGATAGACATGTTTAATTCTCCACGGGGTGCAGCATGAGACCCACAGCTTCGACCCTCTCAGACACATAACGAAACAGACTGACCTCTTCCAAAAGACACCGAATTTCAAGATAACCCCCCTCTGTGAGACCTTTCCCAAGCCTCTACGCCTGGGAGAAGCCTCTGCATAACCAAACCAGGCTTGAGCTTGTAAAATGTTTTGTTGTTGACATGCGGCGACAGGTTACGCTGGGTCTCGCACACATCAGCGGTAAGCCTGCTGATAACAGATGCAACAGTGCGACATGCCAGTGTCATCTACGGACACCCGATGGCAAGCGTCAATTCCAATTATGAGTGAGAGGACACATGGAGATTATCACGCGTTAAGGAGGAAAGAGAGTAACTCTAATGTGCTTTGAACAGCTCCTAAACCCGTTATTCCAGTTGGATGGGTCAACCTCAGAAAAAAATGCAATGCAGCTTCTGATATTTTTCCACTTACACTAAATGTTCTTTATTGGTATCTATGGTTCCATGAAGAACCTTTAACATTTATGGAACTTTTCACTGCACAAAAAGTTATTTTTTAAAAGAACTTGAGCGCTATCTACAGATTTTTTTTTTTAAAGTTCTTCACACTAAAAAAAAATAAAGAACTGTTCAGTAAAAAATGTTATTTGGGGAACCCAAAATTTTTCTTCCATGGCATTGCTGCAAAAAACCCTTTTGGAACCTTTATTTTTTTAAAATAAAGGTTCTTTAATGGCAATGGTTCCATGAAGAATCTTGAAAAATTATGGAATCTTTCCATTGTACAAACTTTGTTCTTTAAAAGAAACGGTTCTTTTAAGAACTGTGAAACCCCACTTTTGGAACCTTTATTTTTATGAGTGTAATTACTTAGTTTTGCTTGCTAAGTCATGCTTTACTATTACTTACTCATACTCAAGGTTAAGGATTAGAACAAACCCATAAGCCTAAAAATTAAGCTTTGATACTTAGCTAGTCCTGCACCATTTCCGCAACACACATGAATGATACCTCAAATCATGTGACTTGTTGAGGATAGTTTAATTATTCATAACACAATACATTTAGAAGATAAAAAAGCCAAAAAACAAACAAACATTAATTTACAGTACACTGAACGAGGGACACAAAACATAACTAGACGTGAGAATCTAGTTTGGCTTTTGGCTTGGGTCAGTAAGCAAGCAATAGTCAGCAACTTTCAGGCAAGTGCACAGTGTTCTTCTGAATATGTGAACAACTAGTCACTCTCTGCATTGATAATAAAAGTTAGCCGAGAAAGTAGAAAGGCTTTAAAGTCTTCAAGGAATAAAGAAATCCAACAAAACCTTCCAGAATTAAGCAAGCTTCTGCTGAAGTAGAGTGAGATGTTGTCCTGAAGGAGCAAAATATAAATCTTTTCTAATATTATAAATGGCTTTACTGTTACTTTTGATCAATTTAATGCATCCTTGATGTATAAAAATAGATATTTAAAAAAAAAAAAAAACCTTACTGACCACAAACTTTTGAACAGTTTTTAACTTGGGCAGTAAGTACCTCAAACATCCTGGCAAACAGCAGAGAAGACCTTAGAAACCACAATTAGCAAGAGAAAGAGAAGGTATGAAGGCTTTAGAGCTGTGAAGGAATAAAGCAATCCAAGAAAACCTGCCAGAATCGATTAATCTTCTGCTGAAGTAGAGTGAAATGTTATCATGAAGCTCGAATCGACTCCAGCCAGAGAATCACTCAGGTAACCAAGGCCACGCTGGGCAAATCCATTAGACCGAGTTAAATCCAGCGCTTTGCCCAGAGTGTCCTCAGCTGAAGGCTGGCGGCGTTCACATGTTCTAATTTCTTTATCCTCAGCGAGGTGGGACGCTGGCCGAGCGGCTGATGCCATTTCTCCACTGACCGATGCAAATGACTAATTCGCACCGTATATTAAGTCGTACCTCTCATGAAGTCATGAATTTCACTGATACTTACTGAAATGCCAGGCATATGCTGCTCGTTATTTCGGTTCATTTCTAAAACTCCGACTTTAAAGGACAGTACACTGTAAAAATGAAACTTTTGTCATTATTTATTCACCCTCAAGTCTTTCCGTGAGTTCTGTGGAACTTAAAAGGAGAAGGTTTAGCACAATGTCTCTTTTCCATACAAAATGAGTTGTGAGCAAAAATGACAACAACAAATAAGTATTATAAAAGCAGTCCACTTAAATCAGAAGCTATATATTACAAGTCTTCCGAAGCCAAACAAGAGCATTGTGTGAGGAACATGTAGAAGTTGTAAATTAAGAATGATTTCAGTAATTAAAGGGGTAGCGTGTGACGGAAATGTTACGCCCCTCACCATACTGTGACGATGGCCTGTCAGGCCGGAGCATTATTAAAAAACATGAAAACCCATTATAAACGAGGCATTCCTTGCATCAAGTGGGGACATAATTATGGATTATAATGACTTGTACTGTCTTTTTACGCCTTGCGTTGCATCGCGCCACGTAAACATAAAACCATGTCTGCATTTGTGATCGGAGAAATGACAAACAACAAGCCCTACTCTACACTGCCCCAAAAACTCGCTTTAAATATAAAAAATATAAAAACTCTTTAAATATAAAAAACGTACTTACAGTCTTTGAGTCAGAACAGCCGGCATTGTAGCCTACTCTCCCAGGATCAGGAAACGGTCCTCCATAAAATGTGCTGCACACATCTGAATATTTGGGTTGAAGTGTTCTGGAACAGTGTTGTAAATACAACTTAACCACTGATTTCTAGTCGTGTCCATTTTTGGAAGGCCAAACATAGTTCCGCTTTCACAACGAAACACAGCGTCATACACGGTGGCCTTGAGTGAGCGGCGGCGGTCTAGAGTGACCAGAGGCCGGGGGCTAGAGTGAGCAGAGGCGGGCAGGCTTGAGAACAG
>NW_015641436.1:381276-384464 GCF_001515625.1 Sinocyclocheilus rhinocerous | reverse complement strand
AGAACCATTTTTGGTTCCACAAAGAACCATTCAGTCAAAGGTTCTTTAAAGAACTCTAGACAAAAAGGTTCTTCTATGGCATCGTGAAGCACCTTTATTTTTAAGAGTGTAGTGATGTAGGTATGTGGGGGCGTGTTAGAACGAGCCGTTTTAGGTAGGCGTGTCTGACTCTTAACTTTTATAAAGAATATCTCTTTGGATTTAAGACTTTAGTCTTTGCAACTTTACAGATCTTCTTTATGCACCAAGAGCTTGTAACACTCCAAAGAGAAAGGAAAAATTGAAATCGCATCATTTGACCCCTTTAAAGATTAAACAAAATAAAATATAATTACATGAAAAACTAAATGAAAATTAGAAATGCTGCACTGGCAAATAATAAGTTTCAGTTGTAAATCTAAAATAAAGCTAAATATAAATAAAACAAAATTAATAGAAATGACAAAAGCACATAACAAAATTACCAAAACTTCAATGAAAACTGAAAATACTAATATAAAAGCCAGTTCAAAATATTAATAATAAATATAGTAATACTAAAATAACATTGGCTGGTATCATTCATGACTGAATGCAACATGACAGTTCAAATATGCAGAATGGAGAAGAATACATGAATACTCATTAAATAACTTTGACCATAAAATAGAGGAAGAGCCACTGCACAACTTTCAAGGACTTGGAAAATAGGCCTAGTCTTAAATTTGATTTCCATACAATCAAAAGGAGTTGTGAGCAAAAAAAAAAAAACACACACACACACGAAATAAGTGCTGTAAAAGTAGTCAATTTGAATCAGTGTTGTTATTGTTAACTAAAACTTGGGTAATTAAAATGAATGTTAAAAAATATAGTTAAATGAAAAACGAAGAAGTAAAAAACTTTTTTAAAAGTACTACAATTACTAAAACAGAAATAAAATACTAATAAAAATGACAAAAGCATTAAAACTTAAAATAAATTACTAAAACTTAAAAATAAATAAATAAAACAAAACTGAGAATATAAAAATATTAATAAATAACAATTACATATAACATAAGTACATAAAACATTACTAAAATAAGGTGATGACCAAACGCAACATAGTAGTTCAGATTGGGGAATGATATCTGGAAGCAGTAGGAAAGATACTCACTAAACAACTTTTTCACCATAAAATAGTGCAAAAGTCTCTGTACAGATTTGGAAGACTTGGAATAAAATGCATGAGTTATGCTAGTATTTTTTATGCTTTTCAGAGCGGTTATATTAGCGTAAACATCTTTTCAAACATCTCCTTTTCTGTTCTACAAAAGAAAGGTTTGCAATTATATGAAGGTGAGCAAATGATGACGAACTGTTCAAGTTTAGATGAACCATCCCATCCAAACTTCAAGGCCTTGTTGGAGCCGTGGCGGAGTAGTTTGTTCAATCCCATTCCCCGCTCTCTCCAATATTTTCTGTAACAGCTGCATGTGTGGAAAGAAACACAGGCCCTTGACTCATCTTTCAGGTCCAGCGTGAGATGCTCCTGCAGTATTTCAGGATGTACGACAGCAATACAAGAGACAAAATACTAGTGCAACAACTGATGACCCTCCCTTTTAATTTTTAAACACGCCTATTAAAAATGTACACACAGGAGATCTCTCGACAAACCTGAGCCCTCATTCACTCGCCTCCACCCGCACTGTATTACATTTCAAACCCTGTTTATCTGATGGAAAAACAAGTGCACGTCAGTGGATCACATCTGCTAAAGAATGACAAACTCTAGCGCTAAACGACATATTTGAAGTCTTTTGGTTGCTTAAACCAGATAACGAGAGAGGTAGAAGAGAACGGATGCGCTGTAAAACGAGTTAACATATGGTAAGATGGGTCTGTTCTCCTACCTGGAACGGACATGAAACGCTTGATCCTCGTCTTTTGTGATCACATCCATTTAAATTCATAGTAAAAGTCCAAAAACCCAACAGCAAACCTGCAGATCTGGAAATAAATCTAATATCATGTCATCATAACTCTAAAACAAAAGACAAGCATAAAGAGCGAAGATGTCCATGCTTTCACCGGATCTGAACCCTCGTCCATCTGACAGGCGAGCGACACTATGAAAGAGTCTAAGAAATTTGAGCCTCTCTCTCTCTCCCACACACACACACACACACTTAGGTGTAAGTAATAACTTCACTAAGAAAACAGTCAATGACTGATTAATCACAACATGCTACACTTCCACCCTACAAACTAATTCTTGACTCATGTGGATGGGTGAACATGAGGAAGTCTCTTGAGTTCCTCGTGAGCAACCATCCGATCATCAAAAGTCACAAGTTGTTGTAAAAAGTGGCTGTTTGACGTGACCCAGGCAAGTGTCGGATAAACCAGTGCATGAGAAAAACAAAGGTTTTTAATTTAAAATGAAGACTGAGACCAACATCACCATCTATAATCTTGACTAATGCTTTCATCTGAAGGGACGCTGACACATTAGATACCATTTACTCACCCTTGCGCTATTTCAGACCCACCCATATGAGTTGATTTGTTCCAAGAAACACAAGTGGAGACATTTTCAAAAGTGTTACAGTGGCCAGAACCTGTCCAGCTACAAAGTTGACAAAAAGGCATCATTAAAAAGCCCATATGACTCACAAACTATTCCAAGTCTTTTGAAGTCATATGATAGGTTTGTGTGAGAAAAAACCCAAGGATTCAATGCCACTTGGCACTGCTGATGTTAAACCTGGTGCAATGCTTCTTCATACAATATGTTTGAATATGGTTATGCATTTGTGCAAATGAGCTATGGTAAAAGGGAGCTTTTTTTTTTTTTTTACAAAATAATTACTTATATTTTAATGTTTTTCTCACACAAAGTTCGTATGACTTGACTTCAGAACACTTGAGCTTGAGGTGCATGATCTTATCATCATTTTTGGTGATTGACATCTGTAAAATATTTCCTTTTGTAATCCACAGACGCAGCCACGTCATTGTTAACTAAAACTAAAACTAAGATGATTTAATAAATAATATTATCATTATTATTATTTGTTAACTGAAATAAAGTTTAAATAATTTTCTAAAATATAAATATTTGATTAAAAACGTAAACATAAAAAACACATGAAAACTAGAAACGTTGTCTTGCAATTAATATAAAATATGCTTAAGTGGAAGAACTAAAAAAAAAAAAAAAA
>NW_015641436.1:366926-381230 GCF_001515625.1 Sinocyclocheilus rhinocerous | reverse complement strand
ACTTTTTAATGTATTGTATGGTTGTATTTTACATGTTTACGAGATTTGTCACATGAGGTTCAGGAGCTGTCTGAGCTTTTGATGCGTAAAGGGAAAAAATAAAAAAAAAAAAAAAAAAGATATTAGATAAAAGATATTAAAAAAACTAAAACTAACAAAACATAAGTCATAACAAAATTACTAAAATTTTAACTAAAATTAAAAATGAAAACAAAAATATAAAAATAAAAGCTAATTCAATTATTCAATAGTATATTTAGAAACGATACTAAAATAACACTGCACAGGAGAACGTCCCAAGTTTGGGAACGCAAGAGTGTGAGTTAACAATGACAACACTTTCATCTTTGAATTAATTTTATCCTGAGCAGAAACAGAACAGCGGGAAAACACAACATAAATCATATTTGTTTGTACTTCAGGAATTCCGTGTATTGAGCAGAAATCTAAAAGCATTGTTCACATTCAAAACTAGATCAACCAACAATCTGAATACTCAGGAAAGGGCTGAGACCTTCATCTCTGCAATGTCTTGAACAAAACAAAAAAAAAAGGTTCATTTGATATGAATTGTAAACACTTCCGTATTTTAGACCAGTAGTTCCCAACCCTGGTCCTGGAGGCACCCCAACACTGCACATTTTGCATGTCTCCTTTCTCTGACACACCAATTTCAGGTCTTGGAGTCTCTACTAATGAGCTGATGACCTGAATCAGGTGTGTTTGATTAAGGAGACATGCAAAACATGCAGTGTTGGGGTGCCTCAAGGACCAGGGTTGGGAACCACTGTTTTAGACCACGATAGGCCAAACACGGTGGTTTTGTGGCTCCTTTCCTAAAGTCCTGAGCCAGTTGGTCCAGCAAAGCCCATGCAGGCCATGTCCAACCATATGTTTACTCAAGCATGTGATAAAGACACGCTCTATGAATTTTCCTTTTTGTTTTGACATTTCAACTTCCTTTGCAGGGTAATTTCACTAAACAATCATGCCAGGAACATTTAACCACTCACACACTGATCTGAAATCAAATAAAGAAACAACTGCACCATCATTTCAGTTCATGTTTTCTTTATGCTAACAGTTCCAGAGTCGTTGAGGCCACTTATTCAAAGCCTCTACAAGAGTGACAATAGCTTTGTGAACAGAATAAAACACAAAGGTGCAGCCTGTACACTGTAAACGCCTGCGATTCATTAAAAGATTCAAGCACACAAACACAAGCTGCTGTGTCCATTCTGTCAGCCGGAGCCTTTCCATGAGCCTTTTCTCATAAAATCCCACAGGCGGCTTTGGAAAGCAGCTTACACATTTTCAAAAGAATTAGGAACATACTCAATTCTTATTTTAATAAAAACCAATTATCTTACTTGTAATTCTCATTACTATCAATGATGAGTCTTGATGAAAATCATCCTGTTTGGACACAAGTATAAATAAATAAATAAAATGCCAACTGTCCTATAAAATAAAATTCTATATTATATTAGGCCTATTGGTATAAATACATTGAAATGTAAATATTATATCTTTATTTTTAGGGGAGTACAGTAATGAAAATGGCATTTTGTCATTTTGAAAATGTGCTTAATAATACCACAAGGAGCCTTTTTTATGTAAAAAAATATATATAATAAGTAAAATTATTATTTTTTTTTTACCCATTTTTGTTTTGACAGAACCGATTGTGGTTACCATTTACTCCCTACTACTATGCCATGGTCAGCATATACTGACGTGTCTTTGAGATAAACTGTAAAGATAATTTTGACTAACGTTAGCAGAAAGTCGTTTTTGCATGAAATTGCCATATAAGTTAAAAATAATGCAAGAACTTTCTTTAAAAAAAGACAAGGAAGTACTATGCAACACATAGGCTACAGAATAGTTCAGAGAAGGAGAAGCTGTTCAGGCACAAACAAAATAATGCCGAAGAGAAACGAAATCAAACTCATACCTCACTTTCAGATTTGAACAGCTTTAAAGTGTGTAACCGCGCTAACGTTACATGTCCTGTGGTGGGAGAGTTTCTCGCTTTTTCAAGAAGCATCGGTAAAGTTTCTTTCTCTTACTCCGCCATGTTTTCTCAAGACACTTTCCTTTCGTAAGTTTTTTTTTTTTCTCAGAAAAAGGAAAACGTCTTTCACTTTGGCACGCCAATCATTACAGAGGAGTTTTTGTAAAACGCCACGCCTCGCCATCATAATGCTTCAGTGCTGAAGTAATGCTCGCGAACGAATCGTTTTTGAACAGACTCTTTTGAATGCTTCAGTCGAACCGATTCGCAAAGTGATTCACATATCGCTGTAAAAAGATGAAGGGGGAGCAATATTGTAGAATTACCGGCATTACTAATAATTAACATTGTTAATATTAACAAACTAATGCTGAGACGATTTTTGTTTTGGTCGCACCAATTCATAACATTTCTATTTGTAAATTTCCTGACACTGTGTGACTTTGTTTTAGACTAAAACTTTAGGAATGACGGTAGAAATATTGTTAAATTGTTAAAGCACACGTGGGCAGGCTATAAACTAATCCAAAAGACATTTTAACAATAAAAATAGAGCGGAAAACATTAAGTGATGACTCGCGGTGAATCGATTCATTGAACTGATAATCTGAAAGAATCAATTCTCTAAAATGAATTGGACGCCCAAGTGCTGCTAGATCCAAATTACTTGGCAAAATTGATTGCAAAATTGGGTCAACATTTTGTGGCAGATTAGATGAAAATGCTTGTGAAAACATTCAAAAATAAATAAACAAAATAAATAAATAAACGAAGAAGGACCATTTTTGTCTGCACCTCAATTTGGTTCTAATTGTTAGCAAAAATGAATATAGAACAAAACAGGACTTTCAAAACCTTAAACATGACTCAAATCTCATTAAAATAATTATGGTGAGTAAGTAGTGTGATGTATTGACCAGCAGGGGTCAGTGTTTATTACTGACAGACAAATCTAGCAGAAAGACATTTTATGTATTCATTTTTCCTGTTTTTTTTTTTTTAAAGTAATTATATTGTACACATTAAAGCAGAAAAATCAAGACTTGAGCTCAAAAATAGATACACGTACACATTGGGCCAGCTTGCTTACGCACATACACAAACATAATAGCAAGCACGAGTAACGACATCAGCTTAATTGCACTATTAAAGCTAAAAAAAAATGTATAAAATCCATTACACAGATAGAGCATAAAATTGGATAATATTTCCATCTCTGTAATGCACTCTGGTTTGATGCATTAATACACTTAAGGCCACTCAAAGAGCATTTGAAAACAGACATAAACAAATAAATAATGTAGGCTATTACAGCTAGAAAATATACAGTAGGCTATAATACAATATATAAAAAGTTTACAATGATTTTACTAGCTGTTTATAGCCAATAAAGTATAAATGCACATTTGGTGCGAATTAGAAGAGAAGGCTACATATAAAGCAACACAACAGCAGTCTTTGGACACATGAAAACATTCCACTGTTAATTAAACACATTTGGCATTTCAATCCCTGCTCTATTTCGAAACGCGAACGTAAGCTATTTTCTTTGAATGCACGAGACTTCCGTTCAGGTAAATAATTAAAAGTGTAACAAACAAACAGTAAACGGTAAGACTATTTGTTCGACAAACCAGTGTGTTTATGATTATGATAATGAACTAAAATAATATCATGACAAATACCAGTTTGCAGCATAACCGAATGTTTTAGTAGCCTAGAGCTAAAATAACTGAAAGCTAATGGCACCGGAAGCCTCGCACATCAAGTTAACAAATGGACGCGCGAATGAATGTGGATAGCTGCAACATTTCAATACTTAAGTCATTTTTAAGTTGTAAAATGAAAAGAATCAACCAGCAGAAAGGAGAACCCGGGGCTAGTTGTTACACTTTTAGCTCAAAATAACACTTTTGAGAGTGGGTTTAGTTTAAAAGTCAATGTCTTTACAAACGCATACCTTACAGTCTTTGCTACAAAGATGCTTTTTAACATTTATATGGCAGGGGGAAAAAAATACATTATGTATCAGGAACATATGATGAGCACATTGCAGGACGTGTTGTCACTCTATGGGAACTTGACATTAAACAGCCTATTACAGGCGTTTCAGCTAAATATAAATACAGTTATAAACACAAAACAACTTTTGAAATGATAAGGAAATATCAAACCACTGTTTTTGCCAATAGAAATTGTAGTTAACAAATTCTACAGAATTACAACATATAAAACATAACTTGCCTGGTTACCTGTAGGCCTATATCACTCAGAAATCCATGAATCTACCAATTAATCTTTATATTTCTCTTTACAAATGTTAATACTGTAAACATGTACATATACATACATACAGATAGATATGTACACATTCAAAACCGTACAGAATTACAACATATAAAACATAACTTGCCTGGTTACCTGTAGGCCTATATCACTCAGAAATCCATGAATCTACCAATTAATCTTTATATTTCTCTTTACAAATGTTAATACTGTAAACATGTACATATACATACATACATACAGATAAATATGTACACATTCAAAACCACCATACTGCCTTTTATTGTGTACAATTTTAGAGTTTAACATTTCCCCCAAAGTAATAAATATTATAATATCTGAATTTGAAGGGCAACAGAAGTATATTTTTATAGGCTTTTATATGTACATACTTTGATTAAACCCACCCAGAATCCCCCAAAAGCAGCAGTTTTGCTATGATGAATTCCAGTATTCACATTTTTTTAAACACATTTTTACCATGCTCTCTAATGAACTAATGTGTTTAATCCACAGATATACTGCAGCCTAAATACTGTATATTCTGGCTATTTAAGCCATTTGTTGTCATATCAACGGAGCAATACAATCTGCATTTAATAAAACTGTTTGATTCAGATGTTCATGTTTTCTGGAGGTGTTGAGGTCTGTATATTAGAGGCACCGGTGAGTTTTAATGACTCTAGAATGGAGTGTCCATCTGACTTCCTTTGGCTCCAACAGGGACGACAACGTAACTCCCCTCTTGATATCGCATCCAACGTAAGCGTATTTCTTTCTGAACCTAACAGACAAACATATGTACTGCATAATATATAAACACAAAATCTCAGGAGAGACTTTGATCAAAACAAAACCGAAATCTAAGATATGTTATCAATGTGTGTGTATATTTTATCATTTCATATTATTCTGATGTTTTAATCAGCTGTTTGGACTCTCATTCTGACGGCACCCATTTACTGCAGAGGATCCATTGGTGAGCAAGCGATGCAATGCTACATTTCTCTAAATCTGTTCCGATGAAGGAACAAACTCATCTACATCTTGGATGGCCTGAGGGTGAGTACATTTTCAGCAAATGTTCATTTTTTGAGTGAACTGTTCCTTTAATGTGATAGCAATCCATCTAATTTCTGTTGTTACTTCTTCTTGTGTGAGCGTGTTTTGAACTCGAATAACACCCAAAAGTCCAGTAATTTCCTTTTAAGAAAGTTTAATAGCAAAAAATAACTGGAAATGTTACACGGTCAAAAAACTAGCGCTCCAATCTTGCATGAAACAAATTCTAACGGTTCTTGCCGGAAATGACATCAGCATCATTTTCAATATTTATATGAAACATATTAAATTAAGTACAATTATTTAATTTCTTAATCCAAACAATAACTTATTTCACATCTATATAAATAAACAAATAACTTAAATGGCTCTTACATTTAATATATTGGTTTTGTTAAAAATGATTTTCGTTAAATGCAAGACTGAAATGCAATGCATTATTATTATTATTCATCCTTAATTGTATATTGGCCTTTAAGCAGTCCTCTTGTTAATTCCCCAGTCTGTTTTTTAATCAAATTAACAAAGACTGGCAAGCATGTTTGTCAAGGATTTTATTGGGCTAGATTTTGAGTACAAATCTTGTTTAGGCATCTGAGAACGCTGATTATCTCCATTCAAAAACAACCCTGACTTGCAGAATCAACAGTAAACAAGCTGGTTAGTCCAGATATCGGACTATTTTTACAGTTGTTAAAAGCATAAGGGCATTGCACTTTTGGAATCTGGCTTTCAGCACATTATTTTGAATTTTGGTGTTTATTTTGTATTTTTATGGTGTGTGAGAGCTGCCATATAATAGGCCTAATCACTCACCTCCTGGTTCAGGAAACAGTAGAGAACTGCCACAATGAGGCCCTTAAGAAAATCAACGAAGAGAAAGTCAGTTTTTGTAAATTGAATAAAATGTTCCTCAGATCAAATATCTACAAATATTATAGATCCATCTCTCTTCCTCTCCCTTTCATCTCAGTGTTTTGAGACAAAACAATTTTATGCTGTTAACACTGTTTACACCATTCATGCATGAATCTGTGTATCTGTGTTTTCGAGTCAGATCCTAATCCTTCAGAAGTATCCATGAGATTAAATGTATGACGGTCCAGTGCTGAAGTACACATCCACAGTGAAGAATCAGATAATTCCACACTAATAACATCCAACAGCTTACACATTTTGCAGGTGTCACTCTGAAAATAAACATGATAGGAATCGTTCATTAATTCTTACGCTGTTAATTGTTCTATAGAATCCAAAAGGAACAATTCTGAAGAATGTTTGTGCTTGTGTTCGAGTTCAAATTTGTTATGTTAACACTGTTTACACCATTCATGCATGAATCTGTGTATCTGTGTTTTCGAGTCAGATCCTAATCCTTCAGAAGTATCCATGAGATTAAATGTATGACGGTCCAGTGCTGAAGTACACATCCACAGTGAAGAATCAGATAATTCCACACTAATAACATCCAACAGCTTACACATTTTGCAGGTGTCACTCTGAATATAAACATGATAGGAATCGTTCATTAATTCTTACGCTGTTAATTGTTCAGTAGAATCCAAAAGGAACAATTCTGAAGAATGTTTGTGCTTGTGTTCGAGTTCAAATTTGTTCTTTTTAATCAATCAAAAACACACGGCGCAAAAACTGAAGTCCAATTCATGAACAAATGACTAAACTGGTTGTTTTTAGCAAATTAAAAACATACAGCACAACTTATGAAGTCAGATTCTCAAACAAATGACTCTTTTAAATAGTATTATTTTATTTTAGTTAATCAAAAACAGACCAAACAACCAGTGCAGTCTGATAAGCAAGCAAAGGACTCTTATGAGCTTGAGTTTATCATTTTAGAATAATTTTGCACATTATAATAAATGTCTAGCACAAGAAATTGAGTTTAAAGATGGTATCCATAGAACTACTCTTCAATTTTCTATTTTTGTATTCCACGGAAAAATTTGGAACGACATGAGGATTAGTAAATAATGGCACAATTATCATTTTCAGGTGAACTACAGGTACTGTCAGATCAGTGGCAGATAAATGCTGCTGTAGAGGTGTTTTTAAATGTCCTAGGATCAGTGAGTGATAGCCTTGAAGGCGGCTAAATCAAAATATTGCTCTTTTTGAGCAGTCTGACATAGCACACACACACACACACCCCAATATATACTGGTTATATATAGTATCTAACTGAGATGTCCTAAGATATCAAACCTGTCACTAGGACCGCCGTAGGCTCTGTAAACAGCAAATAGCAATCTGAAAACTTGAGGTGCCTCTCTGCCTGTCAGTCATTTTGCACATTCGGGGTGAGCTGACATGTCTGACTAGTCAAGATAAATGACACAGTCTTACTTCAATGTTAGCCTTCACAGAAAGTAATTAGCATTAAAAAAAGCAGATCACGGACATCATATTAAACCTTTACAAGAAGGTAACAACCTTCCTGTTATGTTTCTCGAACTCCTGCATGGAATTGATTTTTAAAATTAGTCATTGGCCCTTCAGGAAACTCAATTAGTGTTCCATCTAACTAAGTAATATCTCTAAAGCCCCAATGTCCATCTCCTATCTCAGGATATCAAAGGTGAGAATGAGGTCTGCTCTGAGCTTGTTTTGATCGGAGCTCATCTGAAGGCTGGAATACGTGACTTTAAAAATCTGAACAGAATACTAGACATCATACACTTTTGGATTTTGTAAATGGTTGAAAATGGAGAAAAACTGGCCAACATATACTAAATGACTGGCGTTAGCACACTGACCACAAACTCTTGCAGAAACATGTGCTTCATTGTTATCATGTGACTCATTAAAAAGAAAAAGTCATTCGTTAGTTAATCAGACTACAGTAGTTGCACTGCATGTTTTTAATTGAATAAAAATAACTGATTTAAAAGTTTGTGAATCAGACTACTTTGGTTGATTTGTACGTTTTTGATTTACTAAAAAAAGAGCCATTTTAAAAGAGTCATTTGTTTGCGAATCAGACTACGCTGGTTGCTTTGTATGTTTTTTTTTTTATTAAAAGAATAGTTGTAAAAGAGTCATTTGTTTGTGAATCAGACTATACAGTTTGTGCTAGGTGTTTTTGATTCAATAAAAAGAACCGGTTTAAAAGAGTCATTTGTTCATGAATCAGACTATACTGTTTGTGCTAGGTGCAGTGCCGATCCTAGACTTTTGGGGGTCCTACGTTCAGATCAAATCACAACAACGTAGGAAACAGATCCGGCGTGACGAATTGTTGAATAAAGTCTTTTTTTTTCTTTTCTTTTGCGCACAAAAAGTATTCTCGTAGCTTCGTAAAATTATGGTTGAACCCCTGATGTCACATGGATTATTTTACAGATCTCCTTGCTACGTTTCTGGACTTGGGAACATTTCAGTTGTATTGCTGTCTATGCAGGGTCAGACAGCTCTCAGATTCCATCAAAAATACCTTAATTTGTGTTCCGAAGATTAACGAAGGTCTTACGGATTTGAAACGACATGAGGGTGAGTAATCAATGACCGAATTTTCATTTTTGGGTGAACTATCCCTTTAATAAGTTTATGCGTGCTGTGTTTGTGTTTAAGCTGTGTTGTGCTGACAGCGGGCTGAATAACCTGGAAGGAGCCCAGACACAGCTCGATGCAAAGCCGCAGGCTCACGTTGAAGTATTCTGGGAGGAAGTTGTAGACCATGTAATGAGTGCCGAAGAGAGGGATGAGGAGGAGGGTGGACTTGGTCAGTCGCCTGAGGGGAGGAGAGATAAAGGATGAAGAGGAGGAAGGGTAAGAGTGTTATTGGGCAGATTAGTGCTGAGAGATTCTGGTGAGTGGACTTTATGGATTCAAACGAGTAAGAACATAAGGCATGACTTCAGACAACACCGTAAAGAAATAGTACATGAAAAATCAAAATACTATCAATATTTACTCACCCTGTCATTCCTAACCTGCATGCTGTTATTTTTTCCAGAAGCTGTGAAGGCTCCAAAAAGGAGCAGAAAGCATTATAAAAGAAACATTAAAGTAGTCTATTTGACTTGTAGGCTTTATTTTAAAGAGAGCTTTGTGTGAAAAATCCTGCACATGCATTCATTGTCTTCTGTGGAAAAAGAAAAATAACAGCATACTGGTGGTAATAAAACATTGACAATTTTCATTGTAGGGTAAACTGTTCCTTCAGTATTCACAAGTGTCCTCTGTATTTGCACATTGATGTGAATACTGAGTAGTGTTGTATTTATAGCTTCCAGTAATATAATTTCTTGTGTTTGTATTGTTCTTTATTTGTGAGCCAGATAAAAGTGAATATGCATGAATGTAAACATATGTGCAGTGATTATTATAATTGCTCTGCTAATTCTTCTTGGAATACAAAAAGAGAGGTTTGGTTGATTTCTTCATAAAACAAATCTGTATCAAGAACTGTAGCATAAAAGTATAGTCTATATAACTTGTACACTGTATTCCAAGTCTTCTGAAGTCAACTTTGTGTGAAATTGAAAGTTTATTCACTGAAATTTAATGGCAAAAACAGTTTTTTTCATATCTGGTGAGCTATTCCTTTAAATATAAATACTTTGAGGTCCCTCACTGTTTAATATATTAAAATTCAAATCACTCACGGATCAATGAACTCGCTGTGTTTTACTATATTAGCACCACTGCACACAGTTTTAATGCAAAACCATCAAATAATCTGACAGAAACTCTTAATAACACAGATCCTAGAGAGCGTAGCTGTCATTCACAGGCCTGTGTGAATATAAACATAACAGCAGCAAACACTCATTTTTGGCAAGAACAAAGAGTCTCTTCATGATAGCACCATTAACGGGACACATAACCAAACACATACACAAATCTATCTCCAAATTATCATTCAGTGCTCTTAAACACGAGCTGTGGCAGGCAGAAATGTACTGGAAATCATCCTCTGACACATGGATATAAAAACAGTATTGAAATTTGATTATGTTGCTTGGCAACAGCCTACAGTTTGACTATAGGAACTTGCAGAAGAACTGTTTATTTTGATTATTGTTATAATGAAAACGTTTTGATTACCATAATCATATACCAAAGTACTTAAAAGAATACCATGTACATGCCCAAAAACCATGGTACTGTGTCCAAAAAAGTACTATGATTTTGACATGTAATAAATAAATTTTATTGTTAATACTTACAAAAAACTACCAAAAAGAATGATATTTTGGACGTGTACCATAGTATACCATGCTATTCTTGGAAGTACCCTGGCGTACCATGAAAATGTCAGTACCATGGTATATACGCAAGTACCATAGTTTTACCATTTCATACCATCACACACAATCTCAAATTATTACCTATATCAAGGTATTTATTTACAGAGAACTACAAGGTAAAGAATACCATGAATTGCCATGATACCATATCCACACGTCATGGTAATGCCATGGTCATTTTTTGAAGCATACAGCCTTTTTTCATAATACCGTGGTATTGATAGGGTACAACAAAATATTTAAAAGAAATCAATGGTATAGAGATGGTCCTGTTTGAGTTTCTTGTGGGCTGTATTATTATTGTTAATTATTATTTCATTCATTTAAATAATGTTTAAATAGAAATATTAGATGAAAAACTTTTGATTTGGCAACTAGTTGAAATAGTACTAAAATTACTACAACTAAAACTGCTTAATATTTTCATGGAAGAAAAAAACGCTATACAATACCATTCAATTGTTTGAGGTAAATATGATTTTGAAAAAAATCAATACTTTTATTCAGCAAAAATGCATTAAATTGATCACAAGTGACAGCAAAGACATTTATAATTTTATTTAAAGAAAAATCAAATAAAGGTGGTTCAATGTACTTTGTATTCATTAAAGAATCCTGAAAGAAAAAGAAAAAAACATTTCCACAAAAACGGTTCAACATAAGAACCATCATTAAATATAGAGCACCAATAATAATTGAGCCACAAATCAGCTTATTAGAATTCAGCTTTGCCTTCATAGGAATAAATTACATTTAAAATATAATCAAATTGAGAACAGTTATTTTAAATGGCAATTTTTCACAATATTACTGTTTTTACTGTATTTTTGATTAAATAAATGCAGCACTGGTGAGAATAAGAGATTTCTTTTAAAAAACATTTAAAAAAAAATCTTAAATATTCCAAACTTTTGGTTGCCAGTGTATATACATTGTATAAGAAAGTGAATTCAAAATATTAGTAACACTGTAATAATTCAAAGTAACTCAGCTTGAGGGTTATCTGTAAAAATACCTAAAAATATCGTATTTCCTGTGGCAGTGTTGTCATAATCAGCAGTGCTGTTACAGTATCTGGTGGGCTCTACGGGGGAAGTACAGTACAGTAGAGATGAAAGAACAAAGACACAGCACCTAAGAGAATCACACTTCCAGCAGCCGCCGAAGCTAAAAATGATCAAAGGATCCTCACAGTGACAATGATGTCTCGAGTCCACAACAATCTCCTTCAGCAGCGTTCTGGGAACTCAATTCTATTTCCTGTCAGCATGCAACGGTTGCTTCAGCTTTACATCTGTAGTGTTTATCCGTGAATCTCAAAGTCACTCTCAATGCATTTCATTACCACATCCCTGGAGTTCTTGCCCGTTTATGGGGTTTGAAAGAACAACTTTTGCATAACATCCTGTCTACAAAGACAGACTCATTGTTACCGTAAGACATTATTTCTATATAATCTGACCCTTACAATGATTTTCATTAGTGCAATCTAATGTAGTCAAGCTGATTCAGTTATATTTAATAATATTTATCACTTGAGTGCAACCAGTTATGTTAGCATACGAGGCACATTTTTAACCTGACAAAATATTTTTTTTTACAGTTCAGTTGTTGTCAAATGTTGTCTGATGGAGCTACTAAAAGAAGTATGTTTAAACTTAAGATTCAATTTCTACTGATTAATAAGCATTGTAGTCATTAAATATTTTCTTTACAATGAGGTTGTAGAGTAAACATCAGTTATACAGTCAGCATGAACTATACAAGTTATATTTTTGCAGCGTTTATTAATCTTGGTTAATGTTAATATCCAAAAATATTACAACATTACAGTGCTGTTATTATTAAGTAAAACGTAAAACAATATTTTGGTAAATTAAATTAAATTAAATTACATTTTACATAGAAAAAAATTTAAACAAATATTACAAATTACACCCTGGCAACTAACTGAAATAAATAAGTTTAGATTGAAGTACTAAAACTACTTAAACTAAAATAAAATAAATTAGAGCTAAATAGAATTTACAAAAGTACATAACAGAATGAAAATATAAACATAAATTCAAATTCAAATGATTAATAAATACTATATTGTAAATAAATACGCAAATAACACTGATATGATAACATTAGTTAATGAATTATGCACTAAAATGAACTAGATGTATATTTATAAACTAATATTACCTTTCAGTTCATAATACCTAATGCATTTACTAAAGTTGATGTATTGAACCCAGTAATTTGTTAGGCTTATTGTAAAGCTCTCACCACTTGAGCCGCACTATCAATCCCCTCAATCCCCCACACAGACCTGCTGCTCAGCTCCCACACAGAAGGAATTGAAAGCACCCACTCATCGCCACGCCTGAGGACACATGCAGTTCCTGTCCCGTTTCTGATAGCCCTGCTCATGGGTTTGCGGTGTTGTCTTGTTTTCTGTACCTGTACTGAGCTGAATTGTTGAATTGGATCAAGCGAGGGTTCAGTTTCTGCACCAGAATCCTGATAATGTTCATGAAGAGAAGGAAGTTCACCTGGTTGGGCAGGAAAACAGGAAAATATGAGCTGAAAATAAGTGTGTGTGAGCCAAACCCATTCATCCATGTCCTCGTGCTTTATCTCACCCCTATGGAAACTACAATGGGACCCTTGATGATCCACCAATAAGGAGAGTCTTCATTTATGTCCCAGCACCTGGAAAAAATCCAAAGGCCTGGATAAGACAGAGCTGATTTAAATCTGCATCTTCTCTAATCTCACAATCCATTAAAAGACTAATTTCCTGTCCTATTATTGGAATTATTGTGTTTCTATGTGGTTGCTGGGGTGTTTTGGGTCATTGCTTACAAACCCAAGTTTTGTGATATTCTGGTTTCTAGATAGACACCCTCAATGTCCTAACCAGTAATTTACAATAAAGCAGCAAATGACAAAAGTCATTGCTTTACCATAGGGCTGTCATTCATTCTAGAAGAGCGTTGCACGGGTGTCAATCTGGGACTTCTTGTAGCAGACTAGCTGCTGACGGAAAGCATCAAAGGCGATGAGACTGATTTCTGTATTGTGCACTTGGCTTTAGGGGCTTGTTTAAATCCCTAACCCTAGTATGAACGAGCACCACTAAGTAAGGTAGGGAAAAATGTGCACTTACTCTGTGTCCTCAAAATACAGTCTGGAGCAGATCCAGAGGACGATGCAGACCAGTGGAAAGCCTGCGAGAAAAGACAAGAGAGAGACAAAAAAGATTATGCTGTTAGTGAAATGGAATCTTACAGAGAGTGTTCAATGCAACTCTGTTAAAAATGAGCAGGGATAATAAACCTAGAAGCTATTATTATCAATGATGATCACGATAATTACACTAAATGTAGAATCTGAAGCAGTTTACAGACTGTATTGAGTGATATCCAGACAGAAGCGCATTAAAAGAATCAGAGCTAAGCTGTATGAAATATTAAGTGCCTTTTAGTTAAATTACCAAAAATTGGCAAAATCCCAAATTTATATTTTAAACAATTATGAAAATAAGCTTAAATGTTTATGGAAATTAGACAGCACTTAGAGAGCATTCATTAAGTATTAAACTTATTTCCAGTTTCCAGTGCTTATATATACATATGCTTTTATTTATATATATACAATATATATATATATATATATATA
>NW_015641436.1:342157-366612 GCF_001515625.1 Sinocyclocheilus rhinocerous | reverse complement strand
TTCTGGCTGGACTTCCATCAAGCACAATCAAACCTCTACAAATGATTCAGAATGCAGCGGCACGACTGGTCTTCAACGAGCCAAAAGAGCCCATGTCACACCTCTCTTTATCTCCTTGCACTGGCTACCGGTTGCAGCTCGCATCAAGTTCAAGAAATTGATGCTTTCATAAAGAACAGCCACAGGCTCAGCACCCGCCTACTTCACTCACTATTACGAATCTACATCCCCTCCAGAAGTCTGAAATCTATAAGTGAGCGATGCCTCGTGGTACCATCATTGAGAGGCACAAAATCACTTTCCAGAACTTTTTCGTTCACCGTTCCTGGCTGGTGGAATGAACTTCCCACTCCTACCCGGAATGCTGAATGCCTGACAATTTTCAAGCGACATCTGAAAACTCATCTCTTTCGTCACCATTTGACTTCATCTTTAAAAAAAATAAAATAGAAAAAAAACTTTGCTTTCTCTCTCCTTAATCTCTCCCTGTCTAGCTTGTACTAATCTGAACAATGCCTGAAACTTTGTATTGCAAGCACTGCATCACTGATGAATCGCTTATTGTATTCCTCAATTGTAAGTCGCATTGGATAAAAGCGTATGCTAAAAGAATAAATTTAAATCTATATATACATAGATTTATATATATATATAATATGGTATATATTTATATATATAAAGATATAAAAGGTTAAAACTAAAAATAATTCTATAAAATAACATGCACTGATGCATCGATCACAATAAAACCAGGAACATGTATAAGAACGAGAACAGTGATTTGCACATGTCTATGTTGAGAACTGCATCGACAATGTGATTTGAACTTGTGTTTGTTCTTTCAATTGTCTGCTCAAATCAGAGACGATAGAGATGCCAATCACAAGAGTTGTTCTGACACTCCTCAGCCCTCCCAGGGTAACAGAGAGCAGGAGAGAGAGAGAGAGAGAGAGAGAGAGAGAGAGAGAATATAAATGGAAATTGAGTAACAAAACAACAAAAGGATCATGCTGTACTTCACTGATTGGAGTCAGTGAGACTGTAATAGCTGCTAACGTGAGAAAAATAATAGGTTTCAGAAATAAGCATGCATCAGTAATAAAATGGACATTACTGCAAAAATAAAACCCTAGAGGGGCTGCGACGTGTCACAAAGCACATACATTATTCTTTACATACATATGCTACTATTCAAAGAAATAGGGTTGGTAAGATGTTTTAATTTTTGGAAAGAAGTCTCTTATGCTATCCAAGCCTGCATTTATGCGATCAAAAATTCAGTAAAAACAGTAATAATGTGAAATATTATTGCAATTTAAAATATCTGTTTTCTGTTATAATATATTTTAAAATGGAATTTATTTATGTGATGCAAAGCTGAATTTTCAGCATCATTACACCAGTCTTCAGTGTCACATGATCCTATGATTTTTCCATGATCCGATTTTTATAGAAATGTTTACATTATAAATGTCTTTACTGTCACTTTTGATTAATTTAATGCATCCTTGCTGAATGAAAGTATTAATTTTAAAAAAATAAAGAAAATCGCACTTTTAAATGATAGTGAAAAGACTTTGTGAAAGACTTCGTCCTATTATATATAGATACATGTCGGTCAATTCCACCAAACATTACAAATGGTTAAGGCTAGAAGGGATAAAACTAATTTCTTGTTAGCTTCTGCCACAACCATTATAAACACTGACACAGCAACATTCATGTAGCCAATAGCGTGAAGTTGGGACGGGACTATGGGCCCTATCATACACGCGGTGCAATGCAGCGCCAGGCACGACGCAAGTGTTAACTAGGGTCCGAAATTTTTATTTTTTAGTAGGTGTGTGTTTTTTCTGAATTTTTCAGAGGTGCGTAACCTCTAATCCATTTAAAAGTTTGGGGTCAGTATTATTTTTTTAAGAAAGTAATTAATACTTTTATTCCACAAGGATGTGCCATATATACAGTATATGTATATGAAAGATTAATATATATATCAAATGATTAATCGCGATTAATCGCATCCAAAATAAGATGATGAATGGAGTCAGGAGGAATGTCAAATATAAATACTGTCACAGATCCGTTGAGTCATTGAGGCACACAAGCAGCGTGTGTTTTGTTCTTCTCACAGGAAACCACATTTAAAGGCTGTTAGATCAGTGGCGTTGATGGACTCACTGTGGAGAGTGTGCAGTGATCCGTGTCGTCACTGGAGAACAGCGTAGCATCTTTGACAAACACAGCCACCGATTTCAGGATAAAGGTGAAAAACAGCTGCATGTGGATGTAGTTTCGAGCGCAGTGTAATCGCCTATAGAATACAAACAACAGTTGAGCCTTTGTCCAGTGTTGCAGTAACTACTTTAAAAATAGTTTCCAAGCTACAAGCTTATTTAAAGAGGTAAAGATGACAAGTTTGTGTAAAAAGGTAGCTAGACATGCTAAAGGGTACTCACATAAATCTAACTACATTAAAGCAATTATTTATAATAACATATATATCAGTGATGTGTGTTGGATTTGGGGGTTGGTTTTTTATAGTCCATCAGTAAGCAGAGATGCAAACAGGTAAAGGGGAAAAAAGGCGAGAACCGGGGGCATGCTCCACATGGATTTTTTTTTAAAGATATTTGTTTTACATGCTCAATTGTAGTTACTTTAAGGTATTTTTAAAAATATTGTTTTATTGCCTTATATGTCCAAAACTAATTTTTCACACAAAAAAATAACATCTTGTTCAAAATCCCATGTTATGTCGGCACCGACATAACATGGATAAAATATATACTTGGATAAAATAGCCTAGTGGGCAGTGCGCCGACATATAGTGCCGTTGCGTTCCGGGCGTCCCGAGTTCGAGTCCCGGCTTGTGGACCTTTCCCGATCCCGCCCCCCTCTCGCTCTCCTACTTCGCTTTCTGTCACTGATATACTGTCCTATCAAAATAAAAATGCCAAAAAATTAATCTTTAAAAAAAAAAAAATCCATGACCTATTTTGATCTAAAAAAAGTGAGTTGTCACCTAAAGGTGAGGAGTTTGCATCTATGGTAAGAAAGCATTGTAAAGCGCAGTACCTGAAGAGCAGCAGTATTACCACGGCAACAGAGAGCGACAGCAGTGACGCTCCGTAACCAACAGTGTAGATCAGTTTCACAGTGGCAAAATATGACTCCTAAGGGATAAACGTGCAGAAATCAATTACATTGTTCAGTTCAGAGAGTCTGTTTAAATACAATAAACATAAAGAGGTAAATCAATCAATCTGCACATCATTCAGCCAATAAATCCAACACTTGATGAAATGATGAATGAATGAAAAATAATTTGATTTCATTTAATTACCAGTTATGACAGACAGACATAACTGTGAAAGCCTAAAGCCTCAAAATAAGCATACTAAAATATTATTATTTATTTTTTTTGTTTAAAAAAAAAAAAAAAATTAAATTGAGTCTTTTAAATATTTTAGTCATTTCAATTACTTTATAATGAATGCATTAATTTATTTGTAAATTAACTAAATTTATTTATTTATTTATTTCATAATTAAATTGAAAACTTTTTGAACTATAAGCCGACTACAATAATGGAGACAGACATGATTGTGAAAGCCTAAACCCTGTTTATTCTGAAAAATAATTTTTCATCTTTAGTAAAGAAAGAAAGAAAGAAAGAAAGATTACATACATATAAATATTAAATATAATAAAATATAAAAAATAATTTAAGAAATGTTACTTGATTTCAATCTAGTCAATAAAATGATTTTGTAAATTTAATTACTTCTTAATGTATTAATTTATTTATACTGTACATTAACACAATTTATTTCATCATAAAATGAAACACTTTCAAAGCACTTTTAAAACTATAAGTACGTTTCCCAGTGAGAATTATGATATACTGTATGCATATGGCTAAAGATCTCAATTATGTTTCATTTAAGATTCAATTGTCTCAGATGTCTAAAATTGTCAACAAAAAAAGACAATTGTTGACATACAGTACGACTATAGAGCTATTGGTCTTGGAATAATTTGATGTGAAATGTTTGAGTTCATTTTGAGATTATTGACTGTCTTTACAAATCTAAGCACAGTTTGAGACGTCGTTGAGATCTCTTCTGAAACTAGAGGAGGCTCATGTGAGATTACGGTGTTTTTTACTCGGAAGAACAACCTGAGAAGCAGGGGATTTAAGCAAAAGCGTATGGATAAATAGGAAATGATTATCAAATATATGCGAGTATGAATTTCAGAATATGTCTGACCTCGGGGATTTCATCCTCAACAATGCAGGCCTCATGGTAAGGAGGGAACGGATGTGACCAGCCGCCAGCCGTGCTCTGGTTACAAAATGCCATGATTTGTTTCATTTAGATGTTCGTCACAATACCAGAGAAAGGAACATTTAATACTTCCATTACATCACAATTTTAATAACAATAATATTGTTAATTTGCTTGTTTGTGGGATTTTATCATAGACATTTTATCATAAATTAATTTCTCAAAGCTCAATGTCCTTTTTGTATGATGGTTCTGCAAGCTTTTTAAAAAAAGGTAAAAAAAAAAAAAAAAAAAAAAAAGGTTCTTCAAAATAAATGAATAAACACAAGTTGGCATTTCATGCGATTTGCACTGACTTTTTCTCTAGAGAATGAGATGCAATGCATAAAGTTAGCTTGTGCTAAAGCTGAATGTGAAATGAGGTCTGTATCCTTTTCTACACGAGACAGAGATACAATGATGGAGTGCTGCTTTAGTCGCCATCAGACGAAACTGCAGCAGCACAATTTCATTTGAGAGCTTTCAGATTTGAATGCAGCGTTTGGCCGGGCTCAGACCGGGTTTAGTTTGTTATACTGGCAGATCTGTGGAGACTCCAATGTTATTACACTGGCAAATATGAAAGCCTGCCTTCTTTGGCTCAAACTTACAAAGCCTTGAAATTGAGGCTGTGCATTTTACCATTTGAGGATTCCATTTATATGCTCAAGGTAGATGTGTCTATTGTTAAAGCTCACAGACTGAAACCAATTGGTTTGCTCGCAGAAGCTGTTAATGTGGAAATGCATGTATGGAGCAGGGTTGTGCAAACTCTCTTTCAATTCATTAGACAGAAACATTTCGATTTCTCGAATCCAAAGAGTCAACCAATAAATCTCCATGACATTCTGTTCCAGACATTTTGAGATCTATCAAAACAAAAATAAGCACATAATTTGCCCAATTATGTTTCTATTACGTGTATTTCATTAAGTGCTATTAGTGATGTCAAAACAATTAACACTGCCAATCGAAAATGTTTTAATTTTGCCAAAAAGCACCACAAAATGCCCACAACATTCTTTTTAATAGTTTTCAACTATTCCATTAAATTAAAGTTAGTTAATTAAGTAGCATTAAATATAGTTACCATCTCAAATGTTGCTTATTTAAAAAAAAAATCCAATATTTTTTTTTATAATTAAATTAACAATTAATTTAATAATTCAAAACATGCATGGATAATTTTTTTGATCATTTTAATTTATCAAATAATATTGCTATATGAATTGTTACATCTCAGATGTCGGTTATTATAATAATTCAATGTTTTAATTTAATGCTATAAAATAATGTACATGGATAAATCACATTAAAACATTTAATCAAATTGAATTGGTTAGTCATATAATACAATATTTTAATTAATAATTCAATATATTTATTTAACAAATATTGTTATATGAATTGTTATCTGAAATGTTGGTTATTAATATAATAATAACATGCATGGATGGATATTTAATAATAAAAAAAATAATAATAATGAATCAAATAATACTGATACATACATTTATTTGCATTTGGATTGTAACTAATACAGTCCAACGTTTTAATTTAATTCTTAATTAAATACATATAAAATATGATACACACACACACATATATATATATATGTATGTATATGTATGAATATATACAGACACAGAAAATGACGTATCAATAGTATTTGATAAATGAAAAAGTTTAATTTTATTTATTTGCCAAACAATGTTATATGAATTATTATATCTCAAATGTCAGTTATTAATCCTATTTATCTATGTATTTCAATTTAAATTAAGATTACAATTATGCATCCAGTTTGCCACCTTTACCTAATTCACATTCAGGTACTGAACTGTCATTTTTAACTTCAGTTTTGAATAATGCACAAGTTTGATGTGGATGGTGTGTATGTGTGTCACACCTGTGTTGTTCTTGAAGAGAGAGAAAACAGCAGGACAGTGCAAGTGGACCGTCTCACCCACTGCAGCTCTGGGCCAACACACTACAGCATCCCATACTGGCAGACAACCTTCTCACACACACACACACACACACACACAAAGAGAATGTTTTTACCCATGCACTCAAGCACCAAACATCAAGAAAACAATGTATCCGAAAGGCTTTCTGTGGCACATAACAGCTAGAGTTTGCTCTATCAATGTCCAGTTTGCCATGTTGGATCACCACAAGTACATCTGTGCATGTGAATCTCCTGCAAAGCTGCTGCCAAACACGACTTCACTTCTGGGATCCACTGGGAAACGCAAACGCAAGGCACTGCATTACGATGAGTGTGATCTCGTACTCAACTCTGTCTCTGAATGTCACCACTGACAGCTTATGGCAGTGTTAAATGAAAAGAAGACTTCTTTTCAAAAACATTTAAAAATCTTAATGACGCCAAACTTTTGAACGGTCATGTAATTTAGCCTTGGATAAAACTGAGAAATGTGCATATTGAGACCTTTTGATTGCAGAAATATAGTATCTCAAACACAGTTTGAGGAGAAAAATCTGAGAAGCAACAAAAGTCTCCATTAGCTCTCAATTGGAACTCAGAGCTGTTTAGCATGCATCTCACATGCTGTGGGTAAAAACCCCTTCAACATCTCATCAGGAGCGTCTGTTTATTTCTACCTGAAGAGCTGCTGAGGTTTCCAAGATCTGTGATCTCTCTGAGACACCGCTGTTCATCTCTTGCCAGCTGAAAGATATACTCACACTCAGGATGCAAACTAGACAACACCTGCAGAGAGAGAATATTAAAAGAGTGAGTGATGCATAAAAATGCAGGTCTACCTTATAAAACAACACTTAAAGATCCCTCTTCAGACACTCATGCTCTAAAAAAAACAATTTACAATCAAATGCGGACGCAATCCTGACACATTTTTTCTAGATGCAGAGAGAGCGTGTGCTTAGGTGCAAGGTAAAATAGATTGAAATTGTAATGGTAATAACAGCACAGAAAAACATTACTTCTGATTGCATTAGCACAAAGGTGACATTTTTTCTTTTCAATGGATAGCTGTTGCGCCATATTGAGGTTATTGAAAAGAAATCAGATATGCAATTTAAATAACACACCATGTTTCATTTCAAATCATTGTTTCTTTTATTGTAGCTGTTAATGAAGTAGTCCTCGTCAAAAACCATTTCAACATACGGTATGCACAAACATATGCATATATGCATGCATTAACTATGAACATGTGATCACAGCGCTGATTCAGAGTGATTGTCTCTGTGTGAACACTTCAGTGTGAATCTATGCAGTTTAAGAGTTAAAACCTTATTATGAGCTCTAGCAGCTTTTGAAAGCAATTACAACCAAAGACTCATGAGTTGTTCTCAGGAAATTTGTAGTATTTGTATTATTGTTCAAAACGGTTCAAGAAACCAGTATTGCAGCAGCTCAGGCTCAAAGTAACAGGTCCAGATATTACAGAAGCAGCACAGGGAGATCTCTATTTAACAAATATAAGTTTTCAATGGCCCTTTCATAAACTATTAAACCCCCAATGAGAACTGATTTCACACAATATTTACTCAAAATTCACATGTATTAATCCTTTTATATCCATATTTATACATAGCCATTTTTTTAAAGAAGTCTTATGGCCACCAAAGCTACATTTATTTGATTAAAAAAACACCTCAATATTGTGAAATATTATTGCAATTTAAAATAAGTGTTTTCTATTATAATACATTTTAAAATTAAATTTTTTCATCTGATCAAACAGAATTTTCAGCATCATTACTCCAGTCTTCAGTGTAACATGATCCTTTAGAAATCATTCTAATATGCTGATTTGCTACATATCATAGTTGTTGCTACATATTTTTGTGGAAACCATGATATATATTTTTTTCAGGATTCTTTGATGAATAGAAAGTTCAAAAGAACAGCATTTATTTGAAACTAAAATCTTTTGTAATATTATAAATGTCTTTGCTGTCGCTTTTGATCAATTTCATGAATTCTTGTTAAATAAAAGTATGAATTCTTTCAAAATTCTGTATTAAATCTTTCAAAAACAGACCCCAAACTTAAACAGCAGTGTATTCACATCAATAGTAAGTCAATGACGCACACACACAGCACACAAATGGCACCATTTCCTGAGAATTACTCCCATATAACATTTACTTTGATATAAGTTTTTGCCAATAACATTCTGAAAAGTTCAACAAATATTATTTTACACAAGACAAGGTAAGAGTTCAACACTATGCTCTTCACAGGCCGCTCGATAAGGCTGGTTGTACGTGCTTATAGTCTGTCTTTAGAGGTAAATCATCTCCAAAGCGGTCGCGTCTCTCTGCTACAGGGGGAGCTTTCATTGAATGAAAAATACAGGTCAGCGGCTGGGTATTGTTCATTAAAAGATGTCTTCAAAAACACTGAGCCGTTCAAGACCGTAAACAAGTCTACAGAGAAAGCAGACGGTGTGTGTGTTCCTATCTGGGTGAGGTTCTTTAGTCTCATACAGCAGCTCTATCTCATTCTAACCATCTCATATGCGCTGGTTTTTCTCGACATTTATCTCTCTAGATCTGCTTCTTTTTAATCCTCAATCCTTAGAGACGCAGGAAGACAGATATTATCACTTGCCATTCTCAGTGTCTTAAGGAAAAAATAAAGCACAGTTGGAAAACAGAAGTGGAGAGAAGAAGAGAAAGTGGATTGTTTTTAGAAAAATTCTGTTCCTGCACATTACAACCAGGGTTATTATAGAAAACTAAAACATTTTGATCTGACATAGCTGGAAAAAAAAAAGTAAATATAAATATTAGAGAAATAAATATATATATATATATAAAGAGAGAGAGAGAGAGAGAGAGAGAGAGAAAGAGAGAGCGAGAGAGAGAGAGAGAGAGAGAGAGAAGAAATATTTTAGACTTAAACTAAATAAAAATTTTAAAAAGTCGCCTTGGTGCCTTGGCAACTAACTGAAATATGTTTAAGCTGAAGCACCAAAATTACTAAGTGAAATAAATAAAAATTGAATTGAAAACTGAAATGAAAACTTAAAGTGCAATAAAAATACATGAACCCTATAGTAATATAAAAAAGAAACAAAAAAAACTAATAAAAATGACAAAAATACATACAGAATTTAATTAGAAATTAATATTGTTATTCAGAAGGAGACATAAAATTGTTTAGAAGTCACAATAAAGACAATTTAATGTTATAAAAAATTCTATTTCAAATAAATGCTGTTCAAAAATCTGAAATGATGGTTTCCACAAAAATATTAAGCAGCACAACTGTTTTCATCATTGATAATAATCAGAAATGTTTCTTAAGCAGCAAATCAGCATGTGAGTAATGATGCTGAAAATTCAGTTTTGCTTCCCAGGAATAAATTACATTTTACAATATATTCACATAGAAAACAGTTAATTAGAATTTTAATAATATTTCACAATTTAACTGTTTTTACTGTATTTGGGATTTAAAAAATTGGTGAGCATAAGAGATTTCTTTCAAAAACATTTTAAAAAATCTTTATCTTGACTGGTAGTATACGTAAATAAAAAGATTGAGAGAGAACAAGAGAGGCAGAGAAATTGCGAGCTGATGGAAATGATTATAAAAATGAAGCAACCGAAGGAAGAGTCTCCTTGAGAGGTCTTCCAGAGATGACAGCTTTGGAGAGCCGTCGAAAGAGTGTCTTTCCACCAGGAGTTCATTCTATCCCGCTTTGAACCAAAGCACCAGCACTTACGATCAAAAACCCCCATCCTGGAACATTCTTTGCAAGGCTGCCCTAAGAACTACAGCGGCCTAATAAATCTAACTCTTCCATTCATCTCACATGATGAAAAATTATGGAGAGCCCTTCAAAACGATTCAAACCGGAGAGAAATTAAATGAAACTCAATCTCCGAGCTCTGGACATTTGTCCTCTGAGGAGCCCAGCCAACCCGTATTAGCTACCACTTCAAGAAGCTAAACAATAGCACTGGTGAAAATCCTGCATCATCTAGTTAACGATTATTTGTCTCATCATTGTAGCATGCATACAGAATTATCAGTATAAAACAATGCTGTCTAAATTTAGCGCGTTAACGCAGGTGATTAATTTTTCCAGTTTAACGGCGTTAAAAATATTTAACGCAATTAACGCCGGGGCGGAGGTTGGCCACCCCACTCGCAGCTGCTGATTCTGTCTCTTTTTTCTTGAAAAGAATTGCGTTTATTTAAATGCAGAACATCATTTCCACCACATCAAAAGAGGGACTTTTCAGACGCGCACTTCAACTTCACCTCAGTGCCAGGTGCTAGTCAAACGATCGCGGAAACAGAAAAGGTGACATATGTCAGTAAAAACTAATCTTCCTGTCAGCCGTTACTATGCTCATAGCGTGTGCTCTTCAATTGCACTCACAAATATGCCATCGCGCGCTGTAGCCTGTATCATTTCATATTAAAGCGCGAATGAAATGAAAAGCATGCATGTCAGATCCGCGTCATGTTCAGTTGCAGCAGCTCTTAGAGTAATAGCAGCCAAATAACGTAATATCCAGCTGCAGTGGTGTCTGTTAATCAAAGAACAAAAGAAAAAAAGAGGAAATCAATAACTTTTGTAGCTTTAAGGATTCATCTATATTTCATTTTAGAATTTAGTGTTTGATAGCTTTATTCAATTGCTGTAGATTTCCTACTTGCTGAAGGGCACAGGTAAATATGACATTTATTATAATGGGTTTGTGTGAAGATTGTTTTAAGTTCACTTAAATTAGAAGTTATTTTATTTGTATAAATCTAATAAATGTTAAAATTGATAGCTCTCAATTATACTGTTGAATGGCTATAGTCAAGGGTTAAATATAAGAGGGAAAAAAATTCTAATTTCATAGAGACATCAATAAAATTGGTATCAGTGATACTTGCATTGTCATAAAAAAAGATGCCATTAAACAAATATTAAAAACATACTGTCCTTATGTTGTTTCTACATTAAGCTGAAGATTGAATGTGAAATTCTTGCAACATAAAACTATTAACACAACATTATCCACCTTATTTTTCCTGTAAAAGTGGGCGCGGCCATTTGAAATTTTATGGGACTGGTTTCCGGCGTCATTCGCGTCCAGCTATGTTTAGCTGAACAAAACGGCTCGTTTTGCTGCTTGATATTGCTAAATGGTGTGTCTTACCTTTTTTTAATGTATTATCTTAATTATGAACACAGTGGTTTGTAGTGCAAATGGTTTTACCGTCTACTGCACTTTGTTATTCTTCTCGTTATTTCCCTACTGCGAATAATGAACTGTAAGTCTCGCACATTCACAGAAAACAGCTTACTTCAGCATTAAAAAATAAGGTGGATAAATCAAACCTAGGGACAATATTGTCTATTTTTGTAGGCAAACTCAAAAGTTTGCAGAATAGTTTGTAAGAGCGTGATTATAAACACAATGAGGCTGTGAAAGTGACTAATGAGTAGATGAGTTTATCTGCTCAGTATGAACAAGTTTAACAAACTCTGTAGTCCCATTTAGCCACTTGTTAGCAATAGCAACCGTATTTTTCAAAACAAGTAAAAGCATTAAAGGGGTCATATGATGCGATTTCATTTTTTCCTTTCTCTTTAGAGTGTTACAAGCTCTTGGTGCATAAAGAAGATCTGTAAAGTTGCAAAATTTATGTCCCCACTGGATGCAACAAATGCCTTGTTTGTAATGGGTTTTAATGTTTATGTCTTGTCGCTCCGGCCGGACACGGCATCATCACAGTATGGTGAGGGGCGTAACATTTCCGTCACACGCTTGAGGAATTTGGCCAATCACAACGCACTGGATAGCTGGCTAATCAGAGCACACCTCGCTTTTCAGACCGATTAGTTTTGTAAAAATCGACGCGTTTCAAAAAGGCGGGGCATAGAGGAGAAACAATAATGTACAGTAGGTGGAAAATAATGTGTTTTTTAAACTTTAAACCGCATAAACACATTTCATTACACCAAATACACAAAATAATGTTCTTTTTAGCAGCATCATATGACCCCTTTAAAAAAATCACAAGGGGGTGTACTGATGTATTTTATGTCATGGAATAAAACATGAAAATATCTTAAGCTTGTGTTAACCAGAGACCTTATATCAGACATTTAATCAAAAACCCATTTAAAAAAAACCACTGACTTCAGGACGATACAACCAGAAGTGCTTAAATGCTCGTCTCCTGGTTTTGACCTACAAAAATGTGCCTTTATATGGTGGTTTTCGCCTGTGAGGATTTCTGAAGAACACTGCTGTCGCATTCTCTTGGCATCCGTTATCCAAAACCCAAATGAAAATATGCCACACATCCATGCCATTATCATCATCAGCAGCAGCATGTTTCTGAACTGGCAGTGTATCCTAGACAGCTGAATCGTTCTATTGCTCTACGTCTTGAAGAAACACTAGTTGAAAAATTGATGAAACGTAGAAACACTCACTGTTTTGCTGCATGAGTCAGTGCGTGTGTGTAACAAACTTCTCAGGTCAGGTGTGTAACCTCACCAGATATTTTCCTGCATTCTCTGCTAGTAGAAAGGAAAGGTGAAAATGAAGCAGAAACACAATGTACTGTTAGTGCTTATGAAAGCAGGTCAAGCTCAACTCACTATCCCCCCAACATCACCTCTTTAGTTTCACTGAGCTGCCCAAACTCTGCTCTGATAGCAGTAATCCAGACAGCGCTCTGGAACCATTATACGCTTTATACTATTTTTAGAAAGCAAGACTAGAAACATCCCAAAACGCCTTGGACTTGAATTGAGTTTGTGAGACAAGCCTCCCCTGAGTGTTTTTATATGAGTGTTACTTCAAGCTGTTTCTTCAAGGTTATGTTATCTGTGGGGAAACAGCAGAATTAGGTTACTGTTTGGGTGAAGCTCATGAATGCTGTCTGGGTCATATTTCACCCCAAAATCCAAAGGAAAAACAATAAATCACATTTTACGTTAAGAACAAGAAGCCTATTTTTTCAGCACCTAGATTCTGTGAGATTTTGAGCACTTCGATTTTTTAGATTTTAATTTACTTATTTTTATTTTTAAAAAGTGTATAAGTATATACCCCAATATCAAAAGGAAAAACGGTAAATTACATTTTAGGTTAGGAACATGAAACCTATTTTTGTGCATTGTGACATTGTTAATAAATAAAATTTGTATATTATTTATTGACTAGTATAACATATTCAATTTGAATATATATTTTTCAGCACATATATTTTGTGCATTGTGACATCATTTTCATTTGGGATAATATTTGCATTAATTATCCAATAATATAAATATTATTGTGTTATGTTTTTGGTTTGTTGTACAATTTGTTCAGCTCATGTTTCCTGTGTCCAGACAGGCTGATTTTTAATGTTGTATTATGATTATCACAATGCATTAGTTCTCTCCTTTTTTTTTAAAATTAAAGTATTGAGAATTTGGAAGGAAAATGTGCTTAATTGTCATGTTAATAAAGTCATAATGCACAATCTTCCTAAAAACAGGCTTCATAATCTGTATGCAAAATACACGTTCTTATTTTTCAAGTGAAATATGACTGTGACATTTCTTTTTAAGAGTCATTTGTGTAGTATCATGCTGTTTAAACTAATGGAATCCTTTGACCGGATATATGCATGATCATGAAAGTAATCAAACCTCTGTCTGAGGTGTTGCTCATAATAACTGACTGTGTTAGCAGTGATTGAATCAGTACTGACTCTGGGTCTGTAAAGTATTTGTAATATATTAGTCAGAGTTGATTTGTAAGTAAGCAGCATATTTAAGTTCTCTCTCCATTCATAAAGTCTCATGCCCTCTTCATTACACAAAAGAAATATTTACGCCTACCCCCATGTTCCACGCTCATTTACATCTAATACTGGCGGTTGCTAAACTTGACCCGGACGCTCCACCGTGTTCAGAGCCACAATCGGTTTGATTAGTGTAAAAAGGATAGAAGAGAGCCTGTGCTTTTGTCACTAATGCTTTTGATTCTCTGGACATTAAATAAAAAGAGAGCCCATTAATGCATTCATGCTGTTACTATGACATCACTCACATTTGAATTCCGTGGATTTCAGAGTTGCACCCTGTGGATATTTTACCCAACATGCTCTTCTGTCTGTGGTTTAATTTCTCTCTTCCTGCTATTAAAGAATGCATTTCATCACAACAATTAAATACTATTATGGGCTTTTACTTTATGGTTTTGATCCCTTCTCAGTATTCAGCCATAATAGCACAATGATTTCACCTAATTATATACACTTAAAGAAGTCTCTTCTTCTCACCAAGGCTGCATTTCTTTGATCAAAAATACAGTAATATTGTGAAATATTATTACAATTCAGACTAACTGTATTCTATTTCAATATATTTTAAAATGTAATTCACTTCTGTGATCAAAGCTGAATTTTCAGCATCATTACTCCAGTCTTCAATGTCATATGATCCTTCGGAAATCATTCTAATATGCTCATTTGCTGCTCAAGAAATGTTTCATATTATTAATGTTGAAAACAATTTTGAGAAAAGCATCAGTTTAAGGTTTAAAGCATCATCCTTGCAGAATAAGATAGTTATTTTGGTATCAGTGAGACACGATTATTGGTTTTATTAATATTTGTACGTTTTATTTTAATATTCTGAATTTTCATTTTCATTTTAATGAAAGTTTTAGTAATTTTGTTGTGCGTTTTTGTCATTTTAGTAGCTTATATATAACTATATCCATAGTTTTTATTTTTTTGTCAGTTTTAGTTTTAGTTTTTTAGTTATTTTAGTAAATCAAGTTCAATCATGACAACTCTCGGAACATTTTAGCATGGTGATGGATATGACAATGTTAATGTATTTGGTCTTGGCGGAACAAATCTGCTACGCTGCTGCTGAATTGCTGCTGCTGTTGGTTATTGCTGTAATTGTAGATTATTGCTGCTGCTGCAAGCAAGTACAGGAACTTGCTACTGCCAATGCATATGGCGATACGGTGCCATGAGTGAGTATTTAAGACATACTGCTGCGGCACAAATAGCATATAAAATAACCCATAGCAGATCTATACAGGTGGAGCTGGGGAAGGTGGAGGGTTTCAGAGAAACTCTGAAAGCGCGCTGCAGGAATCTCTAGTGAATGCTAGCCAGCCATATAAATGCAAGGCAGTATGCTCATTGGCTGCATATGCAGCATGAACCAATCAGCTGTCGCCTGCGCCATCTACAGTTTCATGACTGAACTATATATTTAAACTAAATTAAAATAAGAAAGGTTGATGCTGATGATGTCACACCAACCGAACCACTGATTCCATTGATGAATTCCAAAGGGCTGAAATGTTAATGTACTTCAGCATTCAAAGAAAATGAAAAAGAAAACGCATATTTGTACAGGCACTCAGAAAAAAACACCTGCACCATATCAAACCACCTGTCTTGCTTACAAAGAGCTCTATTATACTGTGCATCCTCCCTGGAGAACATTAATCTCCATTCTACAGGACAGCACACAGATCCATTAACTGCCCCGTTTCCAAGAACGGTCCCCCAGTTCAGTTCGCAGATGGCGCTTGTGCCTCCACATTTACTACATATGGAGGTTTTGCGGTGCAGTTGCCAGGGAAATGGGCGCACAAGTGCACAACCAAATGCACCAGAGGAAAGTTGAGTGCTTGCTTATTTTTGACAGCGAGAAAGCCTGAGATCATTTCAAAGCCTTCTCCTAGTGACGAAATTCACATACACCTGCATTTACCAGCTGGTGCAGGAGACGTAATGGCTAATTCAAAAACTAAAAGTCATTGTGAAGCAAAGAAAAAGCCTAAATATCCAACACAGAGAGATGAGCTGACACCCTTTTTTGAGAGAAGATTGTCTTTTAAATTAGACATGTGTCCAAAAATATCTGAAGTCATTTTGACTTGCTCTCAAACCCACATTGACAAATGAGAATTTAACACTCCACAAAAGAGTGTTTTTTTTCTTTTCTTAGAAACTGCAAATGGCATTCTCTAAGCTCAACCTCAGATAGCAACCTTGACATCAGAAGTGTTGCAATTTCTGTTTTCCATCAGTGCTGGGGTTTAGAGTGGCTAAACCACACGGATGCAGGTGATAGAGGAAGATCATTAGCTGCCCCAGGTGGGAAAAAAGGATACTTTTTCTGGCTATTACATTTAACAGTGATACTTTACGCAAGGTCATACAGAATGTAACAGTGACCGCCCGCTTTCTCAGCAGAAAGTATTTTTCCATTCATTTTCTTAAAAAAAGTCTTAATTAAAGCACTATAAGCCATGAACCAAACCAACAAACTTTGATTTGAAGCAAAAAAGTATTTGAAAATCAGACAAAAAGACAAGACAAGACAGTACAAGACCGTGTATGTAACAGCTTTAATGAGGGAAAGAAATACAATCCCATGAACTACCGCAAATAACAATTTAAATAACTATCCAAGATTAAATTATGTGGGCTGATGGCTTCACAAAAAAAAAAAAATCATATAGACCCTTTTCCTGAGTAAACGATAAGCGCCGCCATTACGAATTCTAACTTCCAATTGGATGCTCTTCTGTTCCGGAACCCATTCTGGAACCCATTCAAATAGTGCCCATCTGTTTTTAATGTAGCAATCGTCGGCAGCTTTGTGTCATCTACACACTCATTAAACTTTGAGGAGTGAGGCACTGACAAATGACGGTCATTGCGACATTGTAAAGTGATGGCACTATGGAGCCATGTGCTTTTTTAGAAACATTTTAATAGGTTTAACATTAGATTATCGGCTTGGAATATACGCTAATTTGACTAGAAAAACTGGAGACCGGAAATGCAAAGCATCCTTCTGGTTAAGAGTCAGGCATAACTTCCGCGTTCAGGAAAAATGTCTATACCATTGATTAATGACCTTGGAGCTCACAGATTTGTCTTTAAATGTTTATACCTGGAAGTTGTTGTTAAAAATCAATTTCCCTATGGAGAAAATGAATGCCATTTTTACTTCCAGAATCTTGCACTCTATAAACAAGTCTTGAACATGGGGGCAGTAGAATTTTTGGTAATATAATCAATTTGAACTGGACTATTAGTTTTTATTTTAGAAATATAATACACACGTTCATTCTTATTCGTATATGCCTAATATGTCGCAAAACGATTCCAGTCGCGTCACATTCAGTTATGAATTACATTAATTCAAAATGGCAATATTTGACAAAGTCAACACTGGATGTTGGTCGTTTAACGTTTGTATCACAAAACAGATGTCAAACACTAAATGTTTAACTGCTTACATCTTACCTCACTTTCTTTTACCGTTAAAAACTGAAGCGTCGCACTGAAATTCATTTTCCATTTCTGTGAACAGTAAAGCCCCGCCTTCTTTCATGTGATTGGTCAGCTCAATCATTGTGACATCGACAACTGCTATTTATGTAGCTCCGCCCCTTTTCAGCGCTGTGCTTGTTGTCTTCTGTCTGTATTTCCACAGCGTGAAGGTAAGGTTGTATGAATTTATGAATGAATCGCCCGTTTTAAAGTCTTACCATTTGTTATGACATCCGCTTCAAACATTACAATGCACATGATAACTTCCATTAACTCTACAACAGGTAAATCCACTTCACCAGCTAATTACTCTTAAACAGTTTACTCTTATAGCGCCAAAGCCACTAGAAGGCAAGCCTGCAACCTTTAGCCGAAAAAGCGTAATGGTTAAAGTGAGCGTTGGCAGGACATGGGAAAGGAGACCAGAGGCGGGGGTTTTTTTTATGGATGTCAATGGAGGAGAGGCTTCACTACGCTGAATAAACAGCTTTTTAGAGGAAAGGGCTTATCATTTAATGAATCGACAGCCTATATGCTAATCTTCAACATGTTTTACACTAAACAATACTTTTGGATTGAACTATTTTTCGAGTTTACCACAAAAAAAAAACACAGTTTTATAAGAGAAGTCACTAACCTTTTGCGACAGTTGGAATTCAGCTTATGGCACTTGTCATTCATTCCTAATATGGTATCCGTAAACGGCGACTGAGTGTCGCACAACTCTGACTGAAATTCAATGACGTCAAGGCTGTAATGTGATTGGTTATTAAAGATTAGTTCACCCAAAAATGAAAATTCTGTCATTAATTACTCACCCTCATGTCGTTCTAAACCCGTAAGACCGCCGTTCATCTTCGTAACACAAATTAAGATATCTTTGATTAATTCTGAGAGCTCTCTGACCCTCCCATAGACAGCAATGTAATTACCACGATCAAGGTCCAGAAACGTAGCAAGGAGATCGGTAAAATAATCCAAATAGAAAATAAAAATAATCCGTAGAAAACGTATCCGCGTGACGCAGCTGACACAGAATAGCATACGCTGTTTACGTTCAGTGGATACTCTCCAAAATGGTGCCAGGGTGACGCGGAGGAGACGAATTGTTAATTGAAGTCGTAATTTTTGTTTTCTTTGCGTACAAAAAGTATTCTCGTAGCTTTGTAAAATTACGGTTGAACCCCTGATGTCACATGGATTATTTTATCGATCTCCTTGCTACGTTTCTGAGCCTTGATCGTGGTATTTACATTGCTGTCTATGGGAGGGTCAGAGAGCTCTCAGAATTCATCAAAAATATCTTAATTTGTGTGTTCCGAAGATGAACGGCGATCTTACGGGTTTAGAACAACATGAGGGTGAGTAATTAATGACAGAATTTTCATTTTTGGGTGAACTATCCCTTTAAGGCACACGTGATCCAAGTTAGCCGTTATGCTTTCTCCAATAGTAATACCGACCCTCTCATCAAACTCTGATAGAGCTAACCCCAAAAACGGAAGTTCAAAGACAAAATTCTAAAGATGGCTGCGCACTTTCTCTAACGCATAAGGTCTATAAGTTATATTACCCAAATGTGCAGTAGGAGCGATCAGGGATGGTTGTAACACAGTGCAGTTGTAACACTTCCAATTTCTCAAATAAGGAATAAGTTACTAATCACCTAATTCACTTCACACATTCTCATTTTAGTCCTTATTCCAAATGTGAGGAAATAGAGCCCTGTGGTAGACACAGCAGATTTTGTAGGAGAAAAACTAATTTTGAGTTTAAAAAAAAAAAGCAACTTTTTTATATTTAATTGATTTTTGTGATGACAGTGCCTGCTTTGTAGTTAAACTCATCTAAGTTAAATTATATTTATTGTGTGTCTGTGTAGATATTTTTCATGCAAGCTGCTAATGCTTTGGCGGTTAGCTGTAAGGTGATCTAGTTTATGGCTACAAGACTCTAGGATAGTTGTAACAGCAAGATTCGGGGTTAGTTATAACATCAACAAAACATATGGGAACTTACTCCAAACAATTATTTTGTTTTATTTATAGGTTTTCTTTGAATTTCAGTATGCCTAGGTCTTGGAAGAGAAAGACCAGAAACCAATGGGTGCCTCTTACTATGTTGAAAATTGTGCTGAAAAGTCAGTGTTGAATAAAAAGCTTTCAAAATCCTTTTTTTTTTTTTTCATAATCCTTGTTGCATAATGTTACATCTCACCCCGGTGGATATCGTAATGTCACATCTCACCTCAGGGTATGTTACAACTAACCTGGATGGGGTGAATTGTAACATTTCACTCTTTGTGTTTGAAACCAAACTATGCATTTTCTGTTTGTGCTGCAAAGATAACAGCCATGCCATTTAATAGCATACACTTGTAACTAGTTTGAATCACATTTTGAACGCAATGGCTTAAAAGAACTCCAAGATACAGACAGAAATGTCAAACTTCCCTAGACCTATAAGACTAAAAAGAATACTGCACTGGAAATGATTTTCGACTACAATAGTAAGCAGCAGAAAGTACTATGCAGTACGGGACACTTGTATACTAATTTAACTAAATAGCCTTTCTAATTCACACAATAATGATTTTTTATTTTTTATTTTTTAAATCCGCTGAAAACCTCGCCCTCCAAAGATAAATCAGGCGACCTGCTGACGTAAAACTCCAGCACGTAAAATGATTGACAGGCAAAGAGTCTTTTTGATTGCCCAGGTATTCTCTTTTTCAATGTTTAGTGAAACAGGTGTGACAAAAAAACACTTACTCCACCTTTGAAGCAGCGCATCATCTAGTGAGCAAACGTGCACTATGATTGCGATCATATTCTCACAGAGAACAAAATAATATTTAGCAAAACAGTACAAAGTTAGTACAGGAGATAGGGAGAAAACCCAAATCTCAGTCTTCAATCTTAACGCGTTAAATAATATAATTAGCCTGCTAGACCACAAACAACCGATTAAAAGTCTGTCCTAGTTATGAAGATGCTTCTCACACAAATGTGCATTGTAAAAAGTGCATTCTATAACTGTAACTGCAACTGTAGGGTTGCGCGTACTCACAGTTGTAAAAGATGACAACCACAGGATCCCGCGAGCCCACGAGCGCATGTCTCCAGTCGTGTCCACAGCGCGCGCTGACAGCAGTAGTTGGATCAAATGCTTTATAGACTGACTCTGACCAATCAGAGGAGAGAGAGAGGAGAGAGAGCACATCATTCATAATCCTGCACAAGGCGCGTTAAAACCATTGCATCTCTGCTGCAGACAGGGAATTCTAACACTTTCCTCAAACCAGACAGACAAGAACCTGTTTTTGAATTGCTGCATTGATATTCCTCAAACACTCGGTTGGTTCTAAACATTTAGAGCTTGGTATTAAAATTCCTTAAAGTGTAGACTCAAAGTTCATGTGCAGATAATTTCATATTTAGGTGCGAAAATGGGCGTCCTTAATTTTTTATGTATATGTACTTTTTAAATGCACTTAAATGGTGGACTCAATCGTTTTTGGTAACTCAAAACATTTGCACAAAGAAATTAATAGCATTTTTGAAAAATATTGAACGATGTACACTTACATGAGATGCATTTACTCTCCCAGAAAATGCGGTTTTATTCTACATGGAGAAGGTCGCCCCCTCATGTTGACATCACATGACCAGCAATGTCACGCAAACCACCAAGTTACTAGCAGAAACATGATCTATAGAAGATCTAGTGAGCAACACACATCACATAACCTTCCCAATACAGATGAAACAGCCTCAATTAGGCCTAGTCATAAAAATATAAAAAAGTCTGTTTATCATGGTGTGCATGCATACAGACAAGTGATTGCTTATAAACAAGCAACTTTATACACTTAACATTATACAATACAACTTTATTACACTTGCAATTTGTAAACATTGCGCTGTGATTGCATAGATTCACAGATATTAAATTCAGTGACATTCATTAAGTATTCACAATTTCCTGAACAACCGCTTTTAAAAAGTACTTCAAAAGTATCAATTTATTTAAAATACCATTTTAAAACTCTTGTAAAAGAACAAGTCCTATTAGGAAAATATTTAAAATTGCACATAGTTCAAAAAGGAGCTTGAGATATAAATATATAAACAGATCTTCTTAAGAGCAGCAGTCTAGTTCAGCTTTGTCACCTGGAAAATTATGTGAACCGTACACCTGAATAAACATACGTGTCTTGCATATTTGCTTAAGTAGTTGCATAAAAAAAAACAAAGCGAGACACATTTAACAGCGCATTTAACAGCCTTAGTGTTCATGTTACTAATGTTTGATGATCTACCAGGATGAGGATTCACTGATGCATATACAGAAAGGAGGCATTAAAATTGAACGTGTCAAAAAATATTATGTATCTGAGCATCAGTAAACCAATTTTATCAGATCAAAATACTGACAGCCTTATATTCGCAAAAATATACTCTGTGCAAGAGCTAAATGACTATAAAGTATGTGCCATTTTATTCAATGTACTGTATGCAAAAATTACTGCATGGAGTAGACTAAATAAAATAAAAAAAGTGCCATTTATATATTTATAAAATACGCCAAAATACCAAAACCTCTGAGAATATAGCATTTTGTTCGACATCTGTAGTGGAAGTGTAGTGTGATATCTTTTAAAGGAATAGTTCACCCAAAATAAAAAATTTGCTAAAAATGTACTCACCTTTAGGCTACTCAAGTTGGATGTAGATGAGTTTGCTACTTCATCGGAACAGATTTGGAGAAATGTAGCATTATGTCACTTGCTCATCAATGGATCCTCTGCAGTGAATGGGTGCCGTCAGAATGAGAGTCCAAACAGCTGATAAAAACATCACAATAATCCACAAGTTATCCACACCACTCCAGTCCATCAAGTAACATCTTATCAGTTGAAAAGCTGCATGTTTGAAAGAAACAAATCCATCACTAATAGGTTTTAATTTCAAACTGTTGCTTCTGGACAAATTATGAGTCCATAATCCATAGTAAATTCCTGCAGTGAAAAAGTCCATCTCTTGTTGTCCTCTCACATCAAAATCCACCCACATATTTGATTAGAACTCTTTTGGACTAGTTTCGCTTGCAAATGGTGCTTGATCTGTGCATATTTCTCTCCTGATTCAGACAAGACAACTTTTTCACTGGAAAAAGCAATATTATTGATAGAGGACTCACATTTTAGCTGGAAGCAGTTTAAAGTTAAAAATGTCTTGATGGATCTTTTTTTTTTTTCAAACACGCAGCTTTTTATTTCACAAGAAGTTAACTGATGAAATGGTGTCTTGTGGATTATTGTGATGTTTTTATCAGCTGTTTGGACTCTCCTATTCACTGTTAAAGACCCACTGGTTAGCAATTGATGCAAAATTTCTCCAAATATGTTCTGCAGAAGAAACAAATGCATCTATGTCTTGGATGGCCTGAAGGTGAGTATACTTTCAGCATTTTGTTTTTCAATTTTGGGTAAATAATTTTTTAAAGCTTAATTTGCGATTGTCTCACTTTCTTTGCATATTTACCCATGTGAGCTTCAACTGTCCTTTATCACTGGTGCTTTAAATTCATCTGTAGTGTTTGTAAAATCATTTTAAAATACTGAATCCACAAGGAAAATAAAACACACACAAAAAAGATTCATCAATAGCAAATAATCCTCTTCCAATAAGTACTGTTGAAAGTGTTGTAGAAATCCCTTCATAACACTTAACTCAGGTCACCACAGATAACCTTAATGCTATCCGCAATAAAACATCTAATACTATACTAACCCATCAAATTCTAAAACAGAAACCCTTGGCACACAGGAACAGGTCTGAGATGAATAAGAATAAAAATAAAACACATCAATTTCCCTCGAGGACGCTATACACCACAAAGCCACATTTAAGGGAAGTCACTTCCATCATAGATGATGGGCTTCTCAATGGTCAGGTGGTAGTTGACCTTCTTGGAGAGAAATCTATAGAAAAGAAAACACAGGAGAAGCAGTGATTGTTGCATTCCATCTTTCCTATTAATAACTACACTGTAAAAAAAAAAAGATTTTTCGAAGTTATAAATAAAACAATGATTAGTGCAGTATGTTTGAAAAGAAAAGACTATTTCCGTTTTTCTACTTCAAAATTTCACGTGTTCAATGTCTTGCTTACTGTTTCTTTGTAACTGTGAATATTGTTTCTACACCATTTTTTTTCAATGTACTAAATAAAACGGTCATTATAATTTTAGTGCATAAGCAGCAACTAAAATAAATAGTACTGATATTGTTTGATGCTGCTAGGATAATGATATACATAAAAATGGTGTATCATGTAAAATGTCAAATCAATTTATTTATTTAAATTATACTTCTCAGTATTAAATTAAACCAGTCTATTTCTCTTAACTCATTTTTGGAACAGGCTTTGCTGAAAAGTAAAATCAAGATATCTGCAGGATTTATGCAGGTGAATTGAAGACCCTTTTAAGACCAAGCAAAGAACATTTAAAGGGATAGTTCACCCAAAAATGAAAATTTTATGTTTATCTACTTACCCCCAGGGCATCCAAGATGTAGGTGACTTTGTTTCTTCAGTAGAACACAAACAAAGATTTTTTTAACTCAAACCGTTGCAGTCTGTCAGTCATATAATGGAGGTGAATGGGAATCACGGCTTTGAGAGTCAAAAAAATAACATAAACAAAACCAAATTAAACCCTGCGGCTCGTGACGATACATTGATGTGTAAAGACACGAAACGATCGGTCTGTGCAAGAAACTGAACAGTATT
>NW_015641436.1:312201-339752 GCF_001515625.1 Sinocyclocheilus rhinocerous | reverse complement strand
GAGCCGCAGGGTTTAATTTGGTTTTGTTTGTGTATGTTTTTTTTTTTACTCTCAAAGACGTGATTTCCATTCACTTCCATTATATGACTGACAGACTGCAACGGTTTGAGTTAAAAATCTTCATTTGTGTTCTACTGAAGAAGCAAAGTCACCTACATCGATGCCCTGGGGGTAAGCAGATAAATATCAAATTTTCATTTTTGGGTGAACTATACCTTTAAGTGCCCCTATTATGGGTAATGGAAGGTTCATATTTTGGTTTTGAGAGTCCCCAACAACAGGTTGACATGCATGCAAGGTCAAAAAACACTTTCATTGTCTTATAATATGCATTTATTTTTACCTATTGCTCAACGACTCCCAAACAATTTGTTGAAACGATTTATTTTTCCAAACCCCTCCTTTGCGTGATGCTAATCTGCGGTGATTGGTCGGATTGGTCTCATTTTCATTTTATCTTGCCTGTAATGCCTGATAAAGCAGCGTTTGTGAGTGCAGCGCTGCTTTGTGTACAGTGTTATCGGGGAAACAGCTATTTTTACCGCTCCAAAAGCGGCACCTAGTTGCAAAGAATGAATTGGCATTTTCATTCAGACCAAAGCAAAAAACCAACAAGTGGGCGGGCAATATGCTAATGTTTCATGTTGACGTCAACACGAAACGGCTTGGGATTCATTTTAAAAACGACTCGTTTCAATGACTCAGAGTCGACTCTTTCTTTTGAGAGACAATAACTTTATACACAGTGAACTTTCAGTTTTAAAACTTGCCAGGATGTTTTCATTCACTTAGAGCTGTGTTACACACTGCATGAAAGGTAATTTTCAAAAATCCATAATAGGGGCACTTTAAGGAATAAATTCATGGGGTCAGTATGTTCTCTAAATGTGAATGTAAAGGGAGTTTTTTTTTTTTTTGAGTTTATGATTAAAACATGAACAAACATTTTCCAGTGGGATCAGAAAAATCAACTTAATTCAAAGAGAAAACAAGTTTTTATTCCCTATTTGTTCTTGTTTTAATCTCACTTAATTTTGATCAGTATCTCAGAAAACAAGATTTTATATATCTCAAGTAAATGTATCTTGATTTAAAAATGTTTGGAACAAGAAAAAAAACAGAAGAACTTGAGAAGAATTTTTTTGCAGTGCATGTAACATATAATGCCATGACTTTATGAATTTAAGACTTTCTGTCTTCTTAAGGCTCTAATTTGTGGATGGGTGAGTTAATACTTTTTTTAAGACCTGCAGAAACCCTGTAAAATGCACTGCAGCTGAAACTGTAGTAAACATCAGCAAAATACTACCAGTCAAAAGGGTAGATATTTTCTGAGAAGCACAAAAGCTCTGAAAGGTTCCCTGGAGTGTGTAAATGTCAGCTGTGTGTTACTGTACCTGGAAAACGAGTTATCAAAGATGAGCGTATAGACTCCAGGATTGCGGACTTTCAGTTGGCCCTTTATGGTTTCTTTGTGTGAGTTACAGCGTGTGAGAGGAATCAGAACCTGAACCACAGGGACATAAAATAGATTTAGCACTCTATGAAGTAAAAGGGCTGCTAGGATTTATGCTCGTCATTTCATGGAGTGAGAACGGCTTCCAGAAGATAAAAAGAAGGATGCATTTGAGACACTGCCACACTGAAGAGATGTAATAATGCAAGCTGATGTAATGTCTGTGATGTTTGTGAAGACATGCAGCCTGCAGCAGTTTGCATTATCCTAACTGATTATTATTCAACATACAGTTATCATACACGGTCTAGTTTACTGTAAATAACAAAGCAGTCAATGTTGGGGAAACTATATTACCTATTAACAATAGTTTTCATTAACTGAGATAAAGCTGAAATAATCTAAGTAATCTAAGTGTGAAGTAATCTAAGTATTCAATGAAAACTTAAAAATCTTCATCTTAAATAAGTTCAAACACTACAACTAAACAAAAAAAGTTAAAATACTAAAACTAAAATAAAACTGAAATATAAATTAAACATAAAAATGTTTCAATTAATAAACAAAACTAATATAAATTACAAAAGAACATAAAATGACCAAAACTTAAACTAAAATTTAAATGCAAGCTGAAATATATAGATAAAAGCTAATTCAAAATATTAATTAATACTAAACAGTTTATAAATAATACTAAAATAACAATGACTACAAGTTAACAAACGCAAAGTAGCTAATAACATTAAAGCAGGCATTATATAGTCAATTTTTCTCTGGCAGATTTCATAATTTAATATTTATAAGAATTTAACACAGAAAAACAATAAGAATTTCAATTTAGGTGAATGCATCTAAAGTGCACACATAAAATAGTCATAAATTGAACAAATGAATAATAAACACAGAATTGTCAATCAATTCTTTAAAAACAACAGTATTTAACTAAATATTATTTCGCTATTAAAAAGCAAAAGGTTTTATGTTCCTTTGCTTCCTTTTTGAAGCTTGAAAGCCTTGTTTTCCATTCTATTGTTTGGAAAAAGTTCTCCATATAATTTAAAAAAGACCTCCTTTTCCACAGAAGAAAGTCAAAAGTAAATAATGACAATTATAATATTAGAATGTTTCTTCTAATTTATTTGTTGCTCTCCAGCACTAAAAGTGGGGCAATATTTAAAGCCGTGATCTGAGAAATCAGGTTTTAAAACACAAAGAGCCACCTATAACTAGGTTTTTCATGAACTATTCGAGCAGCACAATAGCAAGGCCATATTTTACAGCTTTATGGTCAACTTATGCACGTGCATATGTGAATGAGCATGAGTGCACTTTGCCCGTGGCAACCTCTGCATACCAAACAGGTGTTGAAGGGCATGCATGCCTGTGTTTGTTACCTTGGCCTGCTCAACAGGTGTGTCAAGTGTCTCTCTGTACACCACAGTGAAGGAGATGCTCTTGGGCTCGGAAGAGAAAACCCAGCTGATGATGGGTCCGCAGTCGCCCACAGTGATGGGAATGGCGCTATGGCAACTGGACTTGACAAACAGCTCACGGGAACCATCGCCGAAATGAGGAATCTCATCTATATCCAGAGGCACAGAGGCACTACAGAAAGACATGCACCCAATCATCATCAATAATAATAGCCAGATGAGTGTGCATGTGGTTTTCTGTTGGCATACTAACGTGAGTTCTCCTGACTTAAGGAGGGTGATTTCTGCATCCTGTATAGCAGGGACCATCTCTTCCTGTTCATCAGGGGTCACGTCACTCGATATGCTACTGTAAAACACAATAATCACAACCGACCATAAATAGATAGAACATTGTTTTTAAAGCTAGATTGTTCGGAATGGTTGCCTGGATGTTGCTATGATGGGGTTTGAATGCTTGTTAATGGGTTGCTATGTGGTTGCTTGATGTCATAAAGAAAAATCTGCTCTTATGTCTAAACTGTCTAAAAAAAACACAAAAATTGAACTGTACTTGTTGTTGTTTTTTTAAATAAGTTCATTGAACTATATTAAAACATTCTGTATCTTTTAGATCTCAAAATTTCCCAATACAAAAACTAAGCTGCAAAAATGAGTCCTTCTGAATTCGTGCAGCTGTATTATTTATTATATAATGCAGATGAATACTTTTTTTTAACTCATGAATTCCCACCTTTACACTGCTGTTCAAAAATTTGGGGTCGGTAAGATTTCTGAAAGTCTTTTTTGCTCATAAGGCTGCATTTATTTGATCAAAAATAGTAAAAACAGTAGAATATTATTGTAGAATATTATTACAATTTAAAATAACTGTTTTCTATTTGAATATACAGTATGTTAAAATGTTATTTATTCCTGTGATGCCAAGCTGAATTTTCAGCATCATTACTCCAGTCTTCAGTAGCTATGTTTCCATCCGAAGTTACGAATTAAACTTTAATTTAATTTGAATTAAATTAAATTCAAATTAATTAAATTAAATTGTAATTAAAAATTTAATTTGCTGCAGGAGATGGCACAGTATAATTTTGGTATACAATAAATGATGAGCTTCAGAGCATGCAGACGGTCATGTTATCTTATTTTCGGAGCCTGCTGTTTGGGAACGCAGTTCTGGAAGTTAATTATAATGAAGCACTTTGACAAGATTTTGCTCAAGCATTTTAGAATGACAAAACTAGCATTTCAGATGTTGTGCAATGAGATCGTTCCATAGGTTGGTCCAGTTTTATGCTGTCCCATTGCAAAGTCACATGTCTTTTTTGATGCGCATTAAGGAATTGATTCGGTAAAAGTGTTTCCATCGTAGTTTATGCACATGTTTTCTTACCAGATGAGAAATTTATCCGACTTAGTTGAGCACACGTTTTTATGCAAATTTTTTCGAATTTATGCGCATCTTGGTGTTTCCATCCAACATTTTTTTTATGCAATATCCCAAACGTCCATAAAAATAGGTGAATAGAAACATAACTAGTGTCACATGATCCTGCAGAAATCATTCTAGTATGCAAATTCATGCTGATCCAAACATTTCTTATTATTATCAATGTTGAAAACAGTTGTGCTGTCAAGTGCCAAAACACTTGAAAACATAACTAGTGTCACATGATCCTGCAGAAATCATTCTAGTATGCAAATTCATGCTGATCCAAACATTTCTTATTATTATCAATGTTGAAAACAGTTGTGCTGCTTAATATTATTTATAGTTTGTGTGGCACATTTCAGTTTTGATTGTTATGGAAAAGTAAAGTAAAGTAGCTGTTGTTGAAGGATAGAGCAGCCAAAATCTCAATTGGGCCCAACAGCAAACCTGCGAGCAAGAAGCATTTTTACTTCAAATGCAAAAATGGTGTATGCATCAAGCTCTTAAAGGCACAGCGGCAAAAAATAAGTAATTAACGCGCGCACATATTATGATGTGTTTGATGCAAATAATAAGGGAAAAACACTGAAAAACCTAAATGACTAAAAAAAAAATATCAAAAATAAAAATCTTTCCATCAAAACCCTCTCCTTTCCCAGGGAGTGCGTCTAATTACAGAAACCTCACTCACACACAGGAAAATGATCTTTTGAGGTTGCTTTAGAATTATATGCCAGGCAGGTGCTCATCTCAGAGTGACAAATGTTAGGAAATGTACGCAAGATGGCATGAAATGCATAAATTGACAGTCATCTTCCCCCGCAATCAATCTCCCGGCAGGACTTCCTGTCTGTCTGTAACACTTATTTGAGGAAGCATCACAGCACAATTTTCTAAACAGAGGCCCGGTGATGCAGCCTGGGGAATCTTGATAACACTGCTACAAATTGGACCATTCTGAGAGTGATTGTGAACATGGGAACGTTTTAGCGAATCTATTGTCTCTGCTCATTTCTTTTTGTGTGTGCATATTTGTGCACGATTCATACAGAAACAAACAATTCTTTATCGGATTTCATTTAATAAATGCGGTTCCTTATTTATTCCCTTAATGATTCTTTTAAAGTTAAGATCCAACTCCTCCCACTTTACTTATCCCTAAATCTACCCATCTCCACCCCCTGGATCAAATTGTTCCAATTACTCTTATACATATTGTTGTTACAAAATGTAGTTATATATATCCTGTTACACATTTTGTACTTACACAAACCATTCGGCGGGTTGTTACATGTGTGTAGTTACAGAAATATTACAGCTCTAGATACTATGTACCAATGTGTACTTATACTGTGGTTACACACTACGTACACATCTAGTTACTATGTAAGTACACAGGTATTAGGGCCACTTAATATAAAGTGGGACCTAAATTTTTTCCTTTTTTCTTTTTAAAAATGGAATTTTCAGCATCATTACTCCCGTTTTGTGTCACATGATTCTTCAGAAATCATTCTAATATGCTGATTTGCAGCTCAAGAAATATTTCTTACTAGCAATGTTGAAATCAGTTGTTCTTTTTTTTTCTTTTCAGGATTCTTTGATGAGTAGAAAGTTCAAAAGAACAGCATATTTTTAAACAGAAATCTTTTGTAACATTATAAATGTCTTTACTGTCACTTTTGATCAATTTAATGCAACCTTGCTGAGTAAAAGTATTCTTTTGTTGTCTAGGATTATTTGTTTGTTTGTGTGTGTGTGTGTGTGTGTGTGTGTGTGTGTGTGTACTGGTATATATGGCTTATGAGGACACAAATGTGTATAATGACATGGGTACTACAACGTAAACATGGTTTATGAGGATACCTCCTGTGTCCCGGTAAAACAAAAGGCTTAAAAAACATACAAAACAGTGTTTTATGAAATTCAAAAATTGCCAGTAATTTTCTGTAAGGGGTAGGTTTAGGTGTAGGGTTGGTGTAGGACGATAAAAAATACAGTTTGTACAGTATAAAAACCATTACGCCTATGGAGAGTCCCCGTAAACCACAAATGCAAGTATGTGTGTGTGTGTCCTTACAGGTCTCCAGTTTGCCCTCCATCTCCTTCTTCCTCCTGTGATCCAGTGGTGGTGCGAGAGTCGCTGTCATAGATCTCGTTCACCTCCTCATCCGTTATGATGTCAAATGCTCCATCATCCAGTTTCTCACCAGGATCTGTAACTGCAAGTCAGAACAGGACATTATCAGCCTCAGTGTGACATCAACCCATGAGAAATGTAAAAAGTGAGTAAAACGGAAATTAGCATTAAGCAAGGGACCTGAAAATGTTGTTGTGTTGTTATTTTTAACTAAAACTATTAACAATGTATTTCATTTATTTAAAATATAGCTGAAATATAATTATTAGACGAAAAACTTAAAAAGCCTTACCAACTAACTGAAATAAAATAAGTTGAAGTACTACAATTACTGTACTACAACTAAAACTGAAATAAAAATAAATTCAAGCTAATCTTTAAAAAACAAAAATGAATAAAATCAGAAAATGCACAAAAGAAAAATGCTACAACTTTAAAATTAAAAGGAAAACTGAAAATATTAAAAATAAAAGCTAATTTAAAATAATAATACTATAACAGTATATAAATAATACTAAAATAGCACTGGGTCTTTCTAAGTATCATTATTCAGGTTTGAATTACTAATGATGCATAGATGGGGCTGTCACATGTTATGTAACTTTTCTGTTATACTCCTTTCAAATGTCAGGATTTTTACTGAATCTGGCTTTTTGAACCATCAAGCACCCCCTTGAGAAAGACATACAGAAACATTTATTAACAAGCAATATTCGCTGTCCAATACATCAATGACAGGACTGCTTGTTACAGTCAAGACAAATTTGTGACATTTTCTTGTCAATAACAATGGCACATGTTAAAAACAAAGCTCTCTTTCTTCTTTTAGTCTTTTAGCATTCAAGAATGGACTTCTTGCCCATTCAAATCATTCCTAAAGACAATCTTCAGACACAAAAGATGAATGCCAGGCAGAACAATATATTTAAGCACTTGAAGGTTCTCTCAATCATACGTGCTGCTGTATTCACATGCTCAGAATGAAAAACCCACTCGATGTTGACAGCACCTTTGTTATCAGCACTTATGTAGAGAGTTTACAGGAAAGAAAAGTAACTTTTATGCTCGCTAAGGGAGTTTTGAGGTGCTCTTAAATGGAAAAAGTTTCCTGAATTTAAAACATAAAGAATAACAACTCAAGTAATTTTACATTCAAGACCTCCAGGGAAGTTCCTACTTACAAGACAGAAATTATGATATGATAAAGAATAAAATGGACATTTTCAAATTTCTCTTTTTTTACTGTCAGGAGGCAGAAAGCTTTTTAGCACTAACGCAACACAATGAGGAGCAAAGGATGCACATTTGGTGTGTAATTTAAGTTTTATCTATCATGAGAAATGCAAGTTGATTGCACAAGTCTGTTCTCATGAATCAGCTAAATGAGTAGTGTTTTCTGGATACTCTTCATCAACAAACTGCACACAAACTAAACTACACAGTTAACTACACAGTTAACATTCACAGCTGTAATATAAATTGTTAAATTAAAATTGTTATGGTGGCATTCATGTGCAATCACCTATTAAGTATTAAATATGTAAGTATTTTTAGGGTCTGTTTTCGGATGTATCTGTACCTGTAACTCTTGGTGTGGGTATATAAGGTGGTGGTGGTTGACCGGCAGCGTTTGCATGAGGCGGTGGTTGATTCTCTGACAAGCTGTTGAGTTCAGCCTTTGTAAATCTTTCCACCACAGCGTTGTGCTGTGTGTGGCACTCTCGACAGCAGCGCTCCTTCTTTGAGTTTTTTGTCATCACATAATTATTGCTGCAGTAGTAACAGAAGATACGGCCACACAGCCTGCCAGGAACACAGAATAACATAACTCCAAATATTTGGCACAAAAAACATATTTTTAGACCAAACAATGCATCACTAATATAGAGTCTGAAATACTGTCTTTTTTTGAGTCAATTCTGGCGTCCAAACATATTTTGCTGAGGTTGATGAAAAATTCAGACTCAGTGTAAATAGTTCTGTAGCAGACAATTGTTGGCAAATCATTTATCAGGTCTTAAAATATGAATTATATAAAATTTTTACATATTGTAAAAAGGTAATATAATCATAAGTACTGAAAATAGCACGCTATTTAATTAAACCGTTTGTCCAAAATGAAAATTTGCTGAAAATGTACCATCAAAGATGGTACATTTTGTTTCTTCATCAGAACAGACTTACAAAAATTTAGCATTCCATCACTTGCTCACTCACCAAAGGATCCTCTGCAGTGAATGGGTGCTGTCAGAATGAGAGTCCAAACAGCTAATAAAACATCACAATAATCCAAAAGTAATCCACACAACTCCAGTCCATCAATTAATGTCTTGTGAAGCGAAAAGGTGCGTGTTTGTAAGAAACAAAACCATCATTAAAGCGTTTTAACATTAAATCATCGCTTCTGTTGTGTGGACTACTTGTGGATTATTGTGATGTTTTTATCAGCTCTTTGGACTATCATTCTGACAGCACCCATTCACTGCAGAGAATCCATTGGTGAGCAAGCGATGTAGTGCTAAATTTCTCCAAATCTGATCTTATATATGAAGAAACAAACTCATCCATATCTTCATATCATCAGAATCTACATCCTGAGGGTAAGTAAATTTTCAGCAAATTTCCATTTCTGGGTGAACTAGTCTTTTAATGAACTCAAAGAATTGCAATAAAACCTCAGGATGTGTCTAAAAGACCTGAGGTGAGGACTGACTAAGAATGAATTTCTCTCAGTGATGGTATTTATTTGCATGTTCTGTCTGCATTGTTTCAGCCAGATTGACTAAAGTCATTATGCAGATCAGGTAGCAAAGCAAACAGCCAAAAATGTGTTGTGTTTGCCCAGAAAAAAAAGACAATCATTTAATTTAAATCTCCAATGCTAAACCTGCACATACAGATTAATCAAAAAGCTTTTGGACACTCAAATCTCACTTAAAAATGCATAAATATATTTGCATTATTTAACAAAATATTACTTGAATTTAAAGAAATATTACAAATTTTCCAACAAAAAAACATTAGCATTTTCTAACATGGCATGATTGCCAAGTCTTTCAGAACCTTTCTTCAACAAATGTGTACAATACTTCTACTTTCCTTAACTTGAATGTATTTTCTGCAGTCTTTTGCATTTCACTTCACTTCTAACTTTAGATCAGAGTGGGTGTTCGTGAGATTGCCCACCTGCAGTGATGGCGCCGCAGCCACCACGTGAACTGGCCCTGGCAGCCCAGACAATGTGTGGCCTCTTTATCTACCAGCCGCCACTGCTCCTCCGCTCTCAGCTTCTGCTCGAACTCCAGAGCATCCGATTTCTGCCACAGAGCATCCTTATCCCTGAAAGACAGAGAGAAAGGAGGAGGTGAGAAATAAAGACTCCGAATCTCTTTGCTTCTCTTTTGTCTCTTGGGTCCTCAATGTCTTAAAGCACCTTTCATGCTTCATTTCCATTTCATGTCAAGGGTAAAGTTTTATAATATCTGCCGCTGTTTGATTATGTGAATCATTTTATTCATACTGAACTGCATATTTCATCAAAAAAATAAATGCTTATGTAAGTTCCTGAGTATCTTAGACACTTCTGTGGCAGCAGCACCTTTATATTTGTTCGATTGGGTTTTCTACCCAGCTGTCCGGCTCTCGTTGAGAATTAAAGAGAATTACCTTACAAACCTTGAGAACTTAATAAGCCATACACTTAAAAAGAGCAAATAACAAACCAACATCTGCTTGTGTGCGAGTGTGGCAGGAACTGAATTAAACCGAGACAGAGTAACAACAATCCAGCAGGTGAGAACGGGCCCTTGACCTGCTTTTATGTGTGCTTCTTGTATTTTGATATACAGACACTTCACACCACCATTATTAGTTTTTTTGAGAATTCAAGTAGCTTCATCTGTAAAATTGTTTTTAGCCTTTTTTTAGTTTTTCTTCCCTGAAGCGTGACCGGAGCTTTTTATTTCAAGCGGCACAAGATGACATGAAAGAACAAAGTAGTTAAAGAAATTGAGGGGCTTCCATCAAGAAAAAATTATAAAAATATTTATAAAATATTTTAAAAATTCCAGCAAAAATGGTCCTATTATTTTCATTCGAAAACTATTTTAAAACAAAATGTAAAAAATTTGAAGTGCGAAAAAAAGAAAAAAATCTAAATGATAAACCAAAAACGATCTACCACACAAATCATGATTTTCACATCTAACCTTTAAAAGAACAACAAAAAATATATATATTTCAAAACTAATTAAAAGTATTTAAAGTATTTTCAAAAAGACAGTCAAATTTTTCTACCAAATCTATTTACACCAAGAGTAAAATTAATCTTTTTTTTTTGCTGCAAAACATGCTAGGTGTGACAGAGCTTTACGAACATGACTAGACATGATGTTAGGAAAACTGGATAAAGTTAAAACCTAACCTATAATCATGAAACACGCTAGCTAATCATAAACAATGAAATAACCTTGTTTTTAGGTAAGGAAAAATAAGCTAAACCTGAAGTGCAAGCGATATACAGACCTAATAAGTTCGATGAGGCGTTCCTCCAGATTTACTTTGGTTTGGCCCAGATCCTCCAGCTCAGCAGACATTCGAAGTTGCTGATTCTGAGCCTCTGTCAACACCTGATCCAATTTCTGCTTTAGTTCTTTCCTCTCTTTCTGTACTTCACTAAGAGCCTCTTTGGTACTAAAGGAGAGAAAAAGAAAATAGAAGTTCATAATAATGCATACAAATATAACCGGACCAATAATTACTCAAATTGAATCTCTTCCCGGTTCCAAGAAATCCTCATGTAGATCCATTTGGAAATCCATTAGTGCAAAATCCATTATCTGTGCTGCATTAACCCTCATATTGTGTTTTTGAACGCTCACCTTGATACACTTTCCTGCAGTTGCTGCGTCTCACACTCTCTCTCGCGCATCTGAGTCTCACAGTCAGTGATGTGAGAGTCTTTCTCCGCAATCAGACAAGAGTCTTCAATATTTACTGCCTAAACGCACAAACAAACAGCCAAATGCATGAACGCAATCTGTACACAGAAACATCAAACATTTGCATATCTAGACAATGCTCTGAACAGTTATTTTGTCTCATTTAGTTTTATTTTATCTTGACTTTCAGCTTATCCAAGGAATATAATAATAAATGCTGATTTGTTTAACTCATTACTGTAATATTAAAATTATAGCATTTAACAATGTGTTAATTTTAACACAAATGTTCCATAACTAATCTTTTTAGGACATGGCAACACTTACAAAAAAATAATATGGTTTTATCATGGTTGTTTGTACAACAGTACAACCGTGGTATTTTGGACATGTACCATGATAGTATCGTGGTATTCTTTAAAGTATCATGTAAATGCATACATATCACTACCATGGTCCATTTTAAGGCACCACAGTATTACCACCTAAAATCGCTACTATACCACGGTACGGCCAAACTACTTTTTGTGAGGGAATACTGTGTTTGTGGTGTTCTTTTAGATACCATGTAAATATGGTATAATTCAGCATCATGGTTTTACCATCAAATACCATCACTGTACAACTGTACTTCCAATAAACCGTTTTTCAAAAACAGTAATGCAAAACAAAATAACAGAGTGAAACAATAACAACAGCATAAGTTTTATTGTTCCAAAAAGCTGCACAATTGGAGGAACATTATTTTAGAAAATAATTACAGTGGCATTTGTACTCTAATTGACAAATATCTGCAGGTAACAGTCTGTACTGTTCCTAATTATAGATCTAATGAGAAGTAAATTATTCATCACTGTCTGGCAATTAACCCCAATCTCTTGTCTTCTGTTCCACTGTCTCGCACAGTGGGTCTCCAATGAACGGGAACAAAAGGAGCAGCAAGAGATCAGACATTCATCACCTACTAATATCAGTGTTATCAGCCAACAGAGTTGAATAATATTCATTCACATGCTGGTATGCAAAAAGAATCTGATGATCATGTAGCTAATTGAAATGAAAGTATTAAAAGTGACGCTGTTAGACTATCGTCACCTGGCTCAACATTTACATACCTCTAACTCTGATAATTTGGTCTCCAGCTCAGATGTCTTCTTCAACTTCACGTCTAACTGAGTTTTCAAGTCCTCAATCTCTTCATTAAGGCTCTAGGTTAAAAAAAATATGCATAAATAATTAGAAATTATGCATAAAGTATTAAAAAAAATTTAATAGTCACTATTAGTCACAATTTTATATGAAAAGTACTTGGATTCCTTTTAATCACAAAGTAAATCAGATAAAACATCACTAAAGTCTACTGGAAATGCTGCATTCATATCAAGTCAGAATTACTGTAATTATGAGTTCCTGCCTTGTAAAATGCATTCGCATTGTTGAACCTGAATTGAGAGCAATTTTTCTCACTTAACTGCTGTGACATGTAAAAACAACCAAAAGGCTGTGATAGAAATATGTATGTTACATATTTCTATTTTATATTTCTTCTAATTTTACTATTAGTAATTAATACAGTAAGCAGATATAAAATGCAAATCAACCGCAAAGTCTGATACATTTAATGCATTTTGCATTAAGACTGATGTTACCATAGAAACAAATTATTTCAGAGAGCTTGTACAGAGTAGAGTTGTCAACTTGTAATTATGGTAATTCTACCATGACATGAACGCAGCATAAGTATTTGACAGAATAGATTTGAAGTGATAGTGATTGATGATTCTGAACTCATTTTACCTTTATCTGGTTTTTGAGAGTAATGCTCTCCGTGCTCATCTGAAATTTCACTGCGGTGATCTCTTCTCGAGCAGCGTCCCATTCACCCTCAGTTTTGTCCAGCAGCTCCTTTAGCACCAGCACAGTTTCTGAAAGTTTCTCTGTCTGCTGGAGCTCTTCTCGTAGACTAGAGTTTTCTTGGTGAAGAGCCGCCAAGCTGGCATTAAGTCTCTCTGTTTCCTTCACTCCCTGCTGTTGAAGTTCTTGGATCCGAGCAGCTTCGGCAGCCCATTGTTCCCGGGCTTCTTCCCGATCTGCCGTTAGCTTGCAAATTGTCATTCCCAACTCTGCCATTTCTGTGTTGACCCGATGGAGACCATCTCTGGTCTCGGCATTCTCCAGAACCAACCTTTCATTCTGGGCCTTAAACTCTGCCAGCTCCTCTTGGGCTGAATTGAGTTTGGCAGTTGTTTTCTTGCATGTGGACATCTCCTGATTCAGTTGCAAAGTTATTGCATCTACCCGTTCGCTAGACTGCAGCAGCTCTTTCACATGCAGTCGATTCTGCTCCTCTGCCTGCTTCTTCAACTGCTCAGTCAAGGTTCGTAGTTCTGCACTGGAAGCCTCGGTGACCTCCAGCTTTGCTTGGGTCTTGTCCTTTTCCTCCACGGCACTGTGGAGTTTAGCCCTGAGATTGAGCACCTCCTCTTGAAGCCTAGAAACCTCTTTCACATTCAGTCCCAGCTGATCTTCCAGGAGAGTCACTTTTGAGGCCATCTCTTGGGTTTCTTTAGCCTGGCATGCACTCTGCTCAAGTTGGACCTTCTCTACAGCCTTCCTCTGGGCCTCCAGACTCTTAATCATCTCTGTTTGTTTGACAAAGGCTCTTTCTGCCTTTGTCTTCTCCACTTCCAAATCCCTCTCCCGACCTTCAAGTTCTTCCACCCTTCCCTGGAGCTCCTCACAGAGCTTCTCCCGATCCTCCAGTTGGGAATCCTTATCTTTAAGCTGTGCCATCAGGTTTGCCTCATTGCATCTCGCAGCTCCAAGACTCTTCTTAAGTTCAGCAATCTGACTGTTGATGTTGCGTATCTCCTCCTGCATGGCTGCAAGAGATGCTTTAAGAGTGACCTGAACCTCCATGAGGTCCTTGTTCTCCAGTTTCAGTTGGCGAACTGAACTTTCGGATTCCTCCAACTGCATGTTGGCCTTATGCAGACTTTCATCCAGACTTCTGTTCTCCTCTCTGAGCCGCTGCTCTCGTTCATCCACAGTCACTTTACCATCATCAATTTGTGCTCGCAACTGCTTCTCCGAGGCCTTCAATCCAGCCAGCTCACTCTCCAGGGAAGATTTGTTTTCAAGCAACTCCTCCTTGGTTTCTTCATTCTTATTCACCATCTGGAGGAGCTTACTGTTTTCCTCCATTAGCTTGGCACAGATGTCTTTGTATTCTCCAATCTTCTTGGCCTGCTCTTTGGTGTTGTTCTCCAGTTTAGACATGGTTTCTCTCAGACTCTGTTTGTCGCTTTTAAGCTTCTCTGATTCCTTCTCCAAAAACTGGACTCTCTTGGTACTGGAGAGAAGACTGGACTCCTTAGCCTTCAGCTGTGTCCGCAATGTTTGCAACTGTTCTTCCAGACCACTCATCTTCTTCTCAAGCTCTTCTTTATCCTTTTGCATTTCCTTCCGCTCCACTTTGGCCTGCTTTTCCATAGTTTCCAGAGAGTGCTGGAGATCTTGCAGTTGCTTCTGCAGGTTGCTGGTCTCCTCCTCTCGCACTGCAAGTGCCCCTTGAAGTTTGTCCATGACGTTACGGTGCTCTTCTGCCCTGGTTTGCAGTTGTTCACCCTTTATCATCCAAGCTGCAATTTTTACCTCAGCCTCTTTGAGTGCTTCATCCTTCATTCGGACTTTCTCAGCCAGCTGTTCTGCCTGCCTCCTGCTTTCTTCTCCTTCTGCCAGAGCATCTATCCTTCCCTTCTCAGCCTCTTTCAATTCATTTAACAGCTCGTGAATCTTTTGGGCAGAGTTGAAGTCACTGGCCGCCCTCTGGCCTTTCTCATCCAATACTCCATCTAGCCTTGCCATCAATTCCTCATTTTTACGCTCTGCGGCTGCCAACATGTCTTGGAGGTCCTTATAGGAGGCCTCCCTGACAGTCTCGTGTCCCCTCAAGACCTCCAGCTCACGGGATAGTGCTCGTTCGCTCGCAGCTAGCACCTCCAGGTTCCGCTGGAGCTCCTGATGGTTACCTTGGGCAGCTAGAGAGACGTCCAGCTGCCTTTGGAGTTCTACCACAACCCCGCGGAGTTCACCCGCTTCGCTGCCTAACTGCTGAACCTGGTCGAGGAGATCTCTTTGCTTTAATTCAGATTGGTCCAGCTCCAGACGGAGCTCATCTATAGCACTGATGGAAGAATCATTTAGTCCACTAGAGTTTTGGACAGACATGTCTGATAGAAGCCCAGGTCCAAAGTCTGGACTCCCAGGGAACTCATGGGCCTGCTAAACGGTTTGACAGAATGAATGTTTGTGAGAGGGAATATACATAAACAGAAAGAATAAAGACAGATCGCTTCAAGTTGAATCAGAGCAGATTTGAGACAAACACTGCCATCTACTGGATATAAAACTGTAGCGTAAATGTTTCTACAGTAAGCTTAGAATGACACATGACAACAGGGAACTTCTAAAGGTGTGCTGGTACCTGTGAGTATGTGCTGGCTAGACTGTTGATGCTAGAACTACGACTCGGTGGTTTCCAAGTGTGACTGGGGGAGCTAGTCATTCCCAGTGTCCTCCTGTGAGACATTTCTTTAATTAATTTTAAATTAACTTAACTGAACATCAATCAGCTGAATCAAATGCATTCACACACACATACTATTACCAGTCATGACAAATGGACTATAAATTAGGAGCATTATTTTTGTGCCAATGTGTTTGTATTAATCTACTTTTGATGTTATATTTATATTAAAAATTACACAAAATTACAGCATGCTCTTACCTTGCAAAAGTGGGCCATCCTGAGTCAAGGTCATGACCCCTGGATGCCACATCAAATTGAACATCATTCAGCTCATACAGGTAATTAATGATGTCCACACTGAAATGGGGTTTGAGAAATGGACTCCGGGAATTATACCAGTCACTACAGAGGAACACCAGTAAAAAAAGACATTGGAAAACATAGTCTAGCTCTCCAGGATAGTACATACTTTAAATGCATAGTAGAAGCATATGAACCGGGATGCTTTATCGCAGGTTAACTTTAATCGCATGTCCCTAATCAGGCATGCATCTGAAAGAAGACTGCCACAATATCTACAGAGTAAGTGCAAACTTACAAGATAGCAAATTACATTGTACTGGCCATATTAATTCGATCTCGCCATGGGTTAAACTTATCGTGCCATGTATTCATCACAAGCACTACATTGTCTAAGAAATAATCAATCAGTATTAAAAATAAGGAAGCTCACATTAAGCTTGTATACACATAGCACAGACCCATTAACGTGGAGTAAAGAGTACTAGTGTTTTCTTAAAACAGGGAAGGCAATTTAAAGAAGTAAAACTATGAGGGAAGCTCTCTCAGTATTGTTTCTACTGAATTAAGCAGTGTGTTCTTAAAATACTGTAAATAGAACATGGGGAAATTATACTGTAGCTTAAGCACAAGTTTTCGCCTTTTTTTGGTTTAGATGGTGAACACGGACATCAACATTGATAAAATGATTAACCTTTCTTACAGAATATCAAGTTTTAAATGACCATTTTAAATTATTTATAAAGTAACAGATATAATTTACTGCCATGATTAAAATACAATCACACACTGCAACATATACACAATGTACATATACACATTGGGCCTCATTTATCAATCTAACGTAGAAACGAGCGCAGATCTGTGCGCACAAATCAACTTACGACAGAGTTCACGTGTGATTTATGAAACATTTGTATGCCGCCAATCTCATCGTACGAATGATCGTATGTTGATAAATGTGGCGGCAGAAAACAATCGTCATTTGAATAAATACTGGTAAATATAAACAGCCTATTTAGTTCCCCTCACTCTACAACAAATATTTTAAATTTAACGGTATTCAGAACAGAACAAGAATGAAAAATAAGTAGTTATAAAATTATATTTTAAACTGTAAAATAAAACTAGGCTATAGTGGCATTCATTATAAACAGCATACAAATCAGCTGAGACCAGACGTGAGATTTGATCGTATCCACCGCTCACGTCCATATTGATAAATTCCACGTTTTGCGTTGAAACGACCGTACGCCCAATTTTCTGTCGTACGTTCGTTTCGTAAATGAGGCCCATTGTTTTTTTTTATTGCATGCATATTATTTTTATTAGTTTGTAATGTTTGTATTGTTACGGCTGTTTTTACTATGTAAAGTACTTTAAGACTCTACTTTTAAAGGTGCAGTAATAGTTGATTATGATGACATTTATATTTCAAATGTCCATATAAAGTATTTAATAAAACTTTTGTAAATCTGTCATATATATCCATATTATTCATACACTATACAAGTTTATCAGTATCATTATAACTATTATTATTGTATTTATAATTCCAATGCCCATTATGTATACAGTACTTGTCAAAAGTTTGGAAACATTAGGATTTTTAAATGCAAATGGATCAAAAATGCTGTAAAACAGTAGTAATGTGAAATATTATTACAATTTGAAATGACTGTTTTCTTTTTGAATATATTTTAACATGTAATTTATTTCTGTGATGCAATACTGAATTTTTAGCAGCATTACTCTAGTTTTCCACACTACTTTGCTAATTTCTAAAAAAAAAACACACACACAAACATACCCCAAACATTTAAATGGTAGTATATCACGGTAAAACAACCGTTTTCATTTCATTACTGATAATAATAAGAAATGTTTCTTGAGCAGCAAATCAGCTTATTAGAATGATTTCTGAAGGATCATGTGACACTGAAGACTGGAGTAATGATGCTGAACATTCAGCTTTGCATCACAGGAATAAATTAAATTTTATTGCAATAGAAAACTTTTATTTTAAATTGTAATTCTATTTCACAATACTACTGTTTTTACTGTATTTTTGATAACATAAATGCAGCCTTGGTGAGCATAAGAGACTTCTTATTTGGAAACGTTTCCAAACTTTAGATGGGCAACATGACAAAAAGATGGGCAACATGACAGATGAGGAGACAGTGAAGTGTTACCTGGTGACCCTGTGGTTCATGAGGCACTGCTGGAGTGTGTCAGCCAGACGCTGATGCACAAGTGAGTAACGGATAAATGCTCTGCCTTTCCCCAGAGATGTCTTCAGCTAAGAGAGAAAAAGAACAACACTTTTACTGCCACTCAAGTATCTACAGTGGCCCAAAACATATCTGACCCCTTTAAAAATATGAATGACAATAGATAATTTTTTTTTTTTTTTTTTTACATTTTCAACAAGTGGTTGCTAGGACGTTTTGCGTGGACTTATAGTATTTAATGCTTTTCAATTGACAGTATTTTTTTTCCCTTTTAAATTGATGGATATTAGGGGTGGGTGATATACCGGTAGAGATTTTGGACTATTGTCTCTATCGCGGTTACACACTCGTGTGACATTGCTGTACTACCTGTTCATGAAAACATTTCATTTGCAAGCGTTTTTAAGCATTTCTGTTTAAAAGCAAGTCATTTTAAGCCACTGTAACGCAATCAGCAGCAAAACTCATTTCGCTGTATCCGTGCGCTGTCCGAGAGACTGTTTCTGAGTGCTGTCAGAGACGTGTACATGTGAAGATAGTGCTCATAGAGCGCGGGAGTATTGAACGTTATTTTTGGGAGTTATTTTTGCCGCTTTATGGGCCATGAACGGTTGAATAAACACATTTGTATGTGTAAAAAAAAATGCCCATCTTTGAAAGTATCCTCATAAACACAGTAATTTAGGTCTTAAAGAGCAGGTCATAAGGGTTTTCGAAAAATATCTCTTTTGCAATTTGTAAGGTAGCTATCCTTTAAAGGGGTCATATGATGCGATTTCAAGTTTTCCTTTCTCTTTGGAGTGTTACAAGCTGATTGTGCATAGATAAGATCTCTGAAGTTGCAAAGACTAAAGTCTCAAAACCAAAGAGATATTCGATCTACGTCACTGGGTAATACATTAGCATAATCCCCGCCTGCCCGCGAAATACGAACACTCTCTGTGTCGAGAAGATGCTATGTTCCCCGAGACCACAGCAATACAATTCGAACCTTTTGTTGTGCTCTCATTTTACGAGGACTACTTAGTTAGTCACGTTAGCACTCGGCTAACGTATCCACCATTATTGTTTTGTTAAGTGATTACAGTTTAGCAGCTAAACTTTAGCTGTGGGCACGATTCCCTTGCATAAGTGTTAAACAAAATGTTTTTATGTCATTATTTTAAGACGAACGAACCGTTTCGAAATCATGGACAAATGACTATGTATAAATGTATATTCTGGGAAAATTACAGTGTTTTCTGACCTTAGATGCATTTAAACCTGTTGTAGGGGACTCTAACACAATATTAGGACACTTTAAAAAACCATATGACCTGCTCTTTAAGTGAAAGCAAACAGCTGAGGAAGAAAACACGTGTAACAGAATATTGGATCCGGGTAGCTCTTAAAGTGACAGCAGTCTAATATTCCTGCTGTCTGTCATTCATGCTAATCAAACAACACAACAGAGAAAATCTCTCATTGCTCTTAACTAAATCACTTTTGTAACTTTAATAAGAAGAAATATTTATCTAATTTACACAGTGAAGAACATGCAGTGTTTTTTATACATTTGCATACACATAGACTATTACCAGTAACTTGGTCAAAGTTACGTATCTGCCACCGAAACTAACCACACAACAAGAGAAGGAAGCTGGTCACCACTGTAGCAGAGCTCAGCATCAAGACAATACAAATACAATTTTGACTCTGGACAATATCAAACAGTGGTCATGTGGAAGTGCTACTTTTAAAAAGAACATGGCATTTAGATCCGCGTATCATGCGGGCAGACAAAGAACAACCTGATCAATAGTATCACTAAAATCGCTTGTATTTCAGTGAGAAAATGGAACTGTACAAATCCGAGGAAGGTTTGTTTAAACAAAATGTGTGTGTCTACAGACATGCTTTGGTAAGAGATGTCGACTAATACTGTACAACACATAATAAAAAAGGGTAGTTAACATGGACATTTACCGCTTTTTCATGCATATGCAACAAAAAGAATAATAAATAGAAACAATAAATGATTATTATTAGTATATATGAATAACAAAATATTAGTAGTATTAGTAAGTTATTATTGTTAATATTATTAATAAGTAGTGCTGTCAAACGATTAATCGCATCCAAAATAAAAGTTTTTGTTTACATAATATGTGTGTATGCTGTGTATATTTATTATGTATATATAAATACAAACACATGCATGCATATATTTAAGAAAAATATGTTATGTTTATATATTACATATTTTTCTATAAAATATGAATATATAAATGAATAAACATGTAAATATTTTCAAAATATATACTGTATGTTTTTGTATTTATATATACATAATAAATATACACAGTACACATACATATATAATGTAAACAAAAACTTTTATTTTGGATGCAATTCATCGCAATTAATCATTTGACAGCACTATTAGTAAGTGAATGTGAATGACACAGATTTATGTATTTTTATTACATGTTTATGTATTTGCATTAGTTTGCAATGTTTTTATTGTTAACAATGTTGATTTATTATGTAAAGTGCTTTGTGAAGCTAATTTTGGTGCTTTAAATAAAGTTTGTTATTAGCACTATTATATTATATTATATTATATTATATTATATTATAAATTGGTATTTGCTTTTTATGAATTATTATCAATAACTATTTTTATATTATCATTATTACATTAATATATCAAATTTCCATATTATATATTATACACCTACTGTTATTATTAATAAATTATTTTGTTATAATAAAAACAAAAATAGGAGTAAGTTAAAAACAGAAATGTAGTTTTAAAAGTTTTAGATGCACTATTTAGCATGTCACACAGAAAAATGCTGCTCAGACGCATGTTAGTGTTAGAAGTGTGAAGTGAAGATGTTTACCTCTGGAATTGATTTAACAAAGCGGATTCCATCGTTTGGTCCTTTGATTTTGGCAAGGCAGTCACTGAAATAATCCCAGTAGTCTTTTCTGGATCCCAGAAATGTTGTTTTCTCTTTCTGGTCAAACTGAGCAACATAATAATAACATAACACTTCAGATAAATGACTGAGAAACATCTTAAAAACAGACTCAAAGAAGTTTCAATGGAAAATTTTCAATTCCTTTAGAGACAGCATGAGATCTCATCTTGCATGATTAGGGATTTTGAGTATATCCATATGGCCCGCTTCACACTTGGTATTAGCATCCGTTGCGGGTGATCAGATCCCAAGTTGTCGGCAGAGACAACTGTCATTTACACCTGATATTAACATGCATCTCCTGTAACCACTTGTGGTTGGGTTTAATCAAAGCAAGGTTTCCCATTATGTGACTAAATACATCAGTCTGGCACATCATACACAAACATTAAAGCACCAGAAATATAAATAAAGCACTTTTGCTGCCAAATCTCAGTGCAAAAGCGTAATTTCGATGCTTCATTACTGCAAAAAATATATGTTCTTCCTCAGTATTTTTGTCTTGTTTTCCAGTAGAAATATCTATAGATTATTTAATCAAGATACATATACGTGAGAAGCAAAATAACATATCAGAAATCTTGTTTTCTGTGAAACTGATAAAAAAAAAGTGTGTTCCTGATTAAAACATTTTTGTCAGTGGGCTCAAAACAAATTAATTCAAAGGGGAAACATGTTTTCATAACCCACTGACTGATATTCTTGTTTTAAGCATAGACTCAATTAATTTTGTTTAATTTTTCCAAGACATTTTACATTTGCACCAGTAAATGTATCTGGATTTAAGGATGCAACATTTAATGCCGTGACTTCCTGCTCTGATTTAGGGCCCTTTTAAGGCCTTAATTTGTGAAAGTGCGACTTAAGACTTCTTAAAACTTTTTAAGACCAGCAAAAACCCTGTCATATGATCTGAACTTTTGGGCTTTTCTACACTTTTTTTTCTTTTAAACCCACACATAACGGCAAAGTTTAAAATCCTTACTTTAGCACAACGGTTGATTGTCAGGTGAGTATGCGGTACTGTTTTGTTGGTCAGGATGCATGAGAATTTACACACAACATATGCAATGTGATCACACGCATTTCTGACTACTTTACACCTGTTTTCTGTGTCTATGTGTCTCTGACCTGAAGCAGGTACTCCAGTTTGTAGGAGAACTTGTGCAGATTGGAGCTGTCATCTGTAATGGGCTCGCCGTTCTCCTTATACTCCTTTGTCAGTTCTGATACAGCATCTATAAAGAAAGATCATGAGAATGATGCAAGTCAAAGATACCTAGATCACATTTTAACACAATTTCAGAGGAATATACTGTAATTAACAATGATCACAGGCAACAAAACCCCAATTTTATAGTCATTTTTCAAGGGTTTAAGAAGTGTTTTTCTCCTTCTTTAGACCATCTTGGTTATATTTACTCCACGTGCCTTTCATCCACCTCAGGAACTGAAACGGCACACATGAGGGATGAACTCTGACACGCAGGTCTCTCTCGTTTTGCATTTCTCTTTCCCCCATGTTGAAAGCCAGCACCCTGAGAATCGCAAATTGCACGTGCTCCACCATGGACCACCGTTTCTCTTTTTACTCTCTAAACAATAGCTCTGCCTCTCTCATTAAGGTCAACGCACATCCATACCATGCAGATCTCTGATAATCCGTTGGATCTGACCCTCCCCGACTGCAGCACCAGTGGCCATGGTCTGACTAGCTTCCTGCCAACGGGGTCAAGAGGTCATCTGTAGTCTGCTGAGTAAAAGAATCACAGTGACAACAGATAACTCACATTTGACATGCACATTATATTTAGTTATAGAGAAGCATGATATATCAGTCACATTAGCTATTTTAAGTGGCATCGCCTGTTGTCCTCTCACATCAAAATCCACTGACATAATTGTTTAGAACTGTTTTTGCTTGTAAACTGTGCGTGAACTGAGCTTTCCACTGGAGGAAGCAATGTTATGGATAGAGGACTTGTATTTCATCCGGAAGTGATGTTTTGAAGTTGAAAACGTCTTAACGATGGATTTGTTTCTTACAAACACACAGCTTTTTACTTCACAAGATGTTCATTGATGGACTGGAATCATGTGCATTACTTGTGGATTATTGTGATGTTTTTATCAGCTGTTTGGACTCTCATGCTGACGGCACCCAACCAATCAAGCATCATTATTAGTGCTTATACTTAAGTTTGAGTGTACATTATAATGTTTTAAAGCCTGATACAAGTCAAACTCTGGATTAGCGTTTCAATGCATGAATTACCTATTCTTAAAATTGTACAGATAAATAATATCGCTGGTTAAATTGGTTATCGGCTATAATCAGGCTCATTGCTTCAATTCACAAGGCCACAAATAAGGATCTCAGTATTGCCCTCTGTTGATGACCAACGTTTTAGCATACAAATAACTATAGTTAAGGCCAAAGTGTCTGTTTAATTTTTTTTTTTAAAGCAATAAAGGAACTACAAGGAACTACTAAAATTGTACCAATTGCAAGCTAAAGATAATTTAAAACGTGGTAAGACAAACCTACTTCTCTAATCTATTTTAACAGCTGGTTTAGACAGTGGTTTGGTGACGATTCTGAGGAACATAAATACTAAAAACCAATAACTGCAACTTTGCAGACAGTGTTGATTTTATATATAGCCTACTTAGATAGCATACGTGTATTTATAGATAGATAGATAGATAGATAGATAGAAATGTATTAACTTCACTAGTTCTTTTTAAATAGTCAAATGATATTCACTGCGTCTACTGTTTGTTTATGAGAATTTATGACTACCCAGAATTCTAAATATCAAGTTTCAAAATTATCACAGACATCTAAACCATCAGAGTGGAACAGAAAGACCTTTGAGAGAAACAATAACATGCATATTTACTGTACTGTTCGATTACGCAACAACACTAGAAACAGCTGTTTTTGAAATGTAAACAAACAGTGTCCGCGTTCTCTCAGACATTCCTTTGACTTACACGGTATGTTTTTGTTTTGTTTTTTCAAATGAAAAGGAACGAGTTCTTTGGAATATCCTTTTGTTGCCATAGAAACTGGATTTAAAAAAAATAATGAACAGACGTTAAACTGTATAAAAGTTCAGTCAAGAATTCACAGGGCTAAACAGCCAGTCTCGCGCAGGATGACATGTCAGAATGTTTATTCCGGATAAACGCGGTTTTAGACTGAAGTTAGCATGTATGTATTACAGTTGGAAGTTTGTTAAATGTGTGATAAATGTCTTGAAAGTGAAAAAAGAAGCTGACATACTTTAGCTTTCGTAAGGATCCGAGAAGGTCCACTTTTAGTTTACATCGTCACACAACCTTGCTAGCCTACGATTTTTGATTGACAGAAATTTCCGCCATAGACGGCGGGCTTGAGAGCCGAAGTCATTTTTTTATTGGACCGCGATAGCCCCGCCTTATGTCTGGTTACGAGAACAGAACTTAAACCAGCAAAAAAAAACAAAAAAACGAGTGATTTATTATGAAATCATATATATTATAAATTGTTTTATTAATTTTATTTATATTATTTATAATTGTAATAAATAAATTATAGTAAATTATATAATTTATTAATAATTTATATAATATAATAAAATTAAATATTATAAGAAAAGAAAAAAGAAAATAAATAAATGCACGTATGTTTATGGGGTGCAGTCTAACATGTGTTAATGCTTCTTTTAAAAAAGAAAGCATTATTTTTCACATTATTTACCTTTATTCTCCCTTCTCTTATGAACGCTCTGAAGTACACAGATGGATCAAAGAACATAGAAACTGGAAGGACAGGTGCTGCATTTTTCATTCCAGAATTTCAGGTTAGGAAGGCTGGAAGAATTACGGATGGTACTTCTGTATATACAGCAGAGATGGTAGCTATCCTTATGGCATTAGAGTGGGTATATGAAGTAAGACCGGATAAAGTAATACTATGCTCCCACGTTATGATGATATGTACAGCATATGAAAGAGAAAGGGATCGACTTAAAGATGAATTACAATCCTTAGGAGTTAAAGAATTTTCATTAAGTAGTATTCTGTATGATGGTCCAAATGCAGGAAAACAAATAAGTGCAATCGTGAGATTTCTTAAGAATTGTGGAATAATGAACAGAATTTAACATTTAGGTGAGAAATGGTACATTTTCTTCACACTCCATCACAGTAGGTGGCGGTATGCACCTATGAAGTTGGTTCGCAACCCGCCATAAAACCAAAAGAAGAAGAAGAACGCTCTGATGATTTCCTGGTTTTATGAAGCCCCTCCCTAAAAAATACGCAATGAGCTCAGATTGGTTAGCTGGCCCATTGTGTTGTGATTCGCTTAACAGCCTAGTGCGTGTGCAGAAATGTCACGCCCCTCATCTCAAAATGTGCTCCGGGGGTATTCCAGAAAGCATGTTATGTGACATACCCCCCCGGGTATGTTTAAGGTAAGTAAGCGACTGGCCATCTGGAGCACCGGGAGTTTTCCCTGTGGGCCGCTGTACAATGTGGGCCGGCCCTTTGCGTAAATATATATAAAAAATGAATTGTAGTGAATGTACTTATATCCTTCCATCGGCACAGCCACAGACAAATGGCCGCACGGCCCACTTGATTCAAAAATTCTAATTAAAATTTAGCGTGCTCAGTGCAGCGGCTCAAAAGCGCGAAAAATGCGAGCTGAGGTACGGTGTAGCTAAACAAGACGAGACAATTCAGCAATTTGCCAACCGTTGCGATTTAAAAAAAAAAAAAGTTAAACGACAGACATTCATTTTCAGGAATGCAAATTACTACTGGCCTTTTCAAATTTCTTAGATTTTAATGCCATTTACATTATTTGTCACAATGTACATAACATCGCAGTTTTCAGCAGACATGAGATAAGAGTTAATGTATCTCTGTATAGGCTTTCTTCCGTTTCACATGTCTAAGAAAATGTTTAAAAATCTATAAAAATAATTCTCAATTTTAACTCTAAAACATTGTAAATCTGAAGACTTTTGCTTTCGATTGCTGTGCATATGAAAGGGATTTATATTTCAGGCCTAATAAAAATTTATTATAATTTGCTTATTAATTCACATGCATTATTTTATGTACACTGGAGGTTATAAGTTTGAAATAATTAAGGCTTTTTATTTCTTTCTTTATTTGAAAGAAGATTGAATTTATTTGATCAAAAATACAGTAACAGTAAAATTATGAAATATTACACTTAAAATAGTGGTTTTCTATTTAGGATATTTTTAAATGTATTTTATTTCTGTGATCAAAGCTGAATTTTCAGCATCATTACTCCAGTCTTCAGTGTCCTTTCAGAAATAATTTTGATGCTGCTTAATTTGCTGCCTAATTGTTATCAGTTATTATTTTTGATCAATTATTAATAATGGTTTTTATTATTGGTATAATGGTTCTCAGTTAAAGAACAGCATTTGTTTGAAATATAATGCTGTGCATATGAAAGGGATTTATATTTCAGGCCTAATAAAAATTTATTATAATTTGCTTATTAATTCACATGCATTATTTTATGTACACTGGAGGTTATAAGTTTGAAATAATTAAGGCTTTTTATTTCTTTCTTTATTTGAAAGAAGATTGAATTTATTTGATCAAAAATACAGTAACAATAAAATTATGAAATATTACACTTAAAATAGTGGTTTTCTATTTAGGATATTTTAAAATGTATTTTATTTCTGTGATCAAAGCTGAATTTTCAGCATCATTACTCCAGTCTTCAGTGTCCTTTCAGAAATAATTTTGATGCTGCTTAATTTGCTGCCTAATTGTTATCAGTTATTATTTTTGATCAATTATTAATAATGGTTTTTATTATTGGTATAATGGTTCTCAGTTAAAGAACAGCATTTGTTTGAAATATAATTACTTCGTAATAAGTATACATATCTTCACTGTAACTTAAATCAATTGAATGCAACCTTGTTGAAGAAAAATATTCATTTATATTTTTTAATCTTACCCGAGACTGAATGGTATCACATTTTCCACAAAAATATGAAGCAGCACAACTGTTTTCAACATTGATAATAATCAGAAATGTTTCTTGAGCAGCAAATCAGCATATTAGAATGATTTCT
>NW_015641436.1:302638-312138 GCF_001515625.1 Sinocyclocheilus rhinocerous | reverse complement strand
TGAATTTTCAGCATCATTACTCCAGTCTTCAGTGTCCTTTCAGAAATAATTTTGATGCTGCTTAATTTGCTGCCTAATTGTTATCAGTTATTATTTTTGATCAATTATTAATAATGGTTTTTATTATTGGTATAATGGTTCTCAGTTAAAGAACAGCATTTGTTTGAAATATAATTACTTCGTAATAAGTATACATATCTTCACTGTAACTTAAATCAATTGAATGCAACCTTGTTGAAGAAAAATATTCATTTATATTTTTTAATCTTACCCGAGACTGAATGGTATCACATTTTCCACAAAAATATGAAGCAGCACAACTGTTTTCAACATTGATAATAATCAGAAATGTTTCTTGAGCAGCAAATCAGCATATTAGAATGATTTCTAAAGGATCATGTGACACCGAAGAGGCGAAGACTGGAGTAATGATGATGAAAATTCAGCTTTGATCACAGCAATCAATTATATTTCACTATATCTTCGCATAGAAGACAGCTATTTTAAATTGTAACATTATATATTTCACAGTACTGTTAACTGTATTTTCATCATCAAAATAATTTGTATACTCTTTTCCACAATCGGAGCTCTATTCCTTAAAATGTCAAGCTCCTGCAAAAGGTACTGTATATGATCAATAGAAAGGCACCATTAAAACAGTCCGCATTCTGCACTATTCAAGTCTTCTCTAGACGATACCAGAGCATTGTGTCATATGGACTGATAATATAGGTATTTAACTTTAGTGATATTAAACTGTTCCTCGTAAAAATTCTTAAAAATGATTTGCTATTTGCCATCTACACCAGGAAAGACAAATTAGAATGCAAAAAGAATGCCAGCATGGTGTGGTGCGGTGTTGCGGACCGGGTTTGGTCGGCCGCTCTGTGCCAAAAAGTCCAGGGCCCCTTTTTTGGCCCCAGTCCGCCACTGAGTAAGCGGATAAACTCAGCTTTCAGTTGCAAAAATGGAGGTTACTTTCAGAGTGAGCAGATCGATACGTCACAGCATGACCTCATATCTGAATTAAAAGAACATAAATTGAAAACTGCAGCGCTGCTGGAAAGTGGAGTAGATTGTAACGCTTCTCGTAGCTATGTGAAAAATATTTGGAACACAGTTCATTGATGGAGCTGTGACGAGCTAATGATCTGAATGAGAGAGAGAGAGAGAGAGAGATGCAGAGCAGGGGGATGCGAGGAACAGGATTAAGAACCGCTGCTTTAGAACATTGATTTTGAAACTTGTGAATCCATTAGAATCATTATCTGAAGGAGAGAGAGAGAGAGAGAGAGATGCAGAGCAGGGGGATGCGAGGAACAGGATTAAGAACCGCTGCTTTAGAACATTGATTTTGAAACTTGTGAATCCATTAGAATCATTAGAAGACAGAATCGCGATTCAAATATGAATAGATTTTTCGTGCACCCCTAGTTTTGACAGCATGGCAACAGCTCTTCCTCTTCTCTAAAGCAGCGCAACATGGCCCCGCCCCCTTTGTTGCGTGTTCCCGGGGGGCGGGGTTTATGTAAATTTCTGGGTTTGTGATGTCACCAACCCGGGAAGTTGGCCGTTATAGTCCCTACGAGCCATTTTTGTAGGCATTAAACTGCCATAATTTTAAAATACAATATCTCCATTTGCATTTAACTTTCAGCGTCGTAACTTTGCAGATATTAGCTGTTTACATCCACCTATTTTTATGCGCATTTTGGAATATCGCATAAAAAAACCACTGGATGGAAATGCCAAGATGCGCAAAAATTCTAAAAATGCGCATAAAAAAACTTAAGCACACATTTGAGTATGATAATCTTTTTATCCGATAAGACAAAAATGCGCATAAACTATGATGGAAACACATTTACTGAATAAATTCCTCCATGTGCGTCGAAAAAGTCATGTGACTTCCCAGCCAACACACCCATGTGGGGCCCATAAGGGTTGCAACTGGGCTGATATCTGGGGCCCACCTGGGCTACCCAACTGGGACCCAGCTAATTTTGTCCTCAGTTTCCATGGTGGCCCCACATGGGTTAGCCCAGATGGGCTGATGATGGGCCCATATGGGTTAACCAGGTAGCTCCCATTTGGTGCCTACATGAGCCTGCCTACATGGGTTAGAGATGGGACCCAACTAGGTCTTATGTAGGTCTCTTATGGGCCACAACAGGTATACATATGGGCTAATATATTTGTCTGTTTGGGTTACCTTATTTTACAGTAAACCCCTAAACACAAACATTACATTAAATCCACTAAAATGGTAAAGGTATTCAATAAACAGAAACCTGTATTTCATGCTTTTAAGCAAAGTTTATTTGGAATAATATAATAACATGACTATTATAACTTGTACATTTACAACTTTATAAAACACAAGTATCTACAAAAAAAGTCAATTTTAAGCTCCTGAAAAACCTTATTTCTTGTAACAACTTCATAACTTGTATTCTGCATGCTTTATTAAGCAAGGTTTCGTTGGAATAATTGAACATGAACATGGCCATTACAACTTGTACATTTACAACTTTATAAAACATAAGTATCTTAAAAAAAAAAAAAGTGAAGCTCCTGACAAACATTATTTGGCATAACTTGTATTGTTTGTATATGCATATCTGAAAACTCTAAAATACTTTATTTCACAAACGAACAAAAAAATACCAACAGTGCAGCTCCTCACTCTCCTGTCCTTGCTCTCCCAACGGCCCTTTGAAAAGACAACAATTAATCAACCACTGTGCCACTTTTTCACAGTTAAAACAGATAATTCTTGTCTTTTTAAAGATTGTATTTCCATTTAAAAAATCAAGAATATCTTAAAGGGGTCCTATTATGCTCTTTTACAAAGTCTAAATTTCTGTTAAATAAAATATCTGTTTTTGAAGTGGACTTTGAGCTTTGTAACTTTGCAGATCTTTTTTATGCTCAAACAGCAACATTACTAACTAAAGTTGAAAAAGTGAAAATGCATAATAGGACCCCTTTAAGACTTACCCATCTTGCTCTCCACTATGTGACCTCACAGAACGGTTTCCTCCCCTGTCACCGATTAGCCACTTTGACACTGACTTTTCTGGTATGTAAGAGAATTGTTTTTCAAGCTTTGTGTAAAACACAAAGAGCATTAAAGTAAGATTAAATTCCATATTTAAGCCCTTGCAATAAATAAGCAGTCATCTCCATTTTTTTATTTTTCAGGAAATAATGGTATCGGATATAATATTCTATCATAAACAAATGGTTTCTGTGTAAACATGGGCACAGGGCAACATTTAAAGGCATAGTTCACACAAAAATTTAATTTGTCTCATTTAATCACAAATCTCAAAATCTGTTTATTAGGCAATGTATAGGTCCTTTTCATTGCCATTACAGTGAAATAACTGAACATAACTATAAGAGCCTGATAAAAATTATTAGTTTAGAAGAAGATTTCAGACGGTTTTTGCATCTGACGTCTTCATTTGTTCTTATTTTAGTATCACTTCACTTGTATTAGTGTACTTGTCTTTAATACATTTAACAATAATACATTTTTAATAAATAAATTTGAATTTTATTATTTATTATAAACTGAGTTTTGTGATCGCTACACCACAAATTAACAGTTACTTATCATTAAAATAAGCAGTATACCTGGTCCATATTCTCATAACTTGGGGTATTGTGCCCATGCACACATTTCCCATTAATTACCCAACTAGGAACCACATGGGGAGCCCACCTGGGTTCACCCATGTGGGTCCTAGCTGGGTCACCCAAGTGGGCCCCAGATAAGATGCCCATTTTGAGCCCATGCCCACTCTGTAGCCCATGTGAAACCCATGTTAACGTGTTTGCTGGGTTTGTGCTATGAGATGGGATAACTTGACTAGCAGCGGACCGATCTCATTCACAGCATCTATATGTTGTTATGGTCATTCTGAAATGCCTGAGCAAAGTCTTTTGTCAAAGTACTTCTGTATAATTTACACGACTCCATTCCCAAACAGCTGGCAGCCACCTCCGAAAGCAATGACTGCATTTATTGTGTTTCATCTGCTCGCTCTAAGGCGCAAGTAACTTATCATATATGAAAATTATTCTATTCAGTGGCTTCTCCAAGTTTTCTTAGTGACATTTAGTACCAGTTTACCAGGACATTTTTGTTCTCTTTGACTCGTTGGATGGAAACGGTGCTTTATTCGCAAATGTTTTATAGGCTATTTCAGTTTTGCACATAAGTTTAATTCAAATCTTTGGATGGAAAAATAGGGCCTAGCTATTGTTTATGCTCAGACAGCAACATTACACACTAACTAAAGTTAAAAAAGGGAAATCACAATCAACCACCCCTTTAAAACATATGTGCACAATTCAGTTGAATGATAAAGTTTACCCTCTGTACATTTATGTTGTTAAACTGAATGTACAAAGCAAACTGTTAGCTGAAATATCCACACACACAAAAAAACACTGAAAAAAGAATGTGTGGTTTATCTGTCAATCAGATGGGGTGAAGGTTGCATTCGTTACTACAGCAACAGAATAATCATTGGTCCCATTCATTTTTAATATTAAAATAAAATGATGTAAAGCCTCATTAAGACACCCAGTGCTCTGAGGCTAACATAAAAAGCTGGCTACCATACACTGTAAAAAAAAAATTCCGTAAAATTTATGGTAAAAAAACAGCAGCTGTGGTTGCCGGAATTTTACCGTAAAAAATATGGTAGCAACGTTTTAGGTTTTACGGTTTTAACTTAAATTTACAGTTAAATACCGTAATTTAATTAACTGATATAATGTTAATATACCAACCTTATTGAAGTACTGAAATCTGTTTTGTACCTTTGTAATACACTGATAACCACCCAATGCAGGTGGTGATGAGAAAGTCACATGATGAACCAAAGCCCATCACAAGCAGCTTTTAAATAATAACATATATAGAAGGTGCACAATGTCATTCACACAAACACTAAACACCATCATGGTAACACACATGAAACTGAAATAATGCAATAAACATTAATTTAACAACATTAGGTGTAACACACAACCCATATACAAAACTGATAAGAAAAAAAATAAGAAGAAATTCACCGTATATAGTAGGGGAATTTACCGTTAACCATTTAACAGGTTTTTGCTGTAGCATTTGTAGTCTTTTGCCATTAAATTCACGGTCATTTTTTACAGTGTAGTTATGTATGTTGGCTACAATAGCAATAGATGACTTAAAACTGTGGTCAAAAGACTGTCATAAATGTTAAGCAATACTGACGACGCCATTGCTTACAATACAACCGGGGCTGTATGCCAGAAAGCAAGGTTAACTTACCATCTGCTAAACCCTGAACTCTCGGTGGATTAACCCAAACCTTGCTTACTTGAGGTATGTTGGTTCCAAAAACGCGTCCGGGAGTAAGTTCATTCAACTCAGAGTAAGTTCCTGGTTAACACGCAAGACATTCTCAACAGAGCGATGAATCGACGAGTCACTATGGAAACGGACGCTAAGAAAAAGTGCGCCATACTACTTTCTTCTTCTTCTGTTCAAAGGCCGTTTGCATACTTGGTTCATGTCGCCACCTAATTGGTGGTTGTGCAATAATTTTTCCTTTTTTTCCCCATTGAATCTTTAATCCTTAAGAATAAGAATTATATCGTTTGTTAGATGATAAATGTGAAACTGTTAGGGTAGTTGGATGGGGAGGGGGTGTTGTCTGCTGTTATGTCCCCACCAATGTCAAAATCAAACCTATATATTTTATATTTCTGACTGCCTTTATATGTTTGTTAAAAAAAAAAGAGGAAGCAAAATCTCTTGTCAGTATAAATTCAGAACAACGCAAATGCCTCTTCCACATCTCTGATCAGCTGTCAACTAGACGAGAAGGTCCGCTAAAAAAGCTGTGGGGAAAATGGTTTTATATATATTTCATATCAGACTGGTTTGATCCCATTTAGTTAGAGACAAGACAGTTTATTGTCTTGCAAACTGACTGTGGAAGGAGCAACAGGTAAGAACTAAATGTTTAGTAAATTAATTTAGTATATTCACACTGTAATAACTTTAATAACTGATAATTAATAATAGATTATTTTTTTCTTGTTTTGTCTTAATAAAAAAGCAGTTTTATGTTGGAGTGTATTCTACACAGAAAACGTTGGTAGGGAATAAAGAACTGAACCAATCTGATCTTGCAACTGAACAACATGACTGATGAGAATACAACATTCGACTATGTCACAGACTATGAAGACCAGTTGTGTCGCAAAGAGGAGGTGGTAAAAATCTGATCCATAGTTATTCCAATTTTTTTCACAGCAGTAGTTGTATTGAGCTGCATTGGAAACATCCTCGTTCTGGTAATCCTTGCGCTCTATGAGGGCCTCTAATCCCTGACCAACGTCTTCATCCTCAATTTAGCTCTGTCAGATCTGCTGTTCACTTTTGGACTTCCATTTTGGGCATCATACTATATCTGGGGTTGGACATTTGGAGAGGATGGCTCAACTTGGCTGTAAAGCTGTGAAGTTTTTCTTCTATGTGGGCTTTTATAGCAGCGTGTTGTTCTTGACTCTAATGAGCGTTCAGCGTTACATGGCAGTGGTTCATTTTCTGTCCGACTGGGAGAGATGCAGAGGCCTTTCTGTATCGCCTTCTATCGTTTGGATCCTGAGTGGAACGGTTGCACTGCTCGGTTCACTTCATAGTGAAGTCATGATAGAATCTGACAGCCAATACTGTGAATATGGCAGCGTTGAATGGAAATCTGGCATTGCTTATTTTCAAAATGCTTTTTTCTTCATTGCATTTGTAATCATGGGTTACTGCTATGGCAGAATGCTTCGGACGATCACAAAATCACGGACTAATAAAAGACACAAGACTGTTCGACTAATATTCTGCATCACACTGGTGTTTTTTATCGGTTGGACTCCATATAACATTGTCATGTTCCTAAAATCTTTGACCTTCCATCCATTCACAGACTGTGAAGTATGCAGATTCATCGGTTCCTGACGTCATCAAGCAATAACGTCTCTGCGCATTTCTTTTCTAACCACTCAGTGCAATGCTGTAACAATGAAAAATTCAAATAAGTAATTTGTGTCAAAATAAAGTTATTTGTGTGAATGCACATTGCTGGCCATATAATTCACTTAAGTTAATGGTGTTTGTGGTCACAGTTTCATTCGCGGATCCTTTATGTCAGATATGACTGACTGACCAATATTGACTAGCCTACAACTTGGGTAAGATTCCTAAAAGTTTCACACCTACAGCACACATTAGACATTGATGCACAAACGCGGATATGTTCTACATGTCTACAGTATAAAGAATGAATAAACCAGTCATATAAACTCCTTGATTTCGCTTAAGCAACTTTAAATATAATATGCATGCACAATAAACTATTGTAAAATTTATTTACATCACTCACAGAAAGGTTTTTGCAGGTTTTAATAAAGTGTAAATTAATAACAGTCATAATAAGCATATTTCCAGTATGCGCCTCAGATTAATAACAGTCATAATAAGCATATTTCCAGTATGCGCCTCAGGCTTGCACAGTGTCGTCAACTCACTCATCAGAATCTTCGGTAATCCTCGGCAAACTTCGACAGTTGGTTGAACCGGCTCAATCGTTTTTTTGTGAGTTGGACGTGCTACTTCGGCTGTGCGTCCTGCGTCATCAACCAGAAACTAAAGTTCAATTCAGTTCGATTTGTGAACCGGCTCGACCGGTTACTTGAAAACAATTCTGCAAAGAAGAGTGGGCCAAAGGCGATGTGAAAGACTCATTGCCAGTTATCGCAAACGCTTGATTGCAGTTGTTGCTGCAAAGGGTGGCACAACCAGTTATTAGATTTAGGGGGCAATTACTTTTTCACGTAGTGCCAGGCAGGTTTGGACAGCTTTTTGCCCTTAATTGAAATCATTATTTCAAAACTGCATTTTGTATTTACTCAGGTTATCTTTGTGTAATATTAAAATTTGATTGATGATCTGAATCTTTTACGTGTGAAAAATTTAGTGTGCGCAAAAAATAAAATAAAAACAGGAAGGGGGCAAAAACTTTTCACAGCACTGTATTTGTTGCCTCGTCTGTCGTTACAAAATGGTCTAAGCAGAGCACTTACTTAGTGTAAAGATCACAAAGCCACTTCAGCTACCTCTGTGCATGTGAGGTGAAAAGATTTAGAGTTTGAGGTTTGAGGGAGGATTTATTTATTTGCTTACCCATCATACAAACATCACTCAGAAATCACCAGAACAATAATGCTGTTTTTTTATTTTATTCATTGATTGGGTACGTTCTTATAACTTGCAGTTACTAATAGTTGATCTATTAACATAGTTCATGAAATTCCAGTTCATTTTATACTAGAGATTGTGGTCGTCTGCAGTGATCAGTTAATGTGCTGTTCTGATCATCACTGTGCTCTACAAGATCAAAGAATTCATTTCATTTGACTACGTTATTCAAGTTAAATTAATTGCTATAACTTCTATTCTCCTCTGATGAAAAGGCAGAGATTGTATTAATATCTTTCCATACACATCCTCTAAACTGTCAAAATTATTTTTCGAAGTAAAAATTTTACAAGTTTACAAGAAAATACTATTTCTGCTTTTCTACCTAAAAAAATCATGTTTAATTTAGTTTGGAACTTCTGAGTAAAAATGTAATTTCTGAATAATTTTTTTTTCTGCATACACTGCAAAAAAAAAAAAAAAAAGATTGTACGACGTAAAGAAAAACAAAGAGTATGTTTTACAAAATACTATTTCAGTCTTTCTGAGTAAAAAAAATTGCATTTAAATCAGTGTAACAACATTTCTTTGTAATTAATTTTCAAGCAAATTGTAAGTGAAAATTATTTCAAAGTTGGTTTTTTATTTTCAGGGTACAAACAGCAAAGAATTAAACATGGACAAATCCGATCTGGCCAGTTTGCAACTGCAGAACAAAAAAAATTGCATTTAAATCAGTGTAACAACATTTCTTTGTAATTAATTTTCAAGCAAATTGTAAGTGAAAATTATTTCAAAGTTGGTTTTTTATTTTCAGTGTACAAACAGCAAAGAATTAAACATGGACAAATCCGATCTGGCCAGTTTGCAACTGCAGAACATGACTGATGAGAATACAACATACTACTATGACCAATACTATGATGAACTGTTGTGTCGCAAACTGAACAGTGCACTCTGTTGTGTTTTTAGTTTTTGTAGATGGAAGTTTCCGTAATAGTTTATGAGCAATTCCAAGGAGGTTTTGTGTAAAGATTTAAAAGGATAGCTCACCCAAAAATGAAAATGCTGTTATTAATTACTCACCCTCATGTCGTTCTAAACCCGTACGACCTCATCTTCATCTTCGGAACACAAATTAAGATATTTTTGATGAATTCTGAGAGCTCCCATAGACCGCAATGTAATTACCACGATCAAGGTCCAGAAACGTTGCAAGGAGATCGGTAAAATAATCCAT
>NW_015641436.1:290921-302127 GCF_001515625.1 Sinocyclocheilus rhinocerous | reverse complement strand
TTGATGGAATCTGAGAGCTGTCTGACCCTGCATAGACAGCAATACAACTGAAATGTTCCAAAGTCCAGAAACGTTGCAAGGAGATCGGTAAAATAATCCATGTGACATCAGGGTTCAACCATAATTTTACGAAGCTACGAGAATAATTTTTGTACACAAAGAAAACAAAAATAACGCAGAGGAGACGAATTGTTGAATTAAGTCGTTATTTTTGTTTTCTTTGCATACAAAAAGTAATAATGCTGTCTCTAAATCTGAATGAGCTAAATATTTAGCTAACGTATAACTTTGCGATGCCTTAAAAAATGTTTTCAAAGTTGTAAAAAAAACAAAGATTAGTACAAATACTATTTCAATCTTCTATTTAAAATTTTACACATTAAATGTGTTACTTTCCATTTCTTTGAAATTGTGAAATTTGCTAATTGTTGTCAAGTAAATCCTGCTCAATTTTTCCCAGTATAATACCAAGTGGACAATTGATGTTAAGACCTCAGATTGACATCAACACCATTAAATGTGTTACTTTCCATTTCTTTGAAATTGTGAAATTTGCAAATTGTTGTCAAGTAAATCCTGCTCAATTTTTCCCAGTATAATACCAAGTGGACAATTGATGTTAAGACCTCAGATTGACATCAACATTGATGTCAAAAAAACAGGTCCAATATGCAAATAAAACTGACATGAGGTTGATTTGATTTGAACATCAAACATATTGCCTAAATACACTTTAAACCAGTTTCAGTGTGGGATTAACTTCCTATTTTCTCCCAATTACCACTAGAAGACTTTGCCATCCAAACTGAATTTAAAATGATGTTACAGAATCTTGATCAGATCTTCACTAAAATTTGACATCAAATTGATTTCGAAGTGGCCGCTGGGTATAGCAAATGAATCTGCAAACCAAATGGCTATGACTTTTGATTGCAAAATTAGTTTTCTTGGAAGCTACGAGAATAATTTTTGTACACAAAGAAAACAAAAATAACGCAGAGGAGACGAATTGTTGAATTAAGTCGTTATTTTTGTTTTCTTTGCATACAAAAAGTAATAATGCTGTCTCTAAATCTGAATGAGCTAAATATTTAGCTAACGTATAACTTTGCGATGCCTTAAAAAATGTAAAAAAAACAAAGATTAGTACAAATACTATTTCAATCTTCTATTTAAAATTTTACACATTAAATGTGTTACTTTCCATTTCTTTGAAATTGTGAAATTTGCTAATTGTTGTCAAGTAAATCCTGCTCAATTTTTCCCAGTATAATACCAAGTGGACAATTGATGTTAAGACCTCAGATTGACATCAACATTGATGTCAAAAAAACAGGTCCAATATGCAAATAAAACTGACATGAGGTTGATTTGATTTGAACATCAAACATATTGCCTAAATACACTTTAAACCAGTTTCAGTGTGGGATTAACTTCCTATTTTCTCCCAATTACCACTAGAAGACTTTGCCGTCCAAACTGAATTTTAAATGATGTTACAGAATCTTGATCAGATCTTCACTAAAATTTGACATCAAATTGATTTTGAAGTGGCCGCTGGGTATAGCAAATGAAGCTGCAAACCAAATGGCTATGACTTTTGATTGCAAAATTAGTTTTCTTGGAAAATTTAAGCACATGTGACTCTCTTGTGAAGCTAGAGAAGACACATAATGCACGACATTACTTTGGTCTTGCTGGTGAGAAAGCAAGTAACTTTCCTGTCATATTTGTTGACTCGTCTGTCATTAGAAAATGGTTTATGCAGAGCAGTTACTTCTAAAGATCGCAAAGCCACTTCAGCTTCCTCTGAGCATGTGAAGTGAAAAGATTTAGAGTTTGAGGGGGCATGTATTACTTACCCAACATACAAACATCACTCGAAATTCTCCTATTTTTAATTGATTGATTGGGTATGTTCTTATACCTCTCAGGTTATTATAGCTGGTTGATCTATTAACGTAGTTCATGAAATTCCAGTTCATTTTATACTAGAGATTTTGGTCGTCTGCAGTGATCAGTTAATGAGCTGTTCTGATCATCACTGTGCTCTACAAGATCAAGATCATCAAGAATTCAGGTAAGTCATTTACTGTATGTATTCATTTGACTGCACAAGTTATTGAAACTGAATGGTATAACTTCACTTTTTCCCCAGAGGACTGTAATAATGTTTGTATTGTATTAATGTCTCTCAAACACACCCCTTTCTACGGTCAAAAATAGATAAAACAAAGATTACTGGAGTATGTTTTACAAGAAAATACTATTTCAGTCTTTCAGAGTACAAAAAAAAAATGCATTTAAATCAATGTGTAACAACATTTCTTTGTAATTAATTTAAGCAAATTGTAAGTGAAAATTATTTCAATTATTTCAAAGTTTGTTTGTTTTGTTTTTTCAGTGTACAAAGAGCAACGAATTGAACCCGGACAAATCTGATCTGGCCAGTTTGTGACTGCAGAGCAACATGACAGAGGAATATACAATATACCCTGACTACTACAACAACTACTATGAAGAACTGTTGTCTCAGAGAGGAGGTGGCGAAAGTCGGATCCATTGCTATGCCACTTTTTTTACATATTCGTGGTTGTGTTGAGCTGCATCTGTAACATACTAGTTCTGGTTTTCCTGGCACTCTTCAAAAGCCTGAAATTCCTGACCAATGTTTTCATCCTCAATTTAGCTGTGTCAGATCTGCGGTTTACTTTTGGACTTCTGTTTTTGGGTTTGTACTACATCTGGAGTTGGACATTTGGAGAGGTTGGCTGTAAAGCGGTGAAGTTTTTCTTCTACTGTATGTCGGTTTTTACAGCAGCGTGTTGTTCTTGACTCTAATGACCATTCAGCGTTTTATCATTTGGATCCTGAGTGGAACGGTTGCACTGCTCGGTTCACTTGATATCAAAATCATGACAGAATCTGACAGCCAATACTGTAAATATGGCAAGTGTTGAATGGAAATCTGGCATTGCTTATTTTCAAAATGCCTTTTTTCTTCATTGCATTCCTAATCATGTTTTTTGTTATGGCAAAATACTTTGGACGATCACAAAATCACGGACTAATAAAAGATACAAGACTGTTAGACTAACATTTTTTATCGTGCTGGTGTTTTTTATCGGTTGGGATCCATATAACTTTGTCCTGTTACTAAAATCTTTGACCGACCATCCATTCACAGACTGTGAAGTAAGCATAAGAGTTGACTATGCTGCATATTATGCTTGCCAAAAGTTAGCTTTCTCACACTGTTGCATAAACCCAGCGATTTTAGTTTTTGTAGATGCATGGTTCCGTAATCGTTTTGAGCAATCCCAGGAAGATTTTGTTTAAAGATAGAAGTCTATGAATAATGTCTCAGAACTATTAACCATTTTGATGTTATTCACAATATTTTCATTTCTGATTTGTTCTACTTAATATGACAAGACAGAATCGCCTCATTTAGATAATGTTGCACAATGAAAATGAAAGATGACACACGGGGTAAATCATGCAAGTCTAAATAAACAGTTTTAAATATAGACTGTCAGGTTCAAATTCTTGTCAAAAGTACGTCCCTCTATTATTTTCTGACAGCTGTCTGAGAGAGTGGGCGGGGATTTATGACCTCAATCTGTGAATGCAGATATGATGGTTAGACTTTGTTTATGTTACACTGAGATCCGATCACAATGCATCCTCGACTACCTCTGGACAAGGACACACTCATCGGATAACACTCCAATCAAATACTTGTCTATTATGTGGACAACATCCAGATACAGTTCACATGTTAATGGGTCATTCCGTGTCAAATCAACCAGAGGTCCCCGGCTCAAATTTCTGATTTTGCTAATATTTTTTTCTGAAAAAAGATACACATGTATAGTGATGAAAGCCAAAATATTAAATGTCATGGATGAATATTTACTGAGTAATCCACTATTTTGTAGAGGGGGGTCAAAATGGCAATTTTCACTAGAGATTCAGAGCCAAATTACAGGGGGGTAAACATGACTTCAGAAAGATGGCAGCATCATATTGTTATTTTTACACAGAGATTGGTAGGTCTGTTAGTAAAATCTGTTGACTTTAGCAATCTTTGTTACATTATGTGCCAATGGTGACCATTCAAAAACGAGGAAACGGCACTTTTCAATTTTTTACTCCAAAGTTTGCATGTCTGTAACTCAAGAAGTATTAAATATATTTTAATGCCCTTTTAGATATTGGGTCTTAACAAACTTTGATTTTGGCATCTTCATTTTTAAATATACTGGGTAATTCTAAACCCTAAGTAAATGGGATCCTGGGTAATCTTATTTTGCATTTCACACTGTTCATACTTTACCTAGAGTTAACAATTAACTCTGGTCATTCATAGTCTGACGTGTCACACTGTACATTCCTAAACCCTGGGTTATTGTTATTATTTGCATATTTGCATTGTCAACAGTGATGACAAGATAAACACAAAACCACATTTGGTTTTTGACAATTGAAAATGGGTAGGATACTAAATTTGGACATGGCGCTGCACTGAGTTATTAATATCTCTGGGATTAAACCATTCAGGGCCTTAAAAATGAAGATCCCAAAAGAAAAGTTTCTTAAGAACTAGAATCTTAAATCATATTAAGATAACTTTAATACTTCTTGAGGCATGCACATTTTAGAAAAAAGAACATTTATGACACTCAAGCAGGTATGTCCTATACAACTGTTTTGATAAAGGGAAACAAGATATATTTCTAGTTTCAGCATTACTTATTCTTCAGACATTTTGCTTTAAATACAATCAGTATCAGCTGTATGTAAAGTGACCAACATTTGGTTTTCAAAAACTGAAAATGGTTAATATTCAACAATCTGAAAATGGAGCCTCGTTGAGTTGCCCATATCTCTGGGACTGAATGATGCAGGGCCTTGAAAATTAAGATTCCAAAAGAAAAGTTTATTAAGAACTATAATCTAAAATCACATTGCGATATCTTTAATACTTCTTGAGTTATATGCACGCAAACTTAGGAAAAAGAACTCAGACCAGCCAGTTGTTTTGACAAAAGGAAACAAGATACATTTCTAGTTTCAACATTATTTCTTCTTCAGATATTCCTCTATAAAAGAAAAGAAGCATCATATTTTTGCAAATTGACCCACATTGGGTTTTTGACCACTGAAAATGTGTACAATTTAATGATTTACCCCTGGAGCCAAATTGGAATTCCAATATCTCTGGAACCGAACCATGTAGGGCCTTAAAAACGAAGATGAAAGGAAAGTTTGTTGAGACTCAATATCTAAAAGGACATTAAGATATCTTAAATACTTCTTGAGTTACAGGCATGCAAACTTTGGAGAAAATTTTGAAAAGTGCTGTTTCCCCATTTTTGAATGGTCACCATTGGCACATAATGCAACAAAGATTGCTAAAGTTAACATATTTTACTAATAGATCTACCAATCTCTGTGTAAAAATAACATTATGATGCTGCCATCTTTCTGAAGTCATTTTGAACCCCCTGTAATTTGGCTCTGAATCAAAATTGCCATTTTGACCCCACTCTACAAAATAGTGGATTACTCAGTAAATATTTATCCATGACATTTAATATTTTGGCTTTCATCACTATACATGTTTATCTTTCTTCAGAAAAATAAATGAGCAAAATCAAAAATTTGAGCCGGGGAAGTTTCTGAAATTTGGTTGATTTGACACTAAATGACCCTAATGCCAAATGTAAACACTTTTGGAGCCCTTTTCTAACCCTTTTTATAAGGTTCCATAAAGAGCCATGCTTTGAAAGGGTTATCTAGAAACCTAACAGTGTTATAAAGCATGTTTATGTCCATCATGTACTTTGGTGTAACTGAGTAGGCTATCAGTTTCGCTCTACAGAGGACAAGGTTGTGGGGAGTGACAGCATCTGTCTGGGTAGAAATACACATTTGAGTTTAGAGTCACAATGCATATCTCACATTTGTTTAAGTAAATGCAATTATGATTATAAAGGCCAAAAGTAGCTAAATGGACAGTATGTGAGCACTTCACAATGTTAAAAGAAAAAGTGGAAAAAAGTAATAGGATAGCTTAAATGTTTTTGTGACTGAAATTGAAAACTTTGTTCCCTAGCTTTTATCAAGTAAATGCTACTCCATTTCCCCCCAGTATAATAGCAAATGAAGTTACAAACCAAATGACTATGACTTTTGATTGCAAAACTTGTTTTCTTGGAAAATTCGAGCACATGTGACTCTCTTATGAAGCTAGACATATGATCACACACATCATTTGGGTCTTTTGCTCGTGAGAAAGCAGGTGACTTTCCTATTGTATTTGTTGCCTCTTAGTAGCACAGTTACTTCAAGTGTAAAGATCACAAAGCCACTTCAGCTTCCTCTGTGCATGTGAGATGAAAGGATTCAGAGTCTGAGGTTTGAGGGGGGATGTATGTTATTTACCTATCATACAAACATCTCTCAGAAATCACCAGAACAATAACGCTGCTCTTTTTAATTTATTGATATAGTACATTCACACAATCTGCAGTTATCATAGCTGGTTGATCTAAAAAATATAGTTCCTGAAATTCCAGTTCTAGAGATTTTGGTCGTCTGCAGTGATCAGTTAATGAGCTGTTCTGATCATCACTGTGCTCTACAAGATCATCAAGAATTCAGGTAAGTCATTTATATATTCATTATAACTTCACTTTTTCCCAAGAGGCTGTATTAATGTTTCTATACTATCCAAAATGATTTTTTTGAAGTTGTAAGTAAAACAAAGATTACTGGACCATGTTTTACAAGAAATCAGTGTAACTTACCATTTCTTTGTAATTATTTCTAAACTTTACAAGGAAATTCTAAGTGAAAATTGTTTCAAAGTACTTTTTTTTTTTTTTCAGTGTACAAACAGAGAAGAATTGAACCTGGACAGATCTGTTCTGGCCAGTTTGTGACTGCGAAACAACATGACTGAGGAGTATACTGACATTTACAACAACATCGATGACTATGAAGACCAGTTGTGTCGCAAAGACGAGGTGGTAAAAGTCGGATCTATTCTCATTCCATTCTTTTTCACAGCAGTGGTTGTATTGAGCTGCATTGGTAACATCCTCGTTCTGGTTTTCCTTGCACTCTACAAAAGCCTCAGACGCTTCACGCTGACCAACGTCTTCATCCTCAATTTAGCTCTGTCAGATCTGCTGTTCACTTTTGGACTTCCGTTTTGGGCATCATACTATATTTCTGGTTGGACATTTGGAGAGGCTGGCTGTAAAGCTGTGAAGTTTTTCTTCTATGTGGGCTTTTACAGCAGTGTGCTGTTCTTGACTCTAATGACCGTTCAGCGTTACATGGCAGTGGTTCATCCTTTGCCCGACTGGGAGGGATGCAGAGGCCTTTCTGTATCTCCTTTTATCGTTTGGATCCTGAGTGGAACGGTTGCACTGCTCAGTTCACTTCATAGTGAAGTTATGATAGAATCTGACAGCCAATACTGTGAATATGGCAGCGTTGAATGGAAATCTGGCATTGCTTATTTTCAAAATGCTTTTTTCTTCATTGCATTTGTAATCATGGGTTACTGCTATGGCAGAATGCTTCGGACGATCACAAAATCACGTACTAATAAGAGACACAAGACTGTTAGACTAACATTTTTTATCGTGCTGTTGTTTTTTATTGGTTGGGCTCCATATAACATTGTCATGTTCTTAAAATCTTTGACAATCCATCCATTCACAGACTGTGAAGTAAGCATAAGACTTGACTATGCATATTATGCTTGCCGAATGTTAGCTTTCTCACACTGTTGCATAAACCCAGCGATTTTAGTTTTTGTAGATGCAAAGTTTTGTAATACTTTACGAGAAATTTCAAGGAGGTTTTGTTTTGTGTAAAGACTCACGTATATGAATAAATATAAATTCGTATTTTTGTTACACTTGGTAAGATAAGAGAGACTCGAGAGGAAAGAGACTTTAAGTGCTTAAAGGAAAAGTTCACCCGAAAAAGAAATTTGCTGAAAATGTCCTCACGCTCAGGCCATCCAAGAAGTAGAAGTAGTTTGTTTCTTCATAAGAGCAGATTTGGAGAATTTTTAGCATCACATCACTTAGTCAACAATGGATGCTCTGCAGTGAATGGGTGCCGTCAGAATGAGAGTCCAAACAGCTGATAAAAACATCACAATAATCCACACCACTCCAGTCCATCAAAGTGAAAATCTTATTTATGAGAAAGAAATCCATCAAGACATTTTTTACTTTAAACTGCTGCTTTCAGCTAAAATATGACTCCTCTATCAATATTATTATTTTGGCCAGTGAATAAATCGTCCTGTCTGAATCAGGAGAGAAATATTCACAGATCAAGCACAGTGTCTGTGGATTTTGATGTGAGAGAAGAATAGGGGATGGACTTTTTCACTTCAGGAAGCGTTATTATGGATTATGGCTGGACGTGATGCAGAGGATCCATTGGTGAGCAAGTGATGTAGTGCTAAATTTCTCCAAATCTTTTCCGTTGAAGAATCTAACTCATCTACATCTTGGATGACCCGAGGGTGGGTACATTTTCAGCAAATTCTCATTTTTGTGTGTATTATTCATTTAAAAATTTGTAAGAAAACAAACACTGAAGAATCTGTCTGCACATGGGATCATATCATAAAACAAATTACAAAGAACACCTGAAACAAAAATGTTCAGTGCTATATCTTTGTGTAAAAGCATGTTCTAATTTGAATAATCAGATTCAAGAATCAAGTCAATATTTCAAGGCAAATATGTTGTGAATGAAGTGTTGTGAACTTCTCAAATACTCCCACCTAAAATAAACCATGACAACTGTTTGTGAAAATGCAGATTATGCTGTTTTGTTTTTGTGCAGTGAAATACGTCAAATGTAGTCATGACTGGAAGTTGACTTTTTTTCTTTCACGTGACAAAGTGTAAATTGTGGTCTGTGGAAGGAAGCACAGCATCATCATTGACCTACGTAAACAGGAAAATGGAAGATTTGAGATCATACCAAACTTATTTTTTGCATGTAATTTTTAACAGGTAAATATCAACAATATTAGTATGTTTTTAGAATACATACTGCACACGAGATCCCTGCAACCATTATCACCTTTATAAAAGCAACAAACTTTTAGAACTTTTTAAATGGCATCTTAATTATGAAATAAATACATGATTGAAAAGCAGTTTCTTTATGTATTTAATGAGTCTGTCCTACTGTTGATTTTAAAATTGAAACAAAAGCAAGGGTTAGAGCTATGCCGTTTTACTTATTAACATGAAAATTAAACGAATCATGTGAATACTGTAATGTAAACCAACTGTTTTGAAACTCCCATTAACTGGAAACTACCTTAAAATGTTACTAAGGAATTTACACAACACTTTAAAGAACAACTACTTTCACTGTGAAAACGATACTTTCATTTCACGTTTGTAAAGGAAAAGAGAAATGGGTTTTGAGGTAGGTGTCTTTAACCCTCCCATTCAACATAAAAAAACACTCCAATATCCCTTCCAAAACATCCATAACACTACATATTAGCCTCAATTTGCTGTGCAGCTTGCCAGTTTTGAGTCATATTAGTACTATCAGAACTGACAAAAAATTAAGGTAAGAATACTCTTCTTTCTTATTAATAAATAAATGTTTTACTTAAATATCTAAAATTAATCAAATACAATAATAAATTCTAATGACAAAATTAATATGATTATATAGAGAACATCATGACTGAAGAGTATACCGAGTATCCAGAACCAGAAGACCAACTATGTCACAAAGAAGAGGTGCTCAAAGTTGGATCCATTGTTATTCCAGTTTTCTTTGGTGTTCTGGTTGTGTGTAGCTGCATTGGTAACCTGCTGGTTTTGGTCATCCTGCTGCTGTATGAGAAGTTTAGATTGCTGATCAACATTCTGATCTTCAATTTAGCTGTGTCAGATCTGCTGTTCACTTTTGGACTTCCATTTTGGGCTTTGTACTTCGTCTACGGTTGGACATTTGGAGAGGCTGGCTGCAAAGCTGTGAGATTTCTGTTCTATCTCGGTTTTTACAGCAGCGTGTTGTTCTTGACTCTAATGACCGTTCAGCGTTACATGGCAGTGGTTCATCCTCTGTCCGACTGGGAGGGATGCAGATGCTTTTCAGTAGCTCCCTTTATCATATGGATGTTGAGCGGAACAGCTGCACTGTTAGTCTCCCTTCGTAGCCAAGTCTTAGAACATGAAGGGAATCTTTACTGTGAATTTGACAGTATTCAAGTAAAACATGCCGCTGTTTATTTACAAAATGTTTTCTTCTTGATTGCATTTTGCATCATGGGATTTTGTCACGTTAGAATGTTCCAGACAATCGCACAATCCCGAACAAAGGGGAGACACAAGACTATCAAACTGATATTCTGCGTTGGGCTGTTATTCTTCATTGGATGGGCTCCATACAACATAGTCATGTTCTTGAGAATTCTGCAGGATTATGGTTTGTCTTCATTCGTAGACTGTAGTGTATCCATTCGTCTTGATTATGCATTTTACACTTGCCGGCTGTTGGCTTTTTCACATTGCAGTTTAAATCCAGTGCTTTATGCTCTAATTGGAGAAAAATTTCGGAAACATTTACAAACAATATTGAAGAAAATGTGTTCAAAATAAAGCAATTCCGACCAATCCTGAGACAAATTACTTGTTGTTTTTGGTGTGTTTGTTAAATGCAACAAATCTCACAATGCATAGGCTACCACTCAAAATTTTGGGGTCAGTTTTTTTTAATTTTTATTATTAATACTTGATTCAGCGAAGATGCATTAAATTGATCAAAAGTGACATTAAAGGCATTTATAAAGTTATGAATGTTAAGATTTCTATTTGAAATAAATGCTGTTCTTTTGAACTTCGGAAAAAAAAAAGTATCAATGTTTCCTAGGGATGCTCCGATCAGGATTTTTGCAGCCGATACTGACTACCGATTTCTTGTCATGGTGATCGACCGATGCCGATTCTGATGCTTCAAGCTTTATATAGACGGTTTCATCAGGCGCACGCGCCTGGCCCGAAGTTAACTTCCGGTCTGTGTTTGTTTATCAGTTTAAACACAGTTAAAGTTAAGGTGATGAGTAGACTGAAGTTGGGCTCAGGTGGTTGTGCTGTGGGATGTGTTTCCCATACATTTATTTATTTGTGGCGCT
>NW_015641436.1:285048-289508 GCF_001515625.1 Sinocyclocheilus rhinocerous | reverse complement strand
GAAAATTTTCGATGTCATTTTCATTTCATCTTGCATGTTATATGCCTGATAAAGCAGCGTTTGTGAGCTCAGCGCTGCTTTGTGTACAGCTGTTACTGGGGAAACCTGTTTTTGTTCCGTCCTCCACGCTGTGACAACTCACAAAAGACTATTTTTAACCAAGCAGCGCGGAGAGCCGCTTCAGAAACGTGCTGCGGCTGGCTGATAAACACAAGCACTGACTAGAGCAGCCACGATCAGCTCAGGTGGAATCTGCTGTTAACAATGAACCATCTATTCATCATATCATCAAGCAAAACATACACGACAAACAGCAAATTTTTCATTGTTTCTCGAAACGTCATAGCATTTCCACACCGGCGATGACTGCGGCGCCAAATCATTTATGTCCCCACACATCATGTACATAGTCACGCGTTGACGTCATCAAATTGCGATCGGTTCCTGAGATCGGCCAAGTTGGTGAGTACCGAGTCATAAAATATGATTATTGGCCGATACCGATCTCCGGCCGATCGATCGGAGCATCCCTACCGTTTCCACAAAAATATTAAGCAGCACAACCGTTTTCAACATTGATATCAGCATATTAGAATGATTTCTGAAGAATAACATTACACTGAAGACTGGAGTAATGATGCTGAAAAATGAGCTTTGCATCATGGGAATAAATTACATTTTAAAATATATTTAAACAGAAAACAGTTATTTTAAATTGTAATATTATTTCACAATATTGCTGTTTTTACTGTATATTTTTATTAAATAAATTCAGCCTTTATAAGACTTCTCTCAAAAACATTAAAATAACATTTAAATGGTAGATTATACCATACATCTTCAATAATTATTAGTAGATCATATAATTGATTAAACATTCAAAATGATTGTGATTCATTTTTAGGTAAGCATGAACCTTCTACAAGGCAAACATACTTCTCCATAGTTACCTGGAAAAATACAGACATAATTTAGTTCCCTAAATGACCTCAAAGAAATATTGCACATTAAATAAAAGCTTGATTGACAGAATCTGTGGCATGCTGTTGAAAACCACTGAAAATTTCGAGATCCCTGTTCGAAAGAAAATGAATGCATGTTGCATGGTTTTCTTAAACATCTAAACCTCAGGAAAGAAAAGAAAAAAAAGATGTCAGCTTCACATTGGCACCATATAAACCACGGCTGAATCTAAACATCAAATCGTTTCACATGCAAAAGTTTAATCTAGGCCAGCAAAATGTCAAAAATCGCACAACCACAGCAGTAATTTACTGTGACAACTTCATTTGACACAGACACATGCACAAAGAAGCCTTTGTCGTTTCCAGATTAAAAGTTTATTGATTTTCATCATTTGTACATGCATATAGATTGACTCGGTTGGGAGAAAATGCTTCAGATTTTTAAAGTGGTACTCAGTGCTGTTGGTTAGGTCAAGGGCGCATGGGTGCTTTATCAGAAGTGCTCTTTCTTCACTGAGAATTCGGTCCCTGACGTCTCAGTAAACAAGTTGTGCTTGTTTTAAACCTTCACCCACCCTCTTACAAACAGATTTTGTGCAACATTTATGCATACTATTTTAGCGTTTGCATATCAAGGTTTACAATTTCTTGGTTTCAAGGTATGTAATTGATCCCTGCTTCTTTTTTTGCATGGTGTCCACTGACCATCCACTGATACTGACTTCAACAAAAACAAACTGAGATAGTCTTATAAATCGCTTTATAATATGTCCTATATAGGATACTTGGTTTTCCATTAGCCCTATTAACTATTGATGGTGGTGTCTGAAAGGGCTATATGATGCAGCAGGACTCACAGGGCCGACAGCATGTGTTACGAGCTTATGGATGAACAGGATTTTTCAAAAACAAAAAAACAAATCAGCCCTTTAACAACAGCTCTATAAACAAATCCTCAAAACTTCACGTCATCTGATAAGGCAAAGGAAAGACATAGGTAGCAGCATTGCAATTTAAAGAGATTCTGCTCGTTTTTTACTTCGTTTTGATTACTTTTGAAGGATTTTTAACTATTAGCTTGTATGGGTTCTACCGATGAAATAGACGTTATATTTCATATAATGAATATAACAGCATAAGTTTCTATAGTACAAGTTGCTTTCGGATGTGTGTGATTAATGCTACTGAAAAACAACAGCAGGGTGAATCTCACAAAAACACATCCAGGTCACATTTCATCCCAAAATCTAATGGAAAAAAGGTAATAAAATGTTTTATTTGAATCAGCATTAATTATAGGCAGTAGAACAACTGTTTACACAATGTACATACTTCACACTTTACATAATATATAATAATTTTTCCCATAATTACTGTAATAAGAAATGAAAGGGTGTGCTTAATTTAAACGCTAATATTTTTTTCCATTTAATTTTGAGTTAAACATATCATGGATATGTTCCTGAGCAAGTCCGATTCACCCAGTCATATCAGAAAATTAAAATTAAAATTTAGGATGACAGTTTTGCTTCGCTCAGACTGCGTAGAGAGAGCCGTACATTGGGGTGGAGTGAGATGAGGTCTTTGCAAACCATATCAAAAATCATAATTCAAGTGGCAAAAATCTGTTCAAGCTTTGCAAAGAGGGAAGAAAATATGTTCTCTTCATTTGAACAATAATTATAAAACTAAGCAGGGAGTTCAGCCACTCACAAACAAAACAAACATCATTCTCTTGTCACACATTCCTTATGGTTAGCACTTCACAGGAGCTTCCACGACAGCAACGACACTTTTCTTCAAGTATTAGAAGAAAGACAGAAGATGTGGTTCCTAAGGCGCACCACTTCAGTTTGAGGAGACAGGAGCTGATTACAGGAAGTAGAAGCCAAGAGATCTTAATTTCGTAATTTCTCTTTGCCATTTTAGGTGTCTAAGTGTCAAATGAAGGAAAGTGCATTGAGGGGGTCTCCCTCCGACTCGGTTTTCTTTCATTCCTGTGTTGCATGTTGCATTTCCACCATTATAAATGTTCATACATCTATACAGCTAAATAAGGTAAAGGGGCCATCGCATGTCACCCCAAATCCACGTTGTGTCCGGACTGACTGACCTGAACTTCACTATGCCGGGTTTTCCTCCAGTCCACTCACATTATGCATGCTGCCGTTCTCTCTGAAAGCCAATAAGGGAACCTTTTTCTTCTCCTCTTCTTCATTTTCCACCTCCTCTCCATCTCCATCTTGACGGGACAGTTTGGTCCCCACGGGAACCTCTATGACCTCCTCGAAAGCCTCTGTGACAGTGCCGTTTTCTCTGAGCTGGGCAGCCACACTTGAAGTGAAGAAAGGTGCCAGAGATTACAAACTGTTTTTACATCAAGTTTGAGTTTCTCAGATTAAGCACCTAGTTGTCTTAAATGCTTGTTTTTGTATTCTCATGTGAAGTCATTTGGGATAAAAGTGTCTACTAAATTAATAAACGGAAATAGTGCTCATACTGTTTGTAAACAAATGATCTAAAGTGCGTAGAAAAGAAAAAATAAGTTGGAGTTCCTCCTATCACCAGTAGAGGGAGGGAGAGATTCATTTACTACATTATATTGATCCATTTAGCAGACAACTATCCAAAGTGACTTTGAAATGTGGACAAATAAAAGCAATTTATAAAAAATAAACACAGGGACAGCAAATGTGCAGTAAGCATACCAATATCATCTTAAATGTCACAAAAATTCATCATTATCATTAACTCTTTCCCCGCCAGCATTTTTGAAAACAGTTGCCAGTGATTTTTATGATTTTCACTCAAATTTGATGGCCTCCAGTGTATTTTGATGTTTGAATATTTCAATATGCAATACACCAAAATAAAGATCAGAGCCTCTATTTAAAAAAAATAAAAAAAAATCAGTTTTATTCTAGCTTAAAGCATTCTTTTTTTATCAACACTTGAAGATAGGTAGGTTTCATAAAAAATGCATTATTTAGAGCAAAAAGGTGAGAAAATAAATTTTTTACTTTTATCTGGATAATATTCAGTACGATTATCAAAGCATAAATCCAGTAAATCGCTTCCATCAATACCTCCAAAGCTTGCACAGACATATACCACTTCCTGGATCAACATTTTACTCTGTAACATTATGCAGTTTCATTTATATGCTGTCTATTGCTGATGATTGCATTATTTTTCATATGCATCTGTTTACGTAAGAGATCGCTAGTTTCTCCGTCAAATCGCATCCATCAACACCTCCAAAGCTTGCACAGACATATACCACTCCCCGGATCAACATTTTACTCCGTAACATTATGCCGTTTTCATTTATATGCTGTCTATTGCTGATGATTGCATTATTTTTCATATGCATCTGTTTACGTAAGAGATCGCTAGTTTCTCCGTCCTGTTCATGTTTGTTCGGGAGGTTCTGTACTCGTTCAGAAGATGCGTAATAGTGCCCCCGAGTGTATAACAGTGAAAACACGGAAAGCC
>NW_015641436.1:266233-284246 GCF_001515625.1 Sinocyclocheilus rhinocerous | reverse complement strand
AGCCTCTACTTTTAAAAAAAAAAATCAGTTTTATTCTAGCTTAAAGCATTCTTTTTTTATCAACACTTGAAGATAGGTAGGTTTCATAAAAAATGCATTATTTAGAGCAAAAAGGTGAGAAAATAAATTTTTTACTTTTATCTGGATAATATTCAGTACGATTATCAAAGCATAAATCCAGTAAATCGCTTCCATCAATACCTCCAAAGCTTGCACAGACATATACCACTTCCTGGATCAACATTTTACTCTGTAACATTATGCAGTTTCATTTATATGCTGTCTATTGCTGATGATTGCATTATTTTTCATATGCATCTGTTTACGTAAGAGATCGCTAGTTTCTCCGTCCTGTTCATGTTTGTTCGGGAGGTTCTGTACTCGTTCAGAAGATGCGTAATAGTGCCCCCGAGTGTATAACAGTGAAAACACGAAAAGCCGTAAAAACTGGTCTTTGGAGGGGGAAGCGTTTTCTTGTAAAAGACGAGATAACTCATCAATGGCGGGGAAAGAGTTAATGATAATGATAATATCAAAAATACCCTCTATAATTATTAACAACTATATAATAATCTTATATATATATAAGTGTGTGTGTGTGTATATATATATATATATATATAGACACATACGAACTCTGGTCTCACCTGTGACCTGATGTGGGCAGTATGGGTGTAATGAAGCTGGGCCCCGTGTGTCCGTTACTGTCACTGCATACTGTCTCAGAGGTCTCCGGAGCCTGAGGGGCCGACACAGTTACTGAAGGGATGCTGGATATTGAACTCGCTAAGAAGGACAAGAGAGTGGAAGGTTAGAGATGTCAGATTCACAACAGGCATCATAAATTCAAAATGTCATGTCAGAGTAAGGAAACACTGGTGCACATGTAAATGTAAAAAATCACAAATCACCTGAATTATGTCCGCTCTGCTGGCTGACATCACCATTTCTCTGTGGGGTCGTTTTCTTCAAAATGTAAATAAATGGAAAAAAGTAAATAAATAGAAAGTGTGTTAGTGAAGAGCCAGCACTTCAAATTAGAGGTAACAATGCTAAAAAGAGGAAGGCAATTGCTCGCAGAGATTACATCTTACCTGATCAGATCGGCGTGTGCGTTTCATAATTTCCTCAAGGCGCTGTGACAGACAAGATTCAGATAACATTTAAACCCTGCCATTACCTTAACAAGCACTCAAAATGAAATTAGCTTACCTTCTTCCTCTCCATTCTCTCAGCCTCCTCTTTCTGGAAGTGTTTCTCTCTCTCCAGACGCAAACGCTCTGCCTCTTCTCTCTGGCGAGCCTCCTCTTCCTCTTTCTGAACATACAGAGCCACAAAAAACACATTTAGAAAACGTTTACATATAAAAATGTATAAAATCAGCATGCATTTACTTTAGGGTTGTCCAACCTAACATGTTACTGAGATGAATTACATGTTTAATGCTAGCTAGCACACATATTATAAAAAGTGGCTTTAGAAAATATTGCAGCATATTGTTTGCTGTATTTCTATATCATTAACCATAAGCCTTAATCTATGCCCTACAATACACAATGAATGCATATATTATGCATATAATATGCATTATATATATATTTTATAGTAAGACATTAGCAAACTACATAAATATACACACTACCATTCAAATGTTTGGGGTTGATAAGATTGTTTAATGTTTTATAAGCCTCTTCTGCTCATCATGGCTGCACTGATTTGACAAAAAAATACAGTAAATACAAAAATATTGTATAATATTATTACAATTCAAAATAACTGTTTTCTATTTAAGAATATTTATTCCTGTAATTTACTCCTGTGATTAGGGTTGGGTATCGTTTGGGTTTTTTACGATACCGGTGCCAAATCGATACTTTTAAAACAGTACCGGTGCCTAAACGGTACCTGAACCGATACTTAAAAAATATATATATATATTACCCAAAATAGGATGGATTGGCCATTATTGAGCGCTATAAACACATTTAATGTCTGTTTCATTCATACTGGACGCCAGAGGGCGCCCTCGCGCAAAAACTCCACATGTGCTTCACAAAAGAAATAGAACTCAGTCAGGAAATCCCTAATATGGACAAAGGCATTGCTATGGCTGTAACTGAGTAAACAGAAGATATAAACGTTTTGAATGATAAAACAAAGACAATAAACACTCGACTGCGACAATGTATAGTGTATCTGTGTTATTCAAGCCATCTTTGGTATTTTCATCATAATTAAGTATATTTATAATCCATTGCTAATTGACAGCCTTTTTACCATGTGCTTTTTACAGTATAGAACCTATTTTCTGCCTCATTCTGTGACAAGAAGCCACATCAGATCACAAAAGGAAGTGAATTCGTGAATTTTCTCAGTCGGGAAATTATTTTTCACGTGCGGTGCCGGTGATCCTTACGTCCGTTTCGGAGAACCAGAAAATAAAATTGAAATCAATCGCTCAAGCATTTAAGTGGCACCGAAATGAGGCACCGAAATCTGCGTTCTGATTGGCACTGGGTTTCGGTACCCAACCCTACCTGTGATTCAAATCTGAATTTTCATTATTACTCCTGTCTTCTTTGTCTGATTTGCTCAAGAAACATGTCTCATTATCATCAATGTTAAAAATAGTTGCGCAGCTTTATTTTTTGTGGAAACATGATACATTTTTATTCAGGATTCTTTGATAAATAGAAAGTTCAAAACAACAGTCCAAAAGAACTTTAAGTAACTTTTGATAAAAGTGTCTGCTAAAATGCAAAAATGTAACAGCATTATTTGCAATATAAATCTTTTGTAATATTCTAAATTATATCGTTATAAATCAATTTATTGCATCCTTGCTAAATAAAACTATTAATTACTTTTTAAAAATCCAAACTTTTGAACGATAGTATATATAAATAAATTCTCCTTAAATTCAAGAATTATCTACCAAAATGTCATGAGATTAATCACGATTTTTATAATCTATTTACAGCCCTAATGTTCACTAGTTATCTTACTGAAGCACACAGTGAGTGCTGAGTGTTTATTGATCAGTCTGGAGTGATTAATGAATGAGAATGTTGTGTACACCTGTTTCTGCAGGCGTTCAGCTTCCTCTCTCTCCCTCTGTGCTTTTTCCTCTTCTAAACGCTTTGCCTCCTCCTCTCGTCTCTTCTTCTCTTCTGCCTGCCGCTGTGCCTCCTCCTCTCTCTTCGCCCGCTCCTCTGCCTTCCTGCGGGCCATCTCCTCCCTGCTGCGCCTGCATACGCACAGGCACATAATGATTTCAAAATTTCTATCAAAATAAATGTGTGTTTGTTGCTTTGGTTTGGCTGTGTCTTACACACACCTTTCAGCCTCTTCCTGCTGTCTCTTCTCCTCCTCTTCTCTTTCTCTTTGTTCTCTGGCTTGCCGTCGTTTCTCAGCCAGCAGACGTGATGCCTCCTCAGGATCGGTTGTGCCTGCAGAGGGCCGTGTTGTTGGAGGACTTCCAGAACCTTCTACAAAACCAGAAAAAGGTACAGGAGTAGAATAAATGATGCAAATTTAATTGAACTTGATGGTTCACTAATGGTTGTATGGCATTACAGACCAGCAGAAGGCTCCGGTTTAGTTGCAGGAGACTCTGGTTCAATTTTGGGAGGTTCTACATCCTCTTTTTTGGCCCCCTCTCCTTCTGGAGTTGCTCTCGGACTCTCTGATGTCACTCTGTTAGGCCTGAGATTGCCTGGTGATAAGGACGGGTTACTAGGAGACAGACGAATTGATGCTGGAGGAGGTGGAGACCTGGACTTTTTGGGGTTAGGTGTCTTCTGAGGGGGTTTAGTAGTAGAGCCCCTGACGAACAGAAAACAACAACAAATCAATCAGTGAGCGAAAAGTAGTTTATAAACTTCTATTTTAGTGCAGGTTTTATTATATAGACACTATTTTATTGTTATATATTTTAGTCTAAGTTTTAGCAAATATATTTAAGAAATGAATTTCTCGCAAATCCTGTAAGAGGAATTCTAACATCATAAAATTATTGATAAATAAATTTACAAAAAAAATATTTCTTTTTATTTATATATACACTACTGTTCAAAAGTTTGGGATCAGTAAGACTTGCAATGTTTTTTAAAGAAGTCTCTTATGCTCATCATTTGATCAAAAATACAGAAAAAAAAACAGTAATATTGTGAAATGGTATTACAATATAAAATAATGTTTTCTATTTTAATATACTTTAAAATATAATTTATTTCTGTGATGCAAAGCTGAATTTCCATCAGCCATTACTCCAGTATAAAGTGTCACATGATCCTTAAGAAATCATTCTAATATGCTGATTTAGTATTAGAATTATCAATATTGGCAACAATTGTGCTGCCAAATATTTTTTGGGAAACTGCGATACTTTTTCAGGATTCTTTGATGAATAAAAAGTAAAAAAGAACAGCATTTATTCAAAATTGAAATCTTTTATAACAATGTAAATCTTTGCTATCACTTTTTAGCAATTTAACACATCCTTGCTGAATAAAGGTATTAATTTCTTTAAAAAAAAGAAAGAATAAAAATGTACTGACCCCAAACTTTTGAATGGTAGTGTATATTGTTAGAAAAGATTTCTATTTTAAATATATGCTGTTCTTTTTAACTTTTTATTCATCAAAGAATCCTGAAAAAAAGTATCACAGGTTCCAAAAAAAAAAAAAACATTAAGCAGCACAACAGTTTCCAGCATTGATAATAAATCAGCATATTAGAATGATTTCTGAAGGATCATGTGACACTGAAAACTGGAGTAATTATGCTGAAAATTCAGCTTTGATCACAGGAATAAATTAGATTTTAATGTATATTAAAAAAAAAAATGCAATTTTCCATCGTAAAATTTTTCACAATATTACCTTTTTTTTCTGTATTTTTGACTAAATAAACACAGCCTTGATGAGCATACGAAACTTCTTTAAAAAAACATTAAAAATCTTTTGAACGGTAGTGTATATATTTCCCGAATTAATGCCTTGCTTGAGTGAAGATTGGTTCTAACACAAAAGGAAAATCAATGATTAAGTAAATGTGAATTTATTTTTGTTATTTTTGGTTTTTAAATTTACTAAACCTGGTGGGCTGTTTATAAAATATATACACAAATTTTCAGTCTAAAAAAAGCACTGTTGATACTTTTATACTTATATATTATTCTTTACAATCTTGTTTTCATTTTAAAAATGGCATTTATACCTGTTGGGGGATGGATTGGTGACCCTGCTGCGATGACCGACAGGTGAAGGAGATCTCTTGGGTGTGAACAGGCTCAGATTGGTAGTGGGATATGCCAGGTTACTCCATGACTTTCTCACATTGTCCTTATCCTTCCTGTCAATCTGCCCAATGAAACACACAAAATACATCTTCTGAGAGACATCTACCGTACTTCCATACTACATTATACAAAGATCAACACACTTCAATTGGTTTACATAAGCAAGTAAGACTTTTAAAGCATATGGCACTTTCACAAGCACAAACAAATAACACAATTACTGTACAACAATAACTAATCTTGTGTGTTTACTTACCGGCAGATTCTGGGTGGTCTTTCTGCGAGCGCTGCTGTCCAGAGGGATGAACCCTGCTCTGATTGGTCTCTCAAGATTAAGGCCTGCTTTGATTGGTCGTTCAGCACTGCGTGACTGGATGGACTTGAAGGACATGGAGCTCATTGGATGACAGGAGGCTGAGCGAGGACAAACGGGGGTCACTGTACCACAGGCAAGTTTAACCAACCGACCAGGGAGTATTATGGGATAAATAAATTGATTCAATATGGACAAGAGGAGCGACAGGGAGGGAGGCAGTTGTGCAAAAGAAAAGGGTTAAAAAGGGGTGAATGAGTGATGAAATAGTGGAAAGGGAAGAACAAGAAAGTGTGTATTAGTATCTACAAAGCTCTAGGAAGAAATTAGGCAACATCATCCATCACTGTAGGGAGGACAATCTGAAACCTGTTCAGAATGGCATACTACCATACTATTTTTGCAGTATGCATGATGTATACTGTGCTTAGTGGGTACATTTACTGTATGCAAGGAACTGAAATTGCCAAAATATTAATTATACAGCCAGAACACACGGAGTGGCATATTATATCCTATAATGCAATGCACTAGACATTTTTGGCTTGACAAATGAACTAGAAACAATATGTGATTCTACTATGCCTTTAACTAATTATTTTATTTGACTGAAATTGGAATAAAAATGAAAAATAACATTTTTAATTCAGAGACAAAAACTGGACATCATTTAGGCCTACTACAATAAAAATAAAATGTAATGAGGTTAACAACATTGCATACTTATTGTTTGAAATATGTATTCACACTGCAAAGCGTTTCACGCATGATTATAAAAACAGCAGGCAGTAAACAGTACGGCACAGTATGCAGTAAACAGTGAGGTAGTATTTCATTCTGAACAACACAGACACTTTCATTCCTGAGTCAATGATGAAGCTGTTGCCCATGTTAGAATTTAATCAGTTGATAACAGCATCCCCAACCAGAAACACAAGCCACTGAGAGATTAGCTTAGCATCAGGTCCATTTGTGCGCGCACACACACACACACGTCAGTTTAAGATGAAGTTGGCAGCAACTGGGCAAGGCTGTCGCTGAGAGAAAAGTCTGTCTGAAAAGGGTGTTTTGTTTTAGGACAAGGGCCTTGCCAGAAACAGCCCTCACTGTTCTACAGTACTCTCATTCCCTTCTTTCTCTGCTCTCTTTCTTTGTACATACATGTGTGTTCACAATAAAATGTCCTGAAGTTCTGCTATTGTATAAGTATCAGTTGCAAACAAAGTTAAAGCTACTTTGAAACTGCAGTCTCAATGTGGCAGAATAACTTTAAGATTTCTCAGCTTAACTTAAGAAGTATTTGAAGCACCAACACATGCATGTTATTTTATACATCTGAATTGTAAACATTTAAAATGGCTGGCAAAAAAAAAGGCACAAAGCAAATTTCCCATCTTATCTGTATGAAAGCTTAACCCCACCATGGAATTGAACATTAAAAAAGATAACTTGCAATTACAAGCTAAAAACCACTAATTGTGAGTTTATATCTTGCAATTTAGACTTGTTTTTCTTAGAATTCTGATTTTACATCTCGCAATTATGTTTGTTTTGGAATAAAAAAAGTTTAAAAAGTAAATTTGACATTTATCTCAAGTTTTCTCACAATGCAGATTTTTCTTCTAGGAATTGCTTACATCTCCCAATTTTGACTTTCTGTCCCATAATTATGAGATGAAAAGTTGGAATTACCTTTTTTATTTAAGCAATTACCTGCTTCTCCAGACAGAGACATGGCGCTGCGACTCCTGGCCAGGTAGGAGTGTGTTGGTGTCTGTAGTCGACTGATCACTGTATTCTCCCATGCAGTAAGAGGCATGCGACGCATACCTGGACAACACACGCACATTTTCTCTTATATACTGCCATCGTTATTGAAAGGAAATATTTGGTTGTCCAGGGACAAAATGCTAAAAAGTAGTTTGCACATGCAACAGTAGAGCAACTGACACAGATGCATCACATGTATTCATAATATCATATGCCCAGAATAGGTTACCTATTTGCATCATCTGCTGGTGATAGTGAATCATGCATGTTTTATGTAAAGTTCTATGTTAAGCGAGACTGACCAATAAAGGAAATACAGGATTTTTTTACCCTAAATGTAACCACTAGCAGAAAGACAACATGAAACTGCAATTGCAACCCATTTAAAGGAATAGTTTACGCAAAAATGAACATTTGCTGCAGATTTACTTAACCTCAGGCCATCCAAGATGTACAGTAGATGAGTTTTTTGTATTGAAACAGAGGACTATTTTAGCTGGAAGCAACGGTTTTAAGCTAAAATGTTTTAATTATGGATTTGTTTCTTGCAAACATGCAGCTTTTCACTTCACAAGATGTTAACTGATGGACTGGAGTCGTATGGATTATTGTGATGTTTTTATCAGCGGTTTGGTTTCTCATTCTGACGGCACCCATTCACTGCAGAGGATCCACTGGTGAGCAAGGGATGTAATGCTAAATTTCTCTAAATCTGTTCTGATGAAGAAACAAACTCATTTATGACTTGGATGGCCTGAGGGTGAGCACGTTTTCAGCAAATTTTCATTTTTGGGAGAACTATTTCTTTAAGTTAGACCAATAAATAAAATAAAAACAGGGTTTGTTACCATAAACATAACCACTTGTGGAAAGACAACATGAAACTACAATCACAACCCATTTAATGTGTGTGATATTTTTTTAATTGAGAGAATATTTTTGGGCAGGACCTGATGTTATCCATCAGGATTCGACTGGACCATGAAAAGTGAGTTGTGAGTTTATGAAATTAATATTATTTGGTCCACCCTACATACCCTGTCACGCAGCAGAAAAGTAATTTCAGTAACTACATTATGATGAAAAACAATGTCAACAATTTGCTTCTTTAAAATAAGATGCACTGATAAATTGTGCACAATTTGACATTAAAAAATAAATCTATTTTGATTTCATGTTGTCTTTAAAAAAAGGTTGCCAACTGCTGAAGGAAAAATGCATGCAAGAACTAAATATCAAAACAAGTTTACAATATAGTCAAATCAAGCATGCAGCATGCACACACAGTAGAACTTTTTCCCATTATTGTTATAGCCAAATTATTGTTTGCAAATGAATAAATCATTTAAAACTTTTATAAACTAACTTATATAAACTAACATGCAATATTTGTAAATACTGGAAGAGATCACATGACTCCAGAGTAGTGTTGCTTTCGTCAACGAAAATTATGACTAAATATCGTCGTCAACGAACCTTTATCACGTGACGAAAACGAGACGAGACGAGACGAAAATGCTGGTCATGTGACGATGACTATAATTAAATGTATAATGCAATATCGTTGACGAATAAATATACTATATTGACTGGGTTAAATGTAATTGCATTTCTAAAAAGAGACTAAAATACAATTTTCATTGACTAAAACTAGACTAAATGTCATCAGTTTTCGTCGACTAAAACTAGACTAAAATGCTCAGACTTTTAGTTGACTAAAACTTGACTAGACTAAAAAGAGTATGAACGTGACTAAAACTAATAAAAACTAAAATGACAAGTTTCACACAAAGACTAGACTAAAACTAAAATTAAAACAGGCCGCCAAAAACAACACTACTCCAGAGTTCTGTGTAACCAGGGCTCAAGACTGAAAATTACAAATTACAGAATTGTTTGATTACAGACTTATTTGTTAGAAGCACTTGGTCATGCTCACATTGTGTAGATGCAATGGTAATGCCTACATTGAAACAGAATATGCACTTCATTGAGTGCAAAGCTTCTTACTTGAACACGTCACTTCTCATCCAACAGTTACTGTGTAATGTGAAGGAGCAAAAGGCATGCATTTTAAAGAAATGTAATATATGTGTAACTGAAGTCACATATTGACAAAAAAGTTTTGTAATTGATTGTTCTGTGAACTGTTCATTCAGGGTTTTTTTTTCATTTATGATTATTTTATTTGTAGTCTGGAGCCCCGGACAGCACAGGTTTGAACCCAGTAGGAGAGCATCAAGAAAGATTCCTGGATTTCTGAAATCCACCTGCTGGTTTGTCCTGAGGTATCTTCTCTTTGGAGATTTGGGATTTAGATTGTGTTTTTTTAATCAAGCAAGACGACGAGAGAGATGTCTGCTTCTGTAAGGCTTAGACGGTACAGCACAATCACACAGCACACAAATACACACACACAAAGACAACATCAATTGAACATGGTGATTCTTGGTAAACTATTCAAAAAGAAAACAAAAACCTAATTTGGCTATGTGATTGATTGTGTAAAACGTAAAGAGATAGTGTGCGTGTTTACCTCTATCTGGTGAATTCAGCAAGGTGGCTGAGGAAGATGACAGGCGTTTAGAAATGACTGGATCTGTGGGTTTGGACAGATTCATAGTGGAGGCTGACCTTCTGTCAGTATCTACAAACACACAGATGCAAGATACAACATCAGATGCACACCTTAAAGGCATAATACAGACAAATGCACAAAAAAAAGGACTAAAGGGAGATAGAAAATGAGAAAGAGGGCATAAGAGGCTTTACTAAGACTTTTTCTACTGTGTGTTTACCTGCAGTTTAGGGATGCTAATTTTTAAGTTAGGAAAAGTGCTTAGCTACATATACTAACGACTACAGAGGATGACGGCACACTCATCTGCTTAATGCTCACAATCTGCCTTCCATCTGTGTGTCCCAGAATGGACAGACACATTGACGACTTTAAAACTAGCAGGACATCTGTGATGTCTTTTAAACACTTTAAAAAGTATCTAACATCACCAATATCTACATTACCAGACTTTAAAGGGGTCATATAATAAAAAATAAGATGGAAAATAAAAATACATTGATGTACAAAACTAGTCAGTATTTTTTTTTTTAAGTGATCTAAAGGCTTAAATTTTAATGCTTGAAATTAGTTTAGTAGACAAAAAAACTGCATTTTTTTATTTACAAAACTATTTTACTACAGTTAGTATCTATATATTAACCATCAAACATTACAGGTCAATACATATAATATATTAATCTTAAAAGTGTAATAGCAAAAAAGAAAAACCTAAATGAAAGAATAAAAGCTGATGGACTATAAAGAAAAAAAAGTGACAAAAAGATAAATGGCCCCTTTGAAACAGAAACTACAAAATAGCTAAATTCACATCTTACATACTACTGGTTAAGCAGTTTGTGTTTCTGGCTCCATGCTAACTGCTGACAGGAAATGAAAAGAAATCTAAATCATTTATGGGGTGATGCTACAAGCTTTAGCTAATGCTGCTAGTCTGCTGCTCTACACTGATTATTATATTCACATTTCGATCGAAACTGCTGCTGACGCGCCAAGCTGTAAACACCATGATAGTGCTCCAGCCCAGCTAGATCCAATGAAAAGAGAGCAGAATCATCAAAACCTGAGAGATAAAGATAGAGAGAAGCAGTGAGAGAGAAGAGAGAAGGATGGATACAGAACCATACAGAGAGAAAGAAAGATATTGATGGAGCAGTAAATAAAGGAAACAAAGGGAGTGTGCGGTGAGCTCATGGCTCTGAGTCAACACATGTGAGCAGAGCATAAAGAAATATGCTGTACTGCAAACAATATGAATTTATATTTAAAAAATGTTTAAATCCTTAAAAAAAGGCTAAAGTGAGCTTGTACTTGGGCTGCGCAATTAATCAAAGCAACTGAAAACGCAATACAAAAAATATGTTTTAAGGGCTTCCTGTATTATTCCAACTAAATAAAAGCTTGACTGTTTTACATTTGAAAAGAAATGAAGACAGCCATAAATCTTAGTATTTATACTAAGATTACTTAAATCTTAGTATCTTAGTATTTATACTAAGATACTTTCATTTTCATTTTACAATTCTATCTGCACTGTTAAATAAAATTATTATTCTATTATTATTTTTCTTAAATACATCATTTTTTAAATTACAGAGAAATTACAATAGTAATTTCTTATTTAACAGTAATAATAATTATGTCATGTTTCAAATTGAAACTGCAAATTTTAATCAGGAAAAAAAACATTTTTGCCTACATTGTGCAGTCCTATAATGTATTACAGTGATGTATTACAGTAGCAATGTTTTGCACCAGCAAGCAACTTACTTGGGTTCAAACATTCCCAGTATTTGATTTGTGTGTGTGTGTGTGTCTATTTTATTGTCATCCAGATAAAAGTTGATAGTATGAAAACGGGAATATGTTATAGTTCACCTCTATACAACAAGCAACATCATCTGATGTGTGAGTATTTTTACATTTTCCAGAATCTCTTTACAGTATAACCATATTGATCATTCTGTGCACATGTGTGTTTACCGTTGTTGTGTGAGGTGCTGGCGGAGAGCGTTCCACCCCAGCTCCAGCGGTTTGACTTGGGCCTGGCTCTCTGACTCCTCTCCATGGTCCTCCTGATAACAGCCTCATACCGGACCTGGAACACACAAAAAGACTTTCTCATTCTGGAGAGCATTTAATTGGTCAAAAATGTCCTTTTTATTTAGTTTTTCAAGAATTTATCCTCTAACAAACGCACACCACTTTTTACAAAATGTATGGTTCGCCTTTAGTATTTCCTTTACAATAATAAAAAATGGTCTCTGTATATATTCACAGTTATGACAATGTAATGCAGGTTCTCAACCACCTTCTCCTCCTCTAGTTTCTGCCGTCGTTTCTCCTCCACAGCAACGCGTCTCCTCTCCTCCTTCACTCGCTGCTCCTCCAGCTTTTTCCTGCGCTCCTCCAGCTGTCTCTCATGAAACTGTCGGGCTCTTTCCTCTCTCTCCAACCACTTGGAACCTCGTACAGCTGCACATACACAATTCATTTCAATTTTTTTTTGTTTAGTGCTTTTCACAATACATAATTTTTTTAAGCACTTTTAAAGATGAATCGTGTTTCAATGTTACAATTAGGAAACATCAGCCAAACCTGAGTTTATCAAGGTTATCTCCATGTGTAATATGCAACTATAAGATAACGCATTATGCAACACTTTGAATGTGTTCAGCAGAAATTACAGCTTATTCTTGTAATGATTAGGCTATAATATAAGAAAAATATTTGACAGCTTTATATGTCGACCCAAAGTTGGCATCATCTAGAGTCTTTGCACATGTTGGCGTCATCTGAAATCTTCACAAATGATTTTCCTTAATCAAGAAAAGGATTTTTTCTGGTAGCCCTATAACTCTATGGCAACTATACATTTAGAAATGCCTGCTGAAAAATGGGATTTGTTTATAATTTCAGCTCTTTCTAATGCAAGTTTTCTGTTGGAAGGAATTCTGGAAATCATTCTACCTATCCATCTACCCATCCATTGTTCTATCTATTTGTTCATAAGACCAAAAAACATTTAAGTTCAAGGCTTTTTAACTTCTCTCTTAAAAACTTTGTTTTTCAATTGTTGGAAAAAGGCTGTTATTGAAGGACGGGGCAGCACAACTATATTAAACTCCACAATCCTCAAAAATTGTTACTCAATTCACAAAAATAAGCTGATTATAACAAGTCTTAAAGGTACAGTTGCAAAAAAAAAAAAAAATTCAGTTTAATGCTACAGCTCAGAGAAAAGGTGGACAATGGTCATGTGAAAGTGAACCTCAGGGGAAAATGATCAAATATGAAGAAAGGCAGATGTTAATAATCGACATTGTTGATTATAAATTTCATTATCATCCAAGCACTTCAGTAAAGTAAGCACAATTAATCCACCAATCTCTCTCTGGCCTCTCTGTCCTGGCCTCTAACCCCTTACATAAAACTGGGTGTCCTGGTAACCACCTCGCCAAGAGTTTACATAACAACTGCACCTCGCCACAGCAACCTGCCCCATCCAGTTAGTCATGCAGTTACGGACAGAAGAGAACAGACAGACACAAGAAAGAACAAAATGGGTAAAATCAGCAAGAAATGTAACCCTTTACATGGTGAAGAAGGTTTGTTTTGACATACAAATTCACATGATTTACTGAATTATACGAACAATACATGAACATCTAACTTTGCTTTTAGACTACACTTTTTACCCATTAAGACTTTGATTAGGACTGAGTGAGTCTCTGATCAAAGGTCATTTCTACAGCATCTGTGTGTTTTCATAGTAAACCACTGCGACTCTTCAAGGCAACATGGCATCATGACCGAGCATATGACCTCAAGTACTTTCATAATAATTGCCTTTGTTCATGTGATGCCTTTTAGTCCCACCAAAAGTATGACATGCGTGAATGCCATTTCAGTCGTGCCTGGAAGTGTATCAATTAACTATGTAACAAAAGCTAATTATTGCTATTTGTGAGAACTAAATGTCAAGCTGTCAATGTGACGTTACAGCTGTGAATGTTTAGTTTTTAACATTTTGTGGGTGAAGAATAGCTACAAAAGAACTACTCATATAGACCCATTATGAGGTCTCGCATGACCAAACTACATTTCCCATCATTCTCTGAGGAAGCACAAGAGTGATTAAAAACAAAGTAGGCTTCAAAACAATTCACAAAAATAAGCTAATTAAAACAAGTCTTAAAGGTACAGTTGCAAAAAAAAAAAAAATCAGTTTAATGCTACAGCTCAGAGAAAAGGTGGAAAATAGTCATGGGAAAGTGAACCTCAGGGGAAAATGATCAAATATGAAGAAAGGCAGATGTTAATAATCAACATTGTTGATTATAAATTTCATTATCATCCAAGCACTTCAGTAAAGTAAGCACAATTAATCCACCAATCTCTCTCTGGCCTCTCTGTCCTGGCCTCTAACCCCTTACATAAAACTGGGTGTCCTGGTAACCACCTCGCCAAGAGTTTACATAACAACTGCACCTCGCCACAGCAACCTGCCCCATCCAGTTAGTCATGCAGTTACGGACAGAAGAGAACAGACAGACACAAGAAAGAACAAAATGGGTAAAATCAGCAAGAAATGTAACCCTTTACATGGTGAAGAAGGTTTGTTTTGACATACAAATTCACATGATTTACTGAATTATAAGAACAATACATGAACATCTAACTTTGCTTTTAGATTACACTTTTTACCCATTAAGACTTTGATTAGGACTGAGTGAGTCTCTGATCAAAGGTCATTTCTACAGCATCTGTGTGTTTTCATAGTAAACCACTGCGACTCTTCAAGGCAACATGGCATCATGACCGAGCATATGACCTCAAGTACTTTCATAATAATTGCCTTTGTTCATGTGATGCCTTTTAGTCCCACCAAAAGTATGACATGCGTGAATGCCATTTCAGTCGTGCCTGGAAGTGTATCAATTAACTATGTAACAAAAGCTAATTATTGCTATTTGTGAGAACTAAATGTCAAGCTGTCAATGTGACGTTACAGCTGTGAATGTTTAGTTTTTAACATTTTGTGGGTGAAGAATAGCTACAAAAGAACTACTCATATAGACCCATTATGAGGTCTCGCATGACCAAACTACATTTCCCATCATTCTCTGAGGAAGCACAAGAGTGATTAAAAACAAAGTAGGCTTCAAAAACACACCAAATGTGCATACTTTGCCTGGTTTTGTTGTAGTGCCACTAAGAAAAACCAGCTGAAAGGTTAAAAGGAGAAATATGAAATTGCCCAACGTGTCACTTCTTTCCTGACCAAAAATAACAAAAATGCATATGACATGGTAATTACAATCAAAACAAAAATAATGTGACAATCAAAACCAAAATCAAGTCTCATTGTACTGAAATTCCCACTAAATACACTGCTTGATTCTGAAATATGTGTCACATTAAAGAAGTTAATTGTGTAGCATGTTGTCTTTAATGACAACGTGTGCATGTTTGTCATACCATTCTGCTTCTCCAGCTCCTCCCTCCGTTCACGGGCGAGTCTCTGCCTTTCGTCATTCTTCAGCATGAGAGGCTCTGCAAACAAGCACACAAATGCTGGATGAGTTCTGAAAGTAAAGTTGGGAGATGTCTGCATATATGTACAGCTAGCAGTACGTGTGGTGTGTCTGACCTGGTCTGGTAACGATGTGTATCTCTGTGGGGCTGGGAATGGTGTAGGTGTACTGTCCAGAGGCTGATGAGTCCGGTCGACTCCATGATGACTTCTCATCTGCTCTGAGAAGGTAGTCAGAGCCTGATTGACAAAGACAGAGGAGAGAGAAGAGGGAAAACCCAAGCTGTTTATTCATCACTATATCGAGAATGAAGAAAAAGAGAAAGTGAAAATACAAAGTGAGTGAAACACCCAAGACTATTGATAACTATCGTTATCAATTGCATTGGTGGTCTAAATATTAAAATGAAACATGAAACATTAAATATACAATATATAATAAATATTAATATAATACAAAATATAAAAACATTAAATATGGATAATGTATACATTTTGAGGAATGATTTTACTATTTTTACACTATAATACTTTAAGTAAACATGATAAAATGGCAAAATGCCAATAACTGCACACATACTAGTCTCATGTTGTCATTTCTAAACTGGAAAACTGAATGAAATTTGTTAATTAATTATTTTTTATAGAAATGTCATTTTTATTAGCACAGTGATTATCACAATATATACTGCACCAAAGCATTGTCAAAAAGCAAAGTTGTGCGCATTACATACTGTTGATTTACTCAAAGACCCTCTCACACTCTTTTAGGAAGTGACTGTAAGAAGGTTTATGACCCGACAGACCTCAGCCTGGGCAGTAAACATTTCCTTGAAAACAGGTGCCAGATAGGCTTATGAATCCATGGGTAAACATATAAAGTATATATGGCTTGAGAAGGTTTAACCATCTACAGACAGAAAGTGTATTTGTAGTGTTACTATAATCAGGTCTCTACATCTGCAAGCTTCCTGTGATCAGTAACACGTCAGAATCAGCAAACTGGTTAAATTGTGTTATTGATTCCCCCTCTATAAAACCAATCAACCTCCTACTGTGTGCGTCATCACACGCATCAATCAATAATAGTTATATGTTATCTTGTTGTGCATCATGCTTTTTCATACAAACTTACGATACAGAAATTGCAGACACAACATCCCTCAATTAACTTGGTCATGTATCTTGTTTCAGAATAATATCCTAAATACAAATGAGGTACAAAGCCATTTCTGTAGCAATTGTAACATTCAAAATTCAAACATGTTATAAAAAGCTTCAATAGCATAAAAAAGGAAAACTATAGCCGTCCTATACATAACACCCACATGCTAGTGTGTATTATAGCTCCCACAAACTGTGATCTTTAAACAGTGCTACCCATAATTCCACAGTGGGGGAGGAGGGGATGAACAAGCCATGGGCAGATGGTGTGTCTAGACGAGGAGGGAATAGATAAAGGACAAAAACAAAACTAGCAAAGAACATTTTAGCAAAAGTCATTTACGACTCATGCCAAAAACAAAGCATCCTTTTCTACCTAATAAACTATGGTCCTATGATTCCAACGCAAAAGAAATCCAGTCATAAAACTAAAACTTAATCAAATAGATGAATAAATCAAAAGTAGGGCTGTATAATAAAATTGCTATATGACTGATGTATTTTAATATTTAAAAGACTGCTACTAAAGTAAGAAGTCTTTATGTTCTCTGTCTCAGAGTGAATGAAGAGTCACTTCACCAACATTTCACCATTTCATTTGATAAAAACTATTGTTAAATACTAGGCATGGGACAATAACCCGTTTCAAGGTATAACGCGGTTTGGAAAAGTCACGGTTTCAAAACCACTAAAATTTTTCGTTATACCGTTCCTGCGGTATGCAGTTTTTTTACGTGCCGTCAAAGACGGAATGTGCAGGACTCCCTCAGTTGTGTGCAGCGAAGAGCGTAACGAGTCACACGACCCCTCCTCCTCCGGTTGGTGCGAGCGGTCAGTGAGAGTCACCTGTGTGTGGGATGGCCGAAGGATGTGAATCCCTGGAACTTTTTCCCCCGACAAAAAAGACGAAGTCTGTCGTATGGGAATTTTTCGGGTAATGTAGACTATGTAGACACGATGTTTCGTACAGATGACGTTTTAGCGCTGATCGCTAAATACCGTATTGGCCCGAATATAAGACGACCCTGATTATAAGACGACCCCCCTTTTTCCAGATGTACCTTTTGGAAAAAGGCTTTTTAAAAAGCAAATTTTGTTTTTTCTCAGTAAAACACATTTTGTCTTCAATTATTTTCATATTGCATATTTTTCCTATTTTAATTTTTGTTTTGAAAGTATGGTAAAAACTGGTAAAATGTACCAACAATCACATTTAAAAAATATACACTTTTTGATATACCATAAAAACAAACAGGTAGCCGGCTATCCATCTAAAAGTAGCCTACCAAAATCTTATTAACAGGAGAAGTTAAATCTTACTGTAGTCTTCAAATCTGGGTACTGACTTAC
>NW_015641436.1:265273-265714 GCF_001515625.1 Sinocyclocheilus rhinocerous | reverse complement strand
GGTATGCGCAGTTTTTTTACGTGTCGTCAAAGACGGAAAGTGCAGGACTCCCTCAGGTTGTGTGCAGCGAAGAGCGCAACGAGTCACACGACCCCTCCCCCTCCGGTTGGTGCGAGCGGTCAGTGAGAGTCACCTGTGTGTGGGATGGCCGAAGGATGTGAATCCCTGGAACTTTTTCCCCCGACAAAAAAGACGAAGTCTGTCGTATGGGAATTTTTCGGGTAATGTAGACTATGTAGACACGATGTTTCGTACAGATGACGTTTTAGCGCTGATCGCTAAATACCGTATTGGCCCGAATATAAGACGACCCTGATTATAAGACGACCCCCCTTTTTCCAGATGTACCTTTTGGAAAAAGGCTTTTTAAAAAGCAAATTTTGTTTTTTCTCAGTAAAACACATTTTGTCTTCAATTATTTTCATATTGCATATTTTTCCT
>NW_015641436.1:263246-264236 GCF_001515625.1 Sinocyclocheilus rhinocerous | reverse complement strand
TGCCACTGTTTGAGTGTTGTACGGAGAGACCCCGCGCGCGTGTGTGTGTGTGACACTCGCGCTCTCTCTTTCCCTTATGTGTGTATGGCACACATCCTCGTACCTCACCGCTCCAAACCATAGCTTCAAACTTAATCTGGGAAAGGTGAACATTCCTGCATCATAACTTGGACTGAAAGATGAATGTGTAGAAATCGAGCATGTCTCCAAAAACCTTGCTGAGCTGCAGGTTTAATGGCTGCATTGTTTTTTTCTGCGCTTGCGCATTGATAGGTGAAACAACAAACAGCCACCCACAAATAGTCTATAATAGGGATGTAACGGTATGAAAATTTCATATCATGGTTATATGACCAAAGTTATCACGATTATCAATAAATCCCGTTTTCAGGGGAGCCCATGTCTTATTAAGGGGAGCCGAGCTCCCCCTAGCTCCCCCGTAGTTCGCACCCTGGCTGCAGGTTTAGGCTCACTTAAGTGACTGCACTTAATTATGAAGAATTAAATAACTTATTTTAATTATTTAGCCTGACATGTTTACTGTTCCAAAATGTTCTATATGTTTCTTAAAAATAAAATATATTGTGTTCAGTGGGAAAAAAAACGTTTTTTTTTTTTTTTACGTTGACATTTAAAAATAACATATTTTAGAGCTGTAATCGCAATACCGTGATACCGTGAAACCGTGATATTTTTTTTATCTAAGGTTATCATACGTCAGAATCTCATACTGGCCCATGCCTATTAAATACACACAGACATTCAAGGCTCTTAACTACAACCCATCAAAATAAAGGTTTAACTTTAAGAAATTAACAGAAATATATTAATACTATATAGTAGAATGTCCTAATAACAATAATACAATTAATTAAAACATTATTATTTTAAGAAATATCACACAATCTTTTTACATCCATGTTCTGATTTAAACTGTAAACCTCTATAATGCAGCACTGTTTGTGAAAGAAAAAAAAAAAAAAAAAAAAA
>NW_015641436.1:255907-262853 GCF_001515625.1 Sinocyclocheilus rhinocerous | reverse complement strand
AAAAAAAAAAAACATTTGCATTTGATTTTTAAAAAATTAGTTTGATGCATTTATTGATTACCACCATATTTGATAAACAAACAAATTTGCATTAAATTATAAACATTTAAAAATATATATTTTTAATGATTTAGGAATTCAGAAAAATATGATAGAAAAGAAAATGTTTCATAATTATTACAATTTGAATAAACTATTTACTTGTTCAGGTTTAATGAATTAAATTAATTAGACATGCTTTTTGATTTTTAACAATAATTAAATCATTAAAATGGAATCCAGAGAAGTTAAAAAAGAAAACACAGAATTTGGGAAAAAACAAAACAGAATTTGGGGGGTAAAAAAATGATTTCATAGGGGCCTAATACACGTTTGAATGCCACATAAAATCCCAATTCTTTCAAAAAAAATAAAAAATAAAAGCTAAATTGAGAATTTTATGAAAAATTCACTTTTGGAAAACATGCATCCTAAAAAGGTTCCATGACTTTAGGATGCTGTCTACTCAGGCAGCTCATTACGTGTTAGAACAGAGCTATTGTGATATTATTCAATCTATTTCCGTGTGTGATCCCTGAGGAGATGGAACCGAAACGGCCGTCACTTGCTCTAGATTCCAGGACAATGCTGCTCCTGATTTATCCCAGGCCAAACTCTGTCTGACCCATTTTACCCGCTTTCCAAAAATGCAAGATATCACCTTTCTGAGACAAACAATGGCCAAGGTCTCAAATGAATACTGAGGGCAATTTCTGAAATTACACTATTCCAGAAAAAGGACCAAATCTTAATAAAAGTCATCATTGTTTCATATTTCATTCAGAAAGGATCACCTCAGTTTCTACCAGCTCTGAAAAGAAACACACAGACCTCATTACTACAGTAATCTAACCTGGCGTTATCAGTTCTCCACTGAGACTTATTATAAAGCAGCATACATGTTTATCAATAAGAGAATGTAAAGCCTAAAAATGAGTCTCTATGTGTGTGTGTGTGTGTGTGTCAAGGCTTTTGCTCATTACTTGATGGTAAGGGAGACCCAGTGGTGTTTAACCCAGAAATTACCTGACAGCAAATCTGAAATCGCAAGCTTAAGTATTACAGACACTTCAAACTTCAAGCTTTATGCGGCTTATAAAACTGCAAAAAACAATCCTAAACATCTGCTACATCACTGAAACGCTAATGGTTTGATCTTTGGTAAATGTCATTAATGGCAGCCAAGTGTGACTGAAATCATCCGACATATGCACCATCTAAACAAACACCAGGCTATTGTGACTTTAACCTGACACCCGTGGGGCGTGTTTGTGTGAACAACTGATTTTGCCTTCATGTAGCTCGCTAATAAAGGCTTTTCATTTGACCCATATTTGCCCAAGGGGTGCAAAAACAATCAAAGCTCTGAACGAAGTCAACATCAACTAGTCTATACTTCTTAGGACAAAATATAGACCTGTTTGCATAGTTACAATATATGAAACCTTTCCTCTCGAGATTAGACATAAAATGCATGAACCGAGCCTGTTCTGGCAGGTTTTGAACACTTTCTCTAGCATTTTCTCTCCATTCCAGCACAGGACATAAAACTCTACCAGCTCATGAACCTTTGCTCTGAGGCCCATGCCTGATTAGCTTACTAATCTGTGTCCTGAATGCTGGGCTGCGCAGGCTGGTTAAGTATGTAGTGACGGCAGAACAGAATAAACAAGAAGAGTACACAGACACCAACCACATACAGCAGCAATCAGTATTAATGAAATCATATTAAGGTAGTTAACACAAACTTTAGAATGTTCAGTTATTTAGACAACAAACAAACTAATGATGAACAGGGCTCAACATATGACAGCACACAGGCTTTATTTAAAAACAACAATAGCTAGTTATTAAGTCAAAGTCCAAGAAGTGTTGTTAGTGCACACTGACTCTTATGGAAGCCTGCTTCTACCATGAAATTAAATACAAATTTAAATAAATGAATGCAATTGTGACTTTACTCACAATTCTGACTTTGTCTCAAATTTGAATTTACATCTCAGAATTACCCTAATTTTATTTATTTTTTAATCTGTGGTGGAAACAAGCTTCCGTAGACTCTATTTCAAAGTAAGCACAGTCAAATTATCCACAAATTCATAGTATGCTGCAGTGAGCACATACCATAGATTATGTAGGTTAAGGAGGATTTAAGGAAATATCCTCCATTTGGGCAATCTGATATTCAAATAAGCACAAACAGATAGATAGGCAAACTAAAATACAAACACAGGCACACATGCAGTGTGACACAGCAGTAGCCCTTTTATTTTTATACTGCTGTTGATGTTGTCCATCTTGGCTCTGCTGTGAACGGTTTCCATGCCAGTGTGTGCAGCAAAGAAGAACTGCCGAGGTCCGAAGTCAAAACATCGGATAAATGCTATGTAAATCAGGAGCCTGCTTTTGTAACACAAGATAATATATGGAAGAAGGGAGAAGAAAGATACCCGTTTAAACTGAACGCTTGTTTACCATCTTACTAGCCAATTTTGTATGTGCTGCAAAATCTCAATTTGCACACCATCCATCCAAAATAATATCTGAGATTAGGATTAACGCGTCACACATAACATTGCAAAGAGTCTGAATGGTGTCCAGTGGCCTGTAGCACGAAGCCGGTTTCAGTTTTTACCCAGGTAAGTTCACGTTTAGTTTGAGCAAACTCTTGAGTTTTCGGGCTCAAGAAGATGGGTTGGTTTTGAGCGGGTTTAATCACTATGGTAACTTGCACTACACGGTCAGCTACCCTGCTCTGGAGCAGGTTTTATTCTGGGTTAGAGATCGCAAACCCAAACCTGACCAATCAGCTGTGAGCAAAGTGACAAATATCTGATGCAATGAAGCCACTCCCCCGTATCTCTCACTCCAAATTAAAGCAGTTTACAGTCAAAGAATTTTAGAGACAAAATTGCCCGACTTTTGCAGCTACTTATTATATTTAGATTATATTAATTGTAATTGTTTATAATTCATATAATATATTCATATAATTATTATATGAAGTGGCAATTAATTTTAAGCTTCGTATTTAAATTAAATATTATACACACACACGCACATACATATAAGCTTTAATATATCCAACTTAACATGACTAAACTTATACTGTTTTCCTTTTGAGCTCTGTGTGAAACTATATATAATAATTACATTCAGTTGATTCCTTTGCAGTCATATTTTCTTTCTGCTGCCAAACTTTAGCTGCAGCAGAAGTGTTTATTCCTGCCTTGTAAATGCATTTAAATTTATTACATTTTTAATAACGACATCTCATAATCTTGAGCAGAAAAGTGAATTGCGCCAACTCTCGCGAGAATTGAATCCAAGTGACGCTTTGCTGATGCTCACCACGTTCCAGGTGATTGGCTGTTTGACGCACGTGTCACACTTTCAAGTGCACGCGCTCCAGAGTTAATCACAAACTCTGGTTCAAACTCTGATTTGACAGAAAAAGTTTATATCGAGCTTTGTGAGCCCGGTGAACCTGATCTGAACCAGGTTGGTTTTTCGGATTTTGTCAACTCAAAACTTACTCTGCAACTCTTAGTTTGTTCATCTCGCTTTGTGCTACAGGCCACAGGAGCATCTTCCTGTTTCCCAGGTGTCAGATGATCCAACTTTAGGGGCAAAGGTCAGAGTTGAGCCTTGTGTCGCTGACCTTGAGTTCACTTGCTTGTGGGAAGACTGACTTATGAAATCAAATGCGACCAATAACATGTCCTTACCCCCTACAGCGCATGCTTTAATCCGGGTAAATGGCAAACGTCTTCACGTGGCACAATCACATCTACAAAAACAATCCAGAATCCAACAGGACAGAGCACCTTCTGTTTGATTAATGTGAGCAAGTAACATAACTCAACTAAACAATTATGCTGTACTCATGGATACTATCATAGTTTGATTTTGGTGAGGAACTGCTTCATTTAGTGCTACAAAGTTAAACCTGAATGACTTCTGGTGACCATCATTAACCTGCAAAAAGGCCTCCAAAAAGGTGCTAGGGGGTCCACAAAAAAAAGCAAGAAATAACCAAATATGTAAATGCTTTAATAAAAAAAATATGGAAAAAGTGAAACAGCACTATAGAAATATTTTTCAAAAATTCTAATATGGAGAAATAAGTATGGAAGCCCATTTCTGCCAAGGATTAAAATAAAATAAGATAATTGTGACCTTTTTTTCCCCACAACTTAGACTTTTGAATTCTGAGAAAAAAAAATGCAGAATTGTGAGATAAAAAGTCACAATTACCCTTTTTTATCCCATGGCAGAAACTTGCATTAAAAAGATAACCTGAAAACTAAATAAAAATGTATTTTGCAAATAATTTTAATTTATTATGTATAATTTAAAAATGTACATATTACTTAAATAATATTTAGCTTTAGCACAATGAAAAATTGTTTACTTTTGAAAGCATGTTCACAAAACATCTACAATGTACATTTGTTCATACACAAAATCAATATTGCACTTTTTATTACATTCTAGGAACTGTTTCCTTGCAAAGAGGATTATCATATTTGGGGGAACTTGGCATTAAAAAGCTTAAAAACATCTGGTCTAGGAAACAGTGAAATGCACATCACTGACAGCTCTTACCTTGAATCTCACTCATAGTTTGGAGAATACTGGAAAATCTCATGCAAACCTCTTGTCTACATCACCAAAGAAGACATCCTAATCCAATTCGATCAGACACGACCTCATGCATGCACAAAGTCCAAAGGATGCAACATCCATCATAGGCTGATGATTATGTGTGTGCTCATTCATGGTCAAATAAAGAGAGGAATATGGAGACATGGATGAGAAAAACTGGACTTTCACCCAACCTCTTCAATCTGAGACTGATCGAGAGGAGATAGTAGATCCCCCTCTTTGAGCGTGTAAATGTGAGATTATAAATCACAATTGTGTGTGTGATTGCTGTGTGTGCAGTACAGAACAAATACAAGATTAAAGAGAGAGAGAGAGAGAGAGAGATCAGCGATTAGAATGCAATTCTCCACATGGCACCAGAATATGTGTGTGTGTGTGTGTGTGCGCGCGCGTGTGTATTGGGGCGGGAAGGCTCAGAGATCTGAGCAGCTTAGCAGCAGCTAAAGCTAAGCTTACAGAGAACAGAAGAGAGAGCAGAGGAGCCTTACCCTCACCAACCAGTACAAGACAAATCAAACAGGACCCAATTTAACCCATTATATTATTCCAGGGTGTGTTAGACAACATCTAAAAGGATTTCACACCACCTAACATTCAGAGTACTCATCGAAACAATGTGAAATGATAGAAACAAATATGCAAGTCAATTTGAGTCTGAATTTTCACATGGGTTTCAATAAAGTAGACCTATTGTTTCTTTAACTTAACACCTTTTCCCTTGAATGCAGTTTTTCTCTCAGCAAGTGATCCAATAAGCAGCTTGGACCCATTTAGTGCACCGTCTAGATTTACTGCCCTTCCTCCCCTGCAAAACAATGGGGTGCTAGTTTATCCAATGAGCACTTTGGGAAATGTACAAGAAATAAACCACAGCATAGCAACACAGTATACGAGTACAGAACAAGGCTACATTCACATTCAGTATTTGGGGTTGACAACTGCATTTACTAACAGGCGTGACTGTTGAAATGTCCTGTTCGTACAACAGCTAAAAAAAGACCTGCCCAAATACTGAAGGCCCTTTTCAATTAGGACTGGGTAAAAAAAAACATTTCAATTTTAATCGATTCTCATATGTAACAAACGTTCGTAGATCGGGAAGGAGGAGGCAGGAACCGGCAAACATTTAAACATAACTTTAATAATAAAATGAACACAAAACTGAAAATAGCGAACAGAACCAAAACAACAACATAAAATCCAGGCCTGGTCCTCTCTCGCCCAACACTGTCGTCACTCCTCTTTTTATCCTTCCAGAGCTATAAGAAGCTATAGCAATATAAACAACAAGCCAAAACGAATTCATTAATAATCTTGTCGGTTAACGGTTAATAATTGGTTAAGGAGCATTGGTTGTCGGTTAGGAAAAATAACCGAAATTAACATCCCTGCTCCCGAGACTGCGCTCCCGAGACTGCGGCCGCGGCATACCCTGGGGTAAGGACAGATGAGGCGAGAGAAAAAGAGATGGAAGGATGAGGAGAGACAGAGATGAGAGAGGGGAGAGAGGAAGAGAAAAAAAAATCTCAGTCCGGAAAAATAACCGAAATTAACATCCCTGCTCCCGAGACTGCGGCCGCGGCATACCCTGGGTTAAGGACAGACGAGGTGAGAGAAAAGGAGATGGAAGGATGAGGAGAGACAGAGATGAGTGAGGGGAGAGAGGAAGAGAAAAAAAAATCTCAGTCCAGTTCCCGGACACACTGCCGCTTGGTCCTCAACCAGCTGAGACGCTCTTACTCGCGGTGCCATGCGATGGTACTGGACATCTTTGGTGAACGGCCCGACACTCCTCCGCCTCCTGGCGGATGGCGATGGCTCCTCCGGTCGATGGCAGCCGGCAGCAAGACCCCCGTTCCCTGCTCCTTCCCAAACATGGCGAACGGCGCCGACTCCTCCGCTCCCTCTCGGACAGCAGCCACCCCTCCTCAACCTAGGAGCACGGCAGCGAGCCCTCCTTCCTCCCGGGTTTCGGCACCAATGTAACAAAGTTCGTAGTCACGGGAAGAAGGAGGTGGGAACCGGTGAACATTTAAACATAATTTAATAACAAAATAAACAAAACTGAAAATAGCGCGACAGCCCCTCACGGACGACTGCCGCACGCAAACAGAACCAAAACAACAAATAGTCATAGGCCTGGTCCTCTCTCGTCCAACACTGTTGTCACTCCTCTTTTTATCCTTCTGGAGCTCCTCCGTGGGACTCGAGACCGGTGAGTGGCACAGGTGTCGCTCAT
>NW_015641436.1:243419-255259 GCF_001515625.1 Sinocyclocheilus rhinocerous | reverse complement strand
AGAACCCAAGTGCAGTTTATTTACAGTGTGATCAAACATCCAAACAATAATCCGAGACTTGACTTGACATGAACAGACTTGACGTGGCATGAACAGACTAGACTCACCAACAGCGGGATAAATACATTCAATACACGACGACAGACAATGGCAACATGATGGCTACTTATAGGAAACAAGAGGGTCACATGACAAAAATAAACCAATGGGAAACAAGACACATGACTAAGACAACCAATCAGAACATGACACATACACAAGGCAGAGACACATGAGGGCAAGGGAAGCATGACACAAACAGCATAAAACAATTACAAAATAAAAGACATGGAAACATGAACAAGACAAAACCCAAACACCACATTACAGATTTATGCACCAAAACAAGACAACATGGAGACAAGAGAGTGTGATGTAAAGTCCTTGTTGAATTTGCTGTATAAAAATATGACACACAATAAAGATATTCTTCTAAGATCATATGTAAGATATTAAGCCTAAAAATTGACATTTCTAAACTTGATTCTGGCATTTGATTAATGACATTATTATTATTATTATTATTATGAAATGTACACTTGAAATGTATACTATTTCAAATAAATGCTGTTTGTGATGAGTGGGGCAGGGCCGAGTGCAGTGGGAATGGCGCCGACTCCTCCGCTCCCTCTTGGACGGCAGCCACCCCTTCTCGGCCTAGGAGTGCGGCAGCGAGCCCTCCGTCCAACCTCGTCTTCCATCGTTCCAGCACCACCACCTCGGGCAGCCACCGGTGGTCTCCGCTTCTTCCTGCTGCCCGATCTCCTCAGCACCGCGATCCCCCTCAGCAGCAAGGGCTCTCTGACAGCGTGTCCCTCCTTCCTCCCGGGTTTCGGCACCAATGTAACAAAGTTCGTAGTCACGGGAAGAAGGAGGTGGGAACCGGTGAACATTTAAACATAATTTAATAACAAAATAAACAAAACTGAAAATAGCGCGACAGCCCCTCACGGACGACTGCCGCACGCAAACAGAACCAAAACAACAAATAGTCATAGGCCTGGTCCTCTCTCGTCCAACACTGTTGTCACTCCTCTTTTTATCCTTCTGGAGCTCCTCCGTGGGACTCGAGACCGGTGAGTGGCACAGGTGTCGCTCATTATCATTAACTCCACCGGCCTCGCTCCGTTCCACGGCTCTCGGCCCCACCCCACTCGTCACATGTTTAAAAAAATAATATTGATGCTTAAATCCAAAGAATCGATTAGTCTTGCCTGTTTTCAGTTAATGAACGGAACATTGTAGCAAGCCTCCCATCCAATAAATCACAATAAACTTGTGCTTTGTTACGTTTGTTATCAAACAGAGTCACAGATTTCAAATTCTATTTTAAATTCTATTTACATTCTGAATAAAAATAGAATAAATTCTATTCTATTCTATTTTTGATCAAATTCTATTTGATTTCAAAGTCTATTTTATTACAATAATCAAACTATCCAAATACCATTTTGGCACTGTTTAATGTTGAGTGATAAATCACTGTAGAGCTTCAGTTCAAGAGAAACGGCAGTGCAAAACACACCTGAACTGATTGTCTCCTCCGCTTTAATACCAGTTACAGCATGAAATAAACATGAATGAACATCCGAAGGTTTGTTAAAAGAAAGAGTACAATGATACTGTATATCTGTATAATGTCTCATGTAATCACTGAATCAGTGGTTTAACCACTGATGCACCATCTAAACAAACATCCTTATAACAGCTTGTAAACAATGTCACAATTACCTCAGGAAAAAAAAAAACATATTCAGTGACCATAAATTAAGGTGGCCAGACGTGCCACTTCCCGGGGACACATTCGGCACAGGATTTCTAAATTGCCTAAAATAACCAGGTGTAGGTTGTTTGCGACTGGATCTAAAATCTCTAAACAGCACACTGCCCATTTCTGAGTTACCAGAACCCCACAAAAAAATCTGAACATAGCCTAAGAGTGTATGTGTGTAATGCCTCCAGCATTAGCTCCAGTGAGGCAGCGGTGTTTTGAGTTCAGAGGGATTTTTGACCCAGCTGAGTATAGTCTTGTGACCCAAATCTGAGCATGTGAAAAGCCAAACGGGAGTCAGACCTCATAGGTTGAAGCATGTTTGCTTTACATTTTAATGTTAGGTGATTTGATTTAGGCTAATTGTCATTAGAAAGCTTACATAGAAGTGATTCCTCATAGAAAGAGATCTGTCATTTTAGATCTAGAGATGAAAATACTGAACGTGAGCATTAACCTACATCCCTAATTCACATGTAAAGCCTTTAGCCTCTGTCCAAACAGTCCCATTCACCTTCATGTAGATCCTTCCAGTCAGTTTACAGATCTGTGCTGTTGTTTACATTTCACTTCCTGGTGGTCATGTGACCCACCCACAGCCCAGGCCATCCTGTCCAACTTGTCAGTCATCTGCCATTGCTGCAGCGACAATGGGTGGGGCAAAACAGCCACTCCCAACCAGTAAAGAGAGCAAAAATCTTTTCCTGCTCAGTAGAAGCGGTGCTAAAATTGACACTCAAGACTGATAAATGTGTTTTGCTCCACTTCAGTGTAATAGATATGATGCTGACGCTCACTCTAGACTCACTGACATCATTCTCAGTCTGCATTCACAAAACTGCCATTAATACTCATTTAGGCAAACAAATACTAGCAGAAATCAGCTTACGAGGACACTCAGAACAAAACAAAATAACTGAAACAACCTGATTAGCCAGTAAAATGAACTAATTACTTACAATTATCTAACAGAACATTTAAAAACATATTTTTGTATTTTAGGTCATAGTCAAGAATGAGTGGTTCAGAACTCACTAAGGATGGGTGATATCTTATCGTTTGCGATATACCAGTAAAAATTCTCCCCACGATAAGAATTAGTCTTCCCGTGATAATAACGATAAAGTCTAGTTGTTGACATTTCTGTGTGCGACGACTGTGTGGAGTGACGTGAAGGAAGGCAGACGCGAAATTGAGCAGCTCCTTCTACAATCTGGAACAGGTTTGGATAGGGCTGTACAGTGCTACAAAAATCGGTCTGAGCCTTGAGTAAATGTACTACAGTAGCACGTGTGCGATACAGTTTTACATGTGTATGAGTCGTTTACAAACCTGTTGTCCAACAAAGATATTATTTACTGACGTGCTTTTTCTCCGTATTAACTTCATAACATAGTCGAGTGTTTGAAATAACTTATTTTTGTGATCAGACATGGTTTCGTATCACAGAATAAGGCAGAAATCATACTATTTTATAGCATTATATACAGTGATAAAGGCTATGTCGATTAGCATTGCATTATAAATATACTTTATCCTTATAAAAATACCCAAGATTGCTTGAAGAACACAGATACCATATATTTTGTGCAATTGCATGTTTATTGTCTTCAGGTTTCTCTATCTGCGTTTTATTCAGCTACAGCTATCACTGGATACCTCTGTCCATATTAGGGGTTTCCTGGGGATTACTTCTATGCATATGTGGAGTTTCTGCACAAGGGCTCTAAAGAAACAGGATTCCCTAAATTATCGTCATTGATATCGTTATCGCAACAAATATCAGAAATTATCGTGATACATTTTTAAGCCCATATCGCCCATCCCTAGAACTCACAGGGCCTTAAAACCTTGTAAGCTGCCTAACTAGAATGTGCTTTTAAGCATCACACCTATGATGCTCAAAATTGCTGTGTTTTTAAGTTTTAAGGCTCAGCCATAGACAAACAAATGCCAGTACATACAGACACAAACCTAAAAGAAACTCTATCTGAAGCTGTTAGCAACGGCGTATTAAGGCCACACTTTCCTTAAGCACATTTAGTTACTGAATCAGGGCTATAAAATAGTAGAGATCGACCGATATATCGATTTACCGATATTTTCCGATATTTAAGCATTTTACGATAAACGGATATCGGTTTTGTAATATTGGATTCACCGATAAACGCCGCCATCTTGTGGATGTTTTGAGAATTGCGCGCAGGATCACCATTGCAGCGCGTCCGGAGTCACGTAGGCTAAGATAATCCGTCAAGTCCTCTCCCAATAAAGACGTAACTTTGCATTAATTAAATAATACAGCCATGAATGAGTGCATGTTGGAAATAAAAGCGCTGAATTTAATTCTCTGTCTGTTGTATATTTGCTCATCATTAGTCTCGTGAAGCCGCTTTCATATTGCTGTTCACTCACTGGGTTGATGTGGTTGATGCTCAGTGCTTGCTCCAGCACGGCCACCGCATGTAACTTTTAACAAGATTCACTTGTTTAAAACACCCTAAATTGTATTAACATTTACTATATAACCATTATTTCGCTAATACACATCAAAATAGATACAACTCTACGGAAATTAATTATTTATTATCTCCAGGAGCAATCGCAGTTTGAGTATAGTTCTGTGTAAATGCATATATAGACTGCGCTGTCAGCAGGCATTTCATAATCCTGAACGACAAAACCATTATTAGTAATTCTGATATAACATGCCAGTTGAGAAATGCAATAAAATACGATGTTTTGTTTGTTATATTTCAATATTCCAGAGAATATTATTCAGTGAATTAACATTATCCAGTGAATTATTCTTCACTCTTTAGCCTATTAAACATCTTATAAACCTACTAAAACTGTAGTTTAAAATGAAGTTGATATGACTCCTTTCCTTTATTTATTTTCTCCATTTGAAAACATTAGACCTTCTACATTTATTTTGCTTATTGTTAATATTAGTGTTGCTGCTGATGCTTTAAATAAAAAGTTTTTTTATTGTTGTAATGTGAAGATTAAATTTAACATGAAAGACTGCTAATTTTCAACACTTTTTTTAAGATGACTGAAAGGAGGAAAAACCAAAGTGAAGTATGGACTTACTTCACTCAGTCATTTATTTACTTTATAACAGTAAATAAATATCAGTTCTGCATATCAGTTATCGGGCACATAAACATGCAAATAAATTGGTATCGGTATCGGTTATAAAATATCAGTATCAGTCGATCACTATAAAATAGGTTGTCCTGAATTCTCACTAAGACATTTTGGATTGCTTGTATTTTGGTTTTCATGAAGACTAAAATTTCAATGATTGTATGAGGGAAAATATGTTTCTTTAGAGTTTCACCCTTTTTTTGCAGTTTCACATAGTGACAAATAAATTTAAAAGATATATTCCATGTAATCTGTCAAAATAATATGTTATATTTATTTAATTGTGTATATACATATAAACGACATAATATTCTATTACATATAAAAACAGTAGCGTTCGCACATCATTAACCCTGCATTGCTATGTCGTCATCTGATGATACACACCAGTTCTGAAACACTTTTGCAAAATACAAAACACAGACACATTGATCACTTAATAGGCCGGGTGTTAGCTTAGCACCCCTGAGAGCAATACCCCAGAGTGTTTTATATCAGCCTTTTTAATCTTTCCTATCCTGACCTCCCACGTACCGCCTCCTTTCCTTCGTCTCTTGCGGCTCCGCTGTCCCTCCTCTTCCTCCGCGATGGTGGAGAGAGATGGGATAGCTGACCTGCAGGCCCCCCTCCTCATCCTGAGGGGGGCCGGCATCCTCCCCTCTTCTCCTGTGCTTTTTTCTCTCAGTACCCAGCGCTGCTAACAGCTAGCACCCCACACATTTCCTCTGAATGATCTCAGATGATACAGCACACAGTAGGAAGAGTAACAGACACAGTAAGAAGACACAGTAGGAGCTGGAAGACGCGGCAAGACCGATTGAAAGGAAAGAGAGATGAGTCAAAACTCCTTCCAGTCCAGCCTGGCTTACTGACGTTCTTGTAATCCACAAAAGCGGCTGGCTCTCTTCTTCCTTAAGCCTAAGAGACACGGCTGCTCTAGTTGCTGATGCTGCCACTGTCTCTCTCCAGGTCTGTCTTACTCTCTCTCTCTCTCTCTCTCTCAGGCCTTTATAGAGAAAGTACCACAGACTGACAAATGCACTGAAACATTGCCTCACACACGCACAGTTCTCTGTTTCCTACTGAAATATTCAGTATGAAGACCAGCAAGGTGAGCCAGCGGATTAACAGACACCATGACAGTTACAGGACACAGAATGGTAGGATAAAGTGGACTGGAAAGAGATTAATTATTGCCCATCCAATGTAAAGAGCACTTATTCTCTCTGCTAAAAGGTGCAGTCACATTAACAACATTTTTGCAGGATTTCAAAAACAAAAACTGACCAAAAACTTGAATACGCTGTGAAATCGGCATGAAAAATCTTTCGCCCGCACATGAAATTCCACATTGTGCAGATTCCTATATTGAAATGACTGGATTTCACCCATGAAAATTCACCAAACAATGCAATGCTACATGTGATCGCACATGAAGACGGTCATCCCAAATTTTAAATCTGTTTAAACACTGACTGTAGCTACAATATGCTCAAAAAAACAAATACACAGGCTAGGGATGGGTCGGAACGATCGCCTAGTCATTCAACAGCATTTGAACATCAAAAGAGCTCAAACTGAATGTGATGAGTCAAAAGGAATGGGTACAACAACATCTTTCCATTGTGTTGTATTTGCTGGCCATGTGCAAAAACAAACAGCCTGATTCAAAAACAAATGAATAATGAGCCAGTTCTTTTAATGAACTGGAAAAAAAAGTTTGTGTTTGGAATCAGTCTAATGAGATACTGAATAGCAGTTATCGCCTGTGTCCCACTGTCAGCGGATAAGAGTGTGTGTGTGTGTGTGTGTTTATGAATGAGAAACAGCTGATAGTCAGTTTACAGCCAACGGGTGAATGACACGTAAAGATCAACTTATGACCTACTGCAAACTGAAAAGCATAGCATATGACTCTAGCTCACAAACACAAAACTGATGCAGTAATGAAATACTGTAATTTGATCCCCTTTTACATGGAATGCACAGTCGACTAAAACCACTATAACCAACAAATGATTGCAACTGTAAATCCTCCTTCTTTAATCCACTATACCACCAATATAAATGTAAATCCAACACAGAATTATTCCCACATATTCTGTTAACAACTCATAGTGTGAGACTAAATCTAATATATGGTATCTTTAACATAGTTGTATATGAGACTATTAACATGCACTGTAGCCTTAAACTTTGATGCATGTTGCATGAATAAGCCAATACCTGATAATCGTATGTGTACTAAATCCATAAAACTGCATAAGCAAACAGATTCTTGTAATGATAACCATCTGTCTTTATTGGTAAACATTAAACAGACTATTCAAATGCTGAAAGTCAGGTTAGCAGCTTGTTTAAAAATCATCCGCGGTTGACTAGGCCTATATGAATTGCATGCATTTCAGAATGTGACATCTGATAACACTGAAAATGCATTTATACACATGTGCATAAAATGCATTTATACATGTTTTTTTTTTTTTTACATTGTTTATTGCTGAGCACAAATAAACACAAAAATTTGCATTTAGCACTCATAAATGGAAAGGTCGGATTCATTTAGATAACTCATTCAAATATACAAGAAGAAGGGGATACGATTAGTATAGCTACAATGAAGCCGTCATCAGGGCTTCTCATAAACCAGCTTCAGTCAAATACAAAAACAATTGCTTTGCTCCATTCAATAATGCTCGACTACACAATATTTACAAGACATTTACTAAAACCATATGAAAAAAATAACTTTGTAGTATGCATGGTGCATTACACCATGTTTAATAAATAATTTGCCCCCCAAAAATAAAATTAGCTGAAAATTTACTCATCCTCAGGCCTTTCAAGATGTAGAGGAGTTTGTTTCTTCACAGGAACAGATTTGGAGAAATGTAGCATTACATCACTTGCTCACCAATAGATCCTCTGCAGTGAATGGGTGCCGTCAGAATGAGAGTCCAAACAGCTGATAAAAACATAACAATAATCCACACTACCCCAATCCATCAGTTAACATCTTGTGAAGCAAAAAGCTGCGTGTTTGTAATAGAAACAAGTTCACCATTATGATGTTAACTTTGAATCATCACTTCTGGCCATAAGATGCAATATTATAGATAGAGGACTTGTATTTTAGCCGGAAGTAATGATTTGAAGTTAAAACTAAAGCTTTTCACTTCAAAAGATGTTAACTGATGGACTGAAATAATTTTTTATGTATTATTGTGATGTTTTTATCAGTTGTCAATCTGACGGCACCCATTCACTGCAGAGGATCCACTGGTGAGCAAGTGATCAGCTCCGATGAAGAAACAAACTTTTTTGCCTGAGTGTGGGTAAAGTTTTATCTAAATACATTTTTTGGGTGAACTATTCCTTTAATGCTTATACTAATCAGCAAAGAAAATATGTTTTGAGTTGATGCTGATAATAATCAAATATAGCCTAATCAAAATAATCAATCATCTTCAAATTTATAACAGTGATCAATATTTATATATCTGTATATCAATACATAGCAAAAACACACACTATCATGATCATGCACCTACTCTCCATCTATATCTTATTTTTCTCAATTCATGAGAGAGTAGACACAGGAATCTGATCTTTGCCCCTCCAGGCCCAAGAAAGACAGTAACCTTACACTTTAACCAGTAACACTGTTGATGTCTGTGCCTAGCTAGAATCCACCGACAAAGCTACTGGTAGATTTTGTAACCACAAAGGCTAAGTAATATATCTGTTAATCGTCAAAATAGACTTATATAAGACTGACTTTGGACCAGTGGACTAAACCAATGCACTGCAGACACAAAAACTTGTCAGAAAACTAGTCATTTTTATCATATTTTCCTTCCTTTTCTCGCAGGTTTGCCATTTGTCAAATTGCTAATTTTTTTTTTTTTAAAGTGATATAGGTTGTATCAGACATTTTTAATCACCAGGATTAAGATAAATAAGACAATTTGTTAGTGTATAATAAGAGGGATATGAAGATGCCGTGGGCGGGGTAATCTACATTTAAAGACAAGGTAAATAACTCACCAGAATATTTATCAAACAAATGAAGACAGGATGACTGCACCAGACTTTTTACAGAGCTAGTTTCGCGATATTTACATGACTGTACAAATAAAACAACAGCACAAGTAACATACAACAGATATAAAACTTATCATTACATTAGATCATGCAGAACGCGCGCGCGCACGTAACAGGTGCTCTGCTCAAAACTAATTAAACAGCACCAAAACCATATCAAAATATAAACCAATGATTTGATTTTCTTCGTAATAACTGATGTAAACACCCGCTGGCAGTGCTCTGGTTCAGCGTTTAGCCTGATTTAATCCCTTTCCTCTGACCGGCTCGCGCTGCTTGAGGTAAAAGGGTTTTATTTCGTGACAAGTATAACCAACCAGCTTTAAAAACAGACAAGGGTTTGGTACACTCGTCTGGAAGCGGGACAGTACTTTTGGACAAACTGTACGTTAAATAAACAAACTCTCACCTTGGCTGGAGCTCTGACAGACGTCGCTTCCATCCCGCTCCGCCATTTCACCGACGTCACATGAGAGGATTAGAGCGTGCGTTTAGTACAAAAGCGTTACGCGCCTCTAGCGGACAGGTGCAGAATAACAGATAAACACAGACAGACCTGTCCTAGGTGGTTTCTAATAATGTCCAATTTCAGTGATTATTGTTAATTAAATTTTTAGTTTTAAGTATTTAATATATCTGTCTGTTTAAATGCATATATATGTTTATATAGGCCTAATATTGTATGTTAACATAGAGAATTCGTTTTCTTTTTTCTTTTTAAATGTTAATTGAATTGAATTTTTGATTATTTATATAATTTTGTATTTTATTAATTATTGTATTTTATTATTTAGATTAATTTGTATAAAATATGCATGTATTATTATTTTAAGTACAATATTCAGATATTTTCAATAATCATTCAATCAATTTATTATTTTAATTACTTTAGAATATAACAATTATTATAAATATTTTAGCATTTTAATAATTAATAATACACTTAATGTTTTAAAGACAAATTGTGTCATGCACTTACAACATTGTGTTGCCATCTAGTGGTAATGTATTTTCATGTTATGTTAATTCATGGCCCCTCACTATAAAGCTAGCCTTTTAAGTAGTCTACACACTGTTTTACCTATACATTATATGATCTTTTTTTACGTGTTTGTGTATTCCTTGTAATATTATGACATATCCAGAAGATGGCAGCAGTTTACAGTACACTTACACAAATTCAAAATATGAAGCGTATGTACCATCTGGGCCTCCATGATCTGAACATGAAAATGACATGTATGAGAATGTATCATATTTATTATATAAATATAATAAGAATATAAACTGCCCTAATGCACCATGATGTGTGATATGAATTCAAAATATGAAGCGTATGTACCATCTGGGCCTCCATGATCTGAACATGAAAATGACATGTATGAGAATGTATCATATTTATTATATAAATATAATAAGAATATAAACTGCCCTAATGCACCTTGATATGTGTGTCTGTGTGACTTGTGTGCTAAGCCAGTTGTTATTTTTTGGGAGTGACATCATTTGACATCACTCTCTTTTACATACAAACAAATGGATAAAATATCAGGAAAAAAATACTTCTGAGAATTGTTTGGTTCAGCTTAACGCAGAATGTACAAAAACAGAACAATAAGCCGAGTATTTTTGGATTGGATGGTTTAATATTGAATATCCCCAGATAACCTCTAATCCACATACACGCACCCCATGCTTTTTGTCTACCAATCCATCACCCTGGCTGCTCACATACATCATGCATCCCACATGGTTATTAAGAAGCATTATAAAGTAGATAAATGAGAACATGAAGGCACTAAATCTCTCTCCCTCAGCCTCTCTTGTTCTCTTTCTAGAGCAGCACTGGTGTTTTAGGACTGGACCATCTCATTAGTGGGAGTTTCATTGCGTTACGTAAGCCCTGAACACTTTCTCTCCTTACTATCCTCTATCACACTGAAGCGCTGACCTCAGCTCCCCTCGAACATACAAGCACACACATCTGTATCGACATAACACACATAACACAGACAAGTCTTTCTCTCAGTTAAAGCACAATATGCATTTGATTTGTAAACCAGGACAAGTTTATCTGGAAGATCATGTGGGTGTCACACGATTTACCTGTTTTCCTTTGTTTATACTCCACCTGCATGTGTATTGTATTCTGGGTATTGTGCCTTATCATATTTTGTATTGCATATTGTATTGGACTATACTGTATAGAAGTACAGTTGCCTCCATATATCAATTATATATAATTATAAAGCAAAATATCAAAGCAATATCAAACTTGTTTTAAAGAATGATAATAAATACAGTTTTCATACAAAACATTAACCTCTGTGTACTGTTAAAATAGTTTTGTACTGTATTTTACTGTATTGTATATTGCAATTTATTTTGTATCGCATTCTATGTTGTTATTGATGGACGGACAGACAGACAGACAAACAAACAGACAGACAAACAAACAGACAAACAGACAAACAAACAGACAGACAGACAGACAGACAAACAGACAGACAGACAGACAGACAGACAGACAGACAGACAAACAGACAGACAGAGAGAGAGAAAGACAGACAGACAGACAGACAGACAGACAGATAGACAGATAGATAGATAGATAGACCGACGGATGGACAGATAGATAGAGAGAGCGTGAGGGAGAGAGAGAGACAGAGACACATAGATAGATAGATAGATAGATAGATAGATAGAGAGAGAGAGAGAGCGCAAGGGAGAGAGAGACAGAGACACATAGATAGATAGAGAGAGAGAGAGAGAG
>NW_015641436.1:242920-243235 GCF_001515625.1 Sinocyclocheilus rhinocerous | reverse complement strand
GACAGACAGACAGATAGATAGATAGATAGATAGATAGATAGATAGATAGACCGACGGATGGACAGATAGATAGAGAGAGAGCGTGAGGGAGAGAGAGAGACAGACACATAGATAGATAGATAGATAGATAGATAGATAGAGAGAGAGAGAGCGCGAGGGAGAGAGAGAGACAGAGACACAGATAGATAGACGGACGGACGGATAGATAGAGAGAGAGAGCGAGAGGGAGAGAGACAGAGACAGATAGATAGATAGATAGACGGACGGACGGATAGATAGAGAGAGAGAGCCAGAGACAGATAGATAGATAGATAG
>NW_015641436.1:232260-242760 GCF_001515625.1 Sinocyclocheilus rhinocerous | reverse complement strand
CAGAGACAGATAGATAGATAGATAGATAGATAGATAGATAGATAGCAGGTAGAGATTAATACCATGGTACATGTCTGTCATGGTATTATCATCTCATACTGTACCATGGTAATGGCACAGCTTGTTCAGGATCTCTGTTGTGTCCAATGAGCGCAGAGGGATTTCCCTCTTCACCAATACTGTGTGCGCTCCGGCACTCACAGCGTTAAGGCGAGCGCGCACATTGGCTTGACATTCCCCTCCCACGCGCCGGGCGTCCTTTAAATGCTCGCGCTGTGCTTTAAATAGCAGGTGTGAGAAACTGTGTCCCTGCATACACCCCTCAGACACCACCACCCCCATCATCATCGCCATCACCGCCACAATGTCCACCGCCAGCGCCGAGACCACCGCGCAGCTGCCGCCAGCCGCGGGCAGGGTGTTCTTTCAGCCCGGCGTGGGCTGCGCCGGCTCCGGACCGATGCAGCGCGATGACCCGGTGCCGAAAAAACAGGGCAAAGTGACGGTGAAGTACGACAGAAAAGAGCTGCGGAAGAGACTCATACTGGAGGAATGGATCATTGAACAGCTGAGCGAACTTTACGACTGCGAGGTAAGACTGGACCCAAACCGGAACTGCATAAAGAGCCTTTTAATTTAGATCATTATTGATCATTAGATTTTTTTATTTAATTGTGTTTTATTTTAGTTTGTTGTGTATCGTTTCGATATTTTTTTTATTTTAGATTTAGATTGTAAAATAAATAAATAGAAAAATTACTAATAATTTTTCGTTGCAAAAATAAAAATGACTATTACTATATTATTTTTATTTTTAAATAAAAAATACACTAATTTATATCGTAATATATTATGAATCATATACTTTTATTCGTTTAATTATTACAGTACAGGCAAGTGTTATCTATTCTACTGTATTTTATACAAAAAGAAAATACAGTTTGGACCTTTTGTATGAATCTATCTTTTAGAAATACAACAATATAGATTAATAATATCTGCCAACATGTTATTTCAGTTACATCAGTTATTTTCAGCTTTTGTACAGTTCATTTATTACTCTTCTTGGAGTACTTGAGGTTAAGTGTCTTGATCAAGGGCACAATGGTGATGCAGTAGAATATGAATCAGCTCTTGTGGGGTTTTGACCTAAAAGGTCACAAACCAAGATTTTTAACCTCAAAGCTACACCATTCCCTCGGGTTTATAGGTTGATGAATTGGTCTTCTTTGTGTGACCTACATTTAGCTGCGATGTAATGCATGACGCTACAGCTATAGACATCTTTAAAGTGTGGCATCCTTCGGCATCAGTGCTCATTTGAAGATGACCAAACGTCATTCTGCTGACCTCTGTGAGGTGTCTTATTGCTCTGTACAGTGTGCTGGTCTCTTTTGTCCTTTCTCTAGCCGTATCTCTCAATGTTTCTGTTCTGCAGCAGCTTGCTTTTTTTCTGCTGATGCTGTGTTGGCCCCAGAGAGACAAGAAAGCGAGAAACGACTAGTTGACCCGGTTAAAAGGATTCTGTGCTTCGAAAGTCTGATTAAAAAACAGGAAATTTGATATTTTTATAAGCACAAATTTCTTAGATCAAAACAAACCTTAAAAAATGTCTTATTCTTTATACATATACATCAATGTGTAAATGTATATTTTCTTTGTAAGTGAATATATATGAATATAAAAATATCTTTATAAAAATTAAGTACTTTTTTTACTGTATTTTATAATAACTTACATTTTGGACCTTTTGTGTGTTAATCAAAACATCAAATAGGATGCTGTTTACAAGCTCAAGCATCTAATCAGATTAAACATGTGAGCTCATAAAGAGGTGTTTACTCGGGTGTATTTAACGACCCATCACATTTACACTAGAAACAAGAGGAGGAAGTCACACATAGCCAATAACCGTTCACAGCTCAATGTCTGGGCGCCCATTAACAGCAGCTTATCAAAGGCAATAGACTTCATGTAAACGACAGGATTCTGAATTGGACCGTATAGCTGCACTAATAAACTCTGTGAAAAATAATCTTCAACAATGCAATTAGAGCTTTATTAAAAGACTAGTATAATAGCAAGATTGTTGCATTTGTCTGCAGTAGGGATGCACCGATACCACTTTTTCCAGTACTCGCCTGATACCGATACTTTTATTTTTGGTACTTGCCGATACCGAGTACCGATGCCAATATTTTCATTGCATTTGTAAATTTTTTAAATATTGGGTACAGAAACCAAAAGAGTATGTATAATGTTAGTTGGTTAACTTTGACTGTATATCCTTCTGTTATTTTCACACTTAATTATGCCCATTAAAATTTATTTTACGTATTTTATTTATGTTTCTGTTACTTTCACGGTTCATTTTTTTCTGTTGAGCTAAGTTGCAAGATAAGTGTTTTATGCTTACCAAGACTGCATTTATTTGATCAAAAATACAGTAAAAACCACAAAAATGTGAAATATTATTACAATTTTAAATAACTGTTTTCTATTTGAATAGATTTTAAAATGTAATTTATTCCTGTGATGCAAAGCTGCATTCTCAGCAGCATCATTACTCCAGTCTTCAGTGTCACATGATCCTTCAGAAATCAAATTGCTGATTTGGCATGTTTGTTTGTTTATTCAGTATTACTTAAATATGTCTCTCACACTGCTAAATGAGTTCAGGGAAAGTGTTTAGCAGGTTAGCATGTAAACAGACAGTTGCTGGCGGGATTTGCGTGCCGCTCACTAACAGCATCCCCATTGTGCAATATGGCCTTTAGGGTTAGTAAGGTGTGGACAGACCTACTTAAGGAAGAGTAGGTCAGTATGGGATTACTTGCAGACAGTGAAGGTTTTCTGCCTCTAGAGAGGTTTGACAGAATTGAACTATTTCTAACTGAACCCCGAGACCTGAAACTTACTCTACATGAATGCACATGCTAGCTGCTTGATTGTATGCCTTGTTGCATTCCCAAATGGCAAAAGACAATAATGCAATGCAAGTGTGCAGTTAATATTTTGAATATTTTAGATTTTATTGTTAGACTTTCTGTCTTGACTTTATTTATAGCTAAAGTTTTAGTAATTTTGTTGTGTTTTTGACATTTTTTGAATGTCTATATAGTTTATTTTTTATGCATTCCTTTTAGTTGTAGATTTAGTACTTAGTTTAATTGTATTTCATTTAATTTTTATTTCAAGTAACATTTTATACATGGTTTTGGTTTTAGTTTTAGTTTTACTATAATAACCCTAACTGGCACCAGCCTTGCCAACAAGAGCTGGCTACTCATTTAAGCTCTAACTTCAATTCTACTTCTGATTAAATTGCTTGCAATTCAAATAAATATTCTAGCATTATGACTTTTTTAAAAATCACTCTATAATGGGATAAATATTTGAAAACCTTGTATTGTTCAAACATGTTTTTTATAAAGTCTGTTGCATTTGGTTTTGGGTTTGAATGTTACAAACTCAAAAAAGCATTTTTAGAAAAGAAAAGGAAAAAACAGAAGCATGATATTTAAATCATAATCAGGGTTATAGTTAACTAAAACCATAAATATTTTTGTTACTTGAAATAACGCTTTAACTGATATAAAACATTAATATTTAAATAAAACCTTTTTTATTTCAGATAGTTAGTGGATGAACTATAATAACTAAAACTGAAATAAAAAAATGAATAATATAAACATTAAATTAATAATATAGCCATATTTAAAAAAAATGACAAGAATGCACAACAAAATTACTAAAACTTTAACTAAATTTAAAATGAAAACGGAAAATATAAAAATGAAAACCTGAACAATATCATTTGGTTTAATGGTAAACCATCTGAAGGTTGCTCTATTGCCTCCTTGAGTACAAGTATTAAGTATTTACAGTGCTTGCAAAGCATTGGCCATTTATTGAGTCTTTGAGCTTAAACTGGCTTGCTTTATAACATCACTTGACTATGACATCACAGAGCTGAACTCCGACCTCAGCTGATCAGAATGAATGACAGCACAGCATGGATTAGATGAATTTGTCATAGCGAGTGAGAAAAAAATGGTGTAACGTTATCAGGATATTCAGAGGTTAATTTCCATGACTTCTGGGAGAAGAGGATTGGGGGAAAGGAATTAGAACAGAAGATGAGAGGAAAGTAATGGAAAGGCAGAGGATGGACGCATTCAATAGAATATGTTTAGCAGACGATAAAAGAAAGGAAAAACAGGCAATTTGATGGTATAAAATTACAGAGATTTTTGGAATGGGAGTTGAATCAATTTCTGCTTTGAGTAAAACAGCATGTCATCTTATACCTCATGCACACACTAACAACCCTCTGAGAAACACTAAAGATGTTTGTGTGTGTGTGTGTGTGTGTGTGTGTGTGTGTGTGTGTGTGTGTGTCCATTTTCACAGCATGATCTCTGCTTTCTCAGCAGCCTCATCTGTGCTTACAAGGCTTACGAAGAGCAAATGTAGGCCGCTTCTTGTTGCGATTTGCATGCGTGTCAGAGCTCTGATGGGCTTTGTCTTAGTAAAACAGGTCCATCTGGAGTTCATTAGTGTATTGAACGTGTGGATGAGGTGGTTACGTACAAGCTAATGATGGAGTCCTCAAATCAATGACGGTCACAAACTGCTGCCTAAGCTGTTTTCTGCTGAGGATGCTGTCTATTTTGGGCAGCGTGCAGCGGTTTGAAAGTGTGCAGATTCTCTTTGTGTGATCAAGGATGAATAGTGCTGTGATAGGATGTGAAAGCTAATTCAGTAGCACTGCTGTACTAAAAACTAATCCTAAATATTCAGATTAGCAGGCAATAAACGTGCATTTTCCATTTTTATGGCTGATTTTTAAACTCTTATCTCAAAATATGTGGTTACAACCTTACAAAGAAGATGCAAAGTGCGTATTATTTCAACTTTAACTTCAATTATACTTATAATTAAATTACTTGCAATGTAAATACATTTTATGGTATTACGTTTTAGTATACTTTTTAATTAATAATGGGGGGAAATAATTGAAAACCCATGATTCTGTGTTGTTTAAAAAAGCCTGTTACAATTTTTTTTCGGGGTTACAAAGAGAAAGATTTTAGAAAAGAAAAAAAAAGTTAAAGCATGATATTTTAATTGTAATCAGGGTTATTACAGTTAACTAAAACTAAAAAAATAAAATGTAAATAATTTAAAAAAAAAAATTTTTTATTATTTTTTCAGCTAGTTAGTTTAAATGGATGAACTAAAATAACTAAAATTTAAACTGAAATAAAAAATTAAAAAAGCAATACTAATAAAAATGACAAGAACACACAACAAAACCTTTACTAAAATTAAATTGAAAACAGAAAATCTAAAAATGAAAACTAATTTAAAATATTAATAAAAGCTATAGACATATTTTAAAAAACAAACTAATAAAAACGACAAGAACACAACAAAATAGCTAAAACTTTAAAATTAAAATGACAAAAATAGAAAAATTAAGACTTTAAAAATATTAATAAAAACAATATAGACATTAAAAAATGACAAAGCAAAATTACTAAACCTAACTAAAATTAAAATGAGAACAGAAAATATAAAAATGAAACCTAATTCAAAATATGAATAAAAACTATAATAATATCGTATAAATTATTTCCCCCCATATATAACCCATTAAAATGCAGTGGTGATGAGGGACATGATAAATGAATAAAATAAGTAAATAATAATGTATTATTTGAATTTTTCATATTTTCTTTCATTGTGCACTAAATGTTGTAATCTGTCAAATAAAGTGACTAAATTCAGCATCTCGTTAATTATCAGTACTGAGTCACAGACTGCAAACAAATGGTTTCCTGAAAATAGCAGCTAAACACACTCTGCATACTGACACACAACACAGCATAAAACACTGTGAGATGTGTCCTCTACAGTACATTCAGCCCAGTGGGGTTCTGCTAATATGCACCTGTCTGCAAAAGATACCCACAACCCCCCACTCCGCTGTCTTCCTCTGCAGCGAGGGGGGAAGGGGTTCGTCTTTGATGCTGAGCGCTTCAGGGGTCTGTCTGTCTGTCTATCTGATATCCCAGGCGCTGCTTTTCATTCCTCTTTGACTGTGTCTGTATTGATGCAGTGTGTTTGTGTTTTGTATTAGAGACGATCCTGTCGCCGTTTGTTTGTGTTTATCTTGGATTTTAATCTCCGTTTGACCTTGTAGCGTCATGGCTTTCTGAACCAAGTTCATTTTAAATGCAAATTCCGAAAAGATTATTTGTATCGATGGTTATTCTGAAAACACAATTATCGTACATAAAAAATTTTTTTTTTTAAGTATTTGTCTTAAACACTGTGGCACAAATGACACATTTGCATGTTTACATTTGGTCACACCAATTATAAATTTTTTTTAATGCTCGTCAAGGCTGAATTTGTTTGATCAAACATACAGTAAAAATAGTAATATTGTAAAATATTATTACTAGTGCTGTCAAACGATTAATCGCGATTAATCGCATCCAAAATAAAAGTTTTTGTTCACATAATATATGTGTGTGTGTGTGTGTGTGTGTACTGTGTATATTTATTATGTATATATAAATACACACACATGCATGCATATATTTAAGAAAAATATGCTGTTTATATATTAAATATATTTATATATAATATAAATTATATGAATAGAAATATATACATGTAAATATTTTCAAAATATATACTGTATGTGTGTGTATTTATATATACATAATAAATATACACAGTACACACACATATTACGTAAACAAACTTTTATTTTCGATGCGATTAATCGTTTGACCGCATTAATTATTACAAATTTAAAAACTGTTTTCTGTTTGAATATATTTTTAAATGTAATTTATTCCTGTGATCAAAGCTGAATTTTCAGCATCATTACTCCAGTCTTCAGTGTCACATGATCCTTCAGAAATCAGGAATAAATTATACATTTTAAAATATATTTAAATACAAAAAATAGAAAACAGTCATTTTTAAATTGGAACAATATTTCACAATATTACTGTTTTTACTGTATTTCAAATTAAATAAATGCAGCCTGGTGAGCATAAGAGACTAATTATAAAAACCAGTATAATAAAATGTCAAAACATGCACTTGCATGCAAAATACAAAAAGAATAAAAATGCATGTTGCAAGTTAGTTACATTTTGCTTGTTTTATTAAAACTATATAGGGTTGAAATTTGTCTTATCCTACTAAGGGCACTACTAAAGCAACAAATGCAACTGATTCCCACTCAAAATTGAGTTAATGTCACCCTTGCCTTGTAGAGACCAAATTTATCATCTTCATTCTGCCGACCGGATGACCCTGATCATAAATCATCCGTGACATGCGGATAGTATTTCATGAGCACATATGTGCGCAGCACAGTACAGTCTGCTTGTTTGTGTTGGTATTCAGTCGTGTTATGTGTGTGGGAGTGTGTGTGTGTGTGTGTGTGTGTTTTCTCAGCATTGCCGTTGGCATTTCTGTGTACATTTCACACTTTCCTGCAAGACCTCTCTCACACCAGCGCCTGTTTGCTTTTCTGATACGAATGCTCAGTGATCTGACCTGTCTGCTCCGTGAGGGAGAGAGAGACGGCTTCCCTCTGCTCTGTGTTTGCAGAAGAGACACCAGTCGACTGCATGATGAGACCCAACGCACAAATAGGTCAAGTGAAGGTGTCTGTGCTGCTTCTGCAGTCTGGAAGAGCTCATTCAACTCTCTGACCTGACAGCACACACGGTCACTACCCACAATCCACCTGCAGACAGACATTACATGCAAGCCGCTGGAATGAAAAATGATTTACTAAAATTATTAAAATGATTATGATTCTGTAGTGGCCATTAAGGATTACTCAAATGAAACATTTATGAAAATGACAAGAAGCCTTTATAAAATGACTGCAATGGCAATATGATAAAAACAATCTTTAAAAAAACAATTTGTAATTAATTAATTACTATTAAATATTAAGTGGGGTCTGAATACTTTCCGTACCCACTGTATGTATATATATATTCAGTTTCTCATAATATTTAATAAACTGTTATTAAATAAAATATATAATTAATAATAATAATTAAATGTAATTATTTATCAATATATGTGTGTACTGTGTGTATATGTGTGTATATATATATATATAACAAATGCATAATTCAATATATAATTCGAGTGAAAAATTTAAGGGGGTCTGAATACTTTCCGTACCCACTGTATATAACAAATGCATAATTCAATATATAATTCAGCACACATGAATATAATTAATAATCATTTATAAAAAATAAATATAAAATACATTTATGTAGAACAATAATTATATATAAAATGCATATTAATATATAAATATTTAAATAAATAATTCAACATATTATTAATACAATAAAATAAATTATTAAAATATATATTTAAATATATTTAAAAATTATACACACACACACACACACATTATTAGAATATCATTATCTATTAGTAATATAATATAGAAAGTTTCTTTTATATATATTAGTGTTTAGTAAATTGTTAATTTATTTGGAAGAAAATGTCAGTAGTGCTTGTATGTGCAACACAGCAACGCTGAGGTGTTGCTAATGTGGTTGCTAAGTTGTTCTGAGTGTTTTTGGATGCTGTTATGTAGTTTCCAGACTATCTGCTTGGTGCACCAGTGTGAATGTAGCTAATGAAATGATTATTTGAGAAGGCTGATGGCCTCTGTGTCAGCTTATCTTGACTGATGTTAGATCAGTCTGTGATTGATTGGTCATGTCTTGGCGGTTGGCTTGACTGATCTGCTGATGGTTGAGCTTTATCTGCTGGAGTCTTTGTGGCTGGTATTGTCTTCATTGCCATTTCCCCTTCAAAGAGAGAACACACACACACACACACACACAGACAAAGGTCTGAAATATTAGTTCTTCTAAATGGTGAATGTGTAAACGCATGATGAATGAGCCAATCTTTGGAAGAAAATGTCAGTAGTGCTTGTATGTGCAACACAGCAACGCTGAGGTGTTGCTAATGTGGTTGCTAAGTTGTTCTGAGTGTTTTTGGATGCTGTTATGTAGTTTCCAGACTATCTGCTTGGTGCACCAGTGTGAATGTAGCTAATGAAATGATTATTTGAGAAGGCCGATGGCCTCTGTGTCAACTTATCTTGACTGATGTTAGATCAGTCTGTGATTGATTGGTCATGTCTTGGCGGTTGGCTTGACTGATCTGCTGATGGTTGAGCTTTATCTGCTGGAGTCTTTGTGGCTGGTATTGTCTTCATTGCCATTTCCCCTTCAAAGGAGAACACACACACAGACAAAGGTCTGAAATATTAGTTCTTCTAATGGTGAATGTGTAAACACATGATGAATGAGCCAATCTGACAGCAGGCAGGCTACTGATTGGATCATTATTTTAACAAACAGCTCTAATAAGGTTAAAGGAACCATGCCAGTGCACTAAAATGCTGATTTGTCAAAGTCTTCACTGAAAGTGCATATGTGAGTGTGTCTGCTTTTGCAGATTTATAGTGTTAATATACATTGATGTGTATCCATTAGTGTTTGTCTTAAGAGTAAAAGTGTGTCAGAATAGATTTACATGCATTCACAATATCCACCTTTGTCTGGATCGCACTGCTCAGATAATATGAGAATTGAGATTCTTGACATCTTTTGAGGAAACTCGCGAAATTAGTCATTTTAAATCTAAATCTCTCTTTCTTTCACTCTCCTTCTTTCTGTATTCTCTCTGAAAGGAAGTAGTGTTTATTACTGCTGCTCATTTGAGCTGCTAGTAAACTCAACATCAGTGCAGCTTGAGACAGAGAAATTGGTAACTGGTAGATCTGGGGGGAAGAACTAGAAATCCTGCTGCTTTTTTCAGCTGAACTGTTAACCGTGGACGATGCGAAGCTGTCATGGGTTGCACAGTTAGATGACGTTCACTCGCAGGACAGTTAGAGCGGAGTCTGCCTTTCAGAAAATTTGAGAAAAATATACAAGTAGAATGACATTTTAAAAATAAATGTTAAGTGTTAATGAATACATTTTAAATGCAAATTCTGAAAGATTATTTGTATCGTTGATTATTCAGAAAACACAATTACTGTATGTAAAAAAAAGTATTTGTCTTAAACACTGTAGCACAAATTACACATTAGCATGTTTACATTTGGTAAGACCAATTAGTTTTTTATACTTTTTATTTGTTCAAAAATACAGTAATATTGTGAAATATTATTGCAAATTTAAAGGGGTCCTATTATGCTCTTTTACAAAGTCTTGATTTTGTTTTGGGGGTGTACTAGAACATGCTCTCATGCTTGGTGGTTCGAAAAACGCATTATTTTTCACATAATTTACATTATTAAAATACCTTTCTCCCCATCCTGGCACAAACGGCTCGATTAGTTCCGGCTTTGATGAACTTCTTCATCGTCTCGTCTGATGCACTCAACCAAGCGTTCTAACCACAACCTCGCCC